>NC_049181.1:15751195-16051200 GCF_009769625.2 Cygnus olor | reverse complement strand
TCCTCCTCAAAAAGGCAAGAAAATGGTTAATTCCCTGCCTGTGCCTGGCAGATGGGGAGGCAGGGACAGGCTGAGCATTCCTGGTCACTCCTGCCTCATGTGAGCCACCCTAGTGTCCTCAGCTGCCCTCTCAAGGGCCGCCCTGGGCAGGGCCGCAGCCTGCCACCAGGACCTGCTCCAGGCTGGCCAAGGAGCGCAGAGGCTCGGCCTCCGCAGGATTTCCTCCTGGCTTGGCCTGCTTTGCTCTCGGATGCTTCCTTTGTGCTTCTGCTGCTGTGTTTCTGCAGGGTGTGTGTGTTGGTTTCCTGGCTCGGCTGACCCCAAGATGGGGTGGCTGCAACAGCTGGGCCACCACCTGCAGGCTCAAGCATTACCTGTGAGGGAGCCTGGCTGAACCACGCAGGTGTTTCTGAAGCTGTTCCTTGCAGATGATGGGGGTGACGGGACACAAATACCTGCAGCCCTTATAGCTCTGACCCAGACTTCACACTGAACCATCTCCTTGTGCTTCCCCACAGCACATGGGGCCAGCAGCTCCCGTGCCCTTAGCCCTTTCAACACCTGTCTTCTCAAGGCCACGTTTATCATCTCCCTTCAAGGAACGTCCTCCATTTAGATGCAAATCCAAGAATACATACACCCCAGAAATGGGAAAGCTAAGTCTATTGGGTTGGTTTTGCTGGTTTGCTGTGGGAAAGAGGGAAGCCTGGGCTGGTTTCCACCCCTTGCTGCTCTGACCAACCAGTGTGCGAATGATCCTGGGGTGCGATGAAGCTTTAGGAGATCAGTCTGTAGGATCGTGGCAGTGGTGCCAGGCTGAGAGCTTCACCCGGCTTGTGCCATGCCCCAGAGCCTCCCCTGGAAGGCTCCGTGTCCCTCAGATCATCCTGTCATGAAGCCCCGTGTTCGCCACCCCTTGCAGCCAGGCCGAGCTGCTGCCCGCACTCCTCAGGGCCGTCCTCTCCGAGTGGTGGCAGCATGGCCCTCTCCGCCCCTCGGCAGGGATTAAGAGGTGAAAACAGAGGCTGGCTGTGTGAGCTGGGCCCCTGGCCTGCTCATCTTTGCTGCTCTGCCCCTCCTCCCCCTGCCCGTGGTGTTGAGCAGGAAAGAAAGCCAAAAAACTGTCCCTGTTGGGGAACAGAGGGAGGGTGATGTCATGGCTGCGTTCCCACCTCAAAATGGAGGTTCTCCCAGCGCTGGCTGCTCCGGATGGCTCCCCAGCCCTGGCTAACCTCCAAGGAGAATCGCTGATGAAACCGCAATGGGAATGGGGTGCTGGAGGGGACAGCTTGGGGCGTGGGTTTCTACTCAGTCTCCCTGCACACCTGGCTGTTCCTTCAGCAGCCCCCAAAACCCATGTCCTGGGCGTACCAGGAGGGGCCGGTGGGGGTAGAAGATACTTGTGGGTTGCGGGAGGTGGTCTGGCTTCAGGGGGACCTTCCCATTAACCCAGCACTGTCTGTTCCACAGCTGCACCCCATGAGGATGGAACAGCGGATGCCGCTCATTCTTGAGGTGAAGAACTTTTCTCCTTCCTCCCTCCGCTTGTTTCTGCCCCTGTTCATGAGAGGTACCTGTAAGAGACCCCGCCCCCCCCCATCCCATCTCATCCAGCAGCCCCCCCCAGGATGTGGTGGTGAGGACGTGGTGGTGTGGACGCACTTCCACTGGCAGGGGTGCGTTCCTCATGCTCATGGTGTCTCTATCTGTGCTAGCCACCTGGGCACCTATGGGGTATCTCCTCCACATGTGGGTATCTCCTCCACGTGTGGCTATCTCCTCCACGTGAAGGTATTTCCTCCACGGCTTGCATGCCCGTGTGAACTGTACCGCCACCCGCTGTGCAAGGAGCCGTAAGCGACAGCCAGATAGAGACACCTGTGTTTGGGACGCGTGAGTTGGATCCCACCCAGGCACGTCAGGAAGGCAGCCCAGCACGTAGTCAGCCCAGCTATTGTGCCAGCTGCGGACTGAAGGGTTGTTTTGGGGTGAAGCGTTGGGTGGGAGGTGCTTGGGCGAACGACTTGGTGTTGGGTATTTGCTCAGCGCCCAGCAAGCAAAGAACTGCCTAGGGTTGCTGGGTGTTTCTGGGCCACAAACAAACCGAGCGGCTCTTCTGAGGACATCCCTGGGGTGGTGTGGGAGCTGGAGCATCACCAGCACCATAGTGACCGTCTGGATTCCAGCAGGGTGGGGCCTTTGCCTGCAGGGTCCCCACAGTGGTTCTGCAGCCGAGGACAGTCCTGGCACCCTGCTCTGTCCCATCAAAGCCCTTCACTTTGCTTTCCTGACCAGCCGCCCCTTAGCACCCCCCTTTCCTCAGGACCCTGGGGCTGCTCAGGATCAGAAGTGGATTTCTCAGGCTCCATGGAGTGGCAGGAAGGAGACTTTGATCTGCAGGTAGGGGCGAGGAGAGAGGGCTGGGAGACAGCGGGCAGGGGCAAGCAGTGCAGGAGGTGGACGGGTGGATGGGCTCTGGGGCTCTGGGTGCAGGTTGGGATCTAAACTTAGAGCCCTTTTTCTCCCCTGAATAACCTGCTTGGCCACCCGCTGCATAAAGACCCGCTGGAGTGTGGGGGGGGAGACCTTCCTGGGAACTGAAGGTGAGAAACTCAAATGCCAGAGATAAGGGAAGCTCAGAAGTAAAAGGCATCCAGCACCTTCCCCCCTGCCCCACTCCCCCGGCAAGTGGGGCCGTTTCATCGCTCAGGTATGCACGGCATCCGGAGCCTCCGGTCCCACCCCAGGGGTATGGTAAGGTGCCAGGGTGGGCGCACGGCTCAGCGCCACGGCACCCAGCATCCTGCTCCCAGCCTGTGGCCCGGGTCTCCCAGCAGGGTGCTGCAGGGGGGAGCAGAGAGGGAGCCAGGTTTTTGGTGATGAGCAGGGTCTCTGGCTTTCCTCTCCCGTTGCTGCTGAGCCTGGGTGCCCTCACCGCAGCAGGGGTGGACGTTGCAGGAGATTTGGGTGTTGCAGGAGACCTGGGCTGCTTTTCCGCCCGTGAGGATTAGGGAGCACTGGTGGCATGTGCCCGTGTTTGGATGGCAGCCAGCTTACCCATGCAGTGCCAGTGTGGCTTGCAGAGGTGCAAAGGCTCTTTGAATTCACTGGAAGCACAGGTGATGCGTTTCGCTGGAAAGGGCAAGGAAAGTAACTTGGATCCTGTCCAGCTTTGATAAAAGCAATGAACTTGCAGAAGGGATGACTTTGGCCCGGTGGCATAGTTCAGAGCTGCACAGCCCTCGGCTCAAGTGTGCTGGGCGTGGGGTGAAGCAGCCTGCGCTCCTGAAGCATGCTGTAGGCTCTGCCAGGGAAGACTGGTGGTTTTGCCAGCTCCTCTACATATGAATGAGCCTATGAGAGCTTTGCAATGAGCTCGACACAGGGATAACCACATAATTAAAGGCTGTAGCTTTATAGAGGAGCATTAGCGCTGGTGTCTTTAACCACAAAGAGCAGAACTTGAGTCATCAAATGCCAGGGGATGAGTTTCCTAGTGGATTGCTCCATCAGGTTGCTGAATTATCGGGCCTGGATCCAGTCGGATGCCGCATCAGGCATGAACCCTGACAAGCGGTGACTGTCTGAGCTGGAGGTCCTGTTAGCCTGGAGAACCAGACCTGCAGAGCTCAGCCAAAGGTTGGGTGAGGGCTGAATCACTTTACCAAGATGAGGCAGTGAGGGCATGCCTGGCAGTTTCAGTTTTAGGCTCACAGTCTGTGGAGTCAGTGCCAGCATCGCTTATGTTTCTAGGGCTGTAGCCCAAATTACTCTCAATTGTCTCAATTAATTTTCTCAATATTGTCCATCTTAGTCCTAGAGTAAAATGCAGTAAACACTGGGTTTAAAGCAGGCCAGAGCCAGCATGTCTAAGGTGGGCTGCTCCCAGTGCATCCAAATGTGACGCTGATGGGAGCAGAGCTCCTGATTTCATCCCCTGCCCAGTGCTAGATGCCCTTGTTAGTGTGGCCGAAGCACTGTGCGAAAGCCTGGGTTTTTGTTATCAGGCTGAACTTCTCTCTTAACTGCATCCTGGCTCGGCCTTTGGTAGCACTGCAGGTAGGTCGGAGGGTGGTGGGACACAGGACAGGGTGACTCACCCTGGGGAGCCTGCGACTGAGTCAGGCACCCAAGCCCGATCACAAGTGCCTGACTCATGGGCTGTTCTTGCTTCTCTTCTGGTTCCTCTCTAGCTAAAGCTCTTGTTGAATGTTCAGCTCCTATCACCACCATGTCAAACTGCCCTTCACAACTTCTCTTCTCTGTATTTCCCTCCGCAGGGACGATCTGAAATGGATAAGTACCTCTCCAGCCAGGTGCCTCCCATCCCCATGATGCCAGACAAGAAATACCGCCGGGAGAGCGCCTCAGTGGTGGATGAGTTCTTCTCAGCCGAGAAGCCCAGTTCCACGCCGTACAGCGTGAACATCAACGTGATCCTGCCCGACACCACGCACTTGCGCACTGGACTTTACCGGCCCCCCAAGCCCATGACCCCGTTCCCACAGATCAAGACGGAGCCCGGCACCAGCTTCGCCCAGCCCTGCTCCTCCACTGCGGGCTCCACGCAGACCCTGCCTGACTTCACCAGCGTCTTCAGCATGCCCCAGTCCGTGGCAGTCAACAACATCTTCATCAAGCAGGAGATGCCTTCTGAGATGCCGCTGTCCAGCAGCCCGCAGCAAGCCCAGCTTTACCAGATGCCTCTTGGCAGTGGCACCACTGACCTTACCCCGCTGACACCCTCCTCCAACAGCACCACAGCCATCAACAGTCTCAGCGGTGTCACCATGTCCACAGGTAACGCCATGTCCAGTGTGCTCCACAGACCTGTCCAGCCAGGAGGGCCAGTTAAGCAGTACCCACATGTCTCCCAAGGACAGGGAAACTTCAACATCTCAGGGCAGTTCTACCCCGTGCCGGGGGTGAACCTGCCCCCTTCGCCCCCCAACTCGCAGCCTGGCAGCCCAGAAAATCAACCAGAGCTCATCAACACCATCTCTCCCCCACCATCCTATGAAGCCACTTTTGGACTGAAGCTGGTCCAGTCATCCCAGGTCCCCCCAGTCCCCAACAGCCTTGGGACCCTCTCCCAAGGGCACATTGTCATGCAGCCCCCCAAATACAACAGACGCAACAACCCTGAGCTGGAGAAAAGGAGGATCCACCACTGCGATTACCCAGGTATGCTCGCAGCGCTGGCTTGGTGTTGGGGTCCCTTCTTGGCGCAGGGAGGCTGCGGATCAGGCACACCTCTGACTGCGAAGCAGGGCAGCATGGCACTGGGTGGAGAGCCCTGGGAAAATGAGGTCGCCCCCACCAAGGGAATAGAAGGGGCTGGCCCTGCCTTTTTTCTACCCTTCCTTTTTCTCTTCCCGCTCTGGCAGTGGCAAACCTGGCTCTGAGAGGCAGGGAGTGCCAGCAAAACACGGGGATGCTCCCAAAAACCTGCTGCCTCAGTGGGCTGGTGTGCTCAGCCACGTGCTCTCCATGGGTGAAACTATGCTGCAAGTCAGTCTATTCTTTCCCATGAGGGTTGGCAAACCATCTACTGATTTCCATAAGCAGCCTTCTTGGTCTCTCCATGGAGCCCCAGTTCTCTTTTTTTTTTTTTTTTCCAAAGAGGAGAGGTCATGCCCTTCAGTGCCTTCAGGGACCACATCCAGGTGGTGTGGAGACCTGCGGGTTAGGGGCTTTGAGCAGGAAGCTGCACCCATGTTTTTGTGGTTAACGGCTTGTGCTGAATTTTCTACCTTCTGTGGGTGGCTGTTGTAGAGGGCTGATCCTAAGCCTTCCCACAGAGGTCCAGCTGGAGGTGAAGCCAGGCAGGGCTGGTGGCAGGGAAAGCAGCTCGTACCGGTGTGCTCTGAGCGAGGAAGCGGCACGAGGAAGCTGAGTTCTCGCTGGCAGCAGGCTGAGCGGGGAGACCTGTTTGCAGAGCCCTGCTCCGGGCCTCCAAGCAGTGGCCCCGGCACTTCTCTGCATGCTCACAGGGAAATGAAACTCAGCCGTGCCCTGCTCTGCCTTCTCTGTGGCTCTAGGTGCTCTTCTGACTTCTTCGCCATGCCCAGGAGGCCTTGGTCTTCTGCGTGCTCAGCTCAAGGCACTAGCCTGCTTTACTCCTGTGTAGAGCTGGGCCTGTTTTAGCCCTGTTTCCATCCAGCCAAAGGTGCAAACATTTGGGGGATTGGAAAGGCAGAAGTTGGCTTTAACCTTCTGAAGCCCCCGTTGCCAGAAAGTCCTGTGTCAGGGATGTCCACGGACTGCACCATGGCAAAAGAAAAAAACAAAAAGGAAGAAAAAAGATATTCCCTCTCGTGAGTGTTTAGCATGTTGCCAGTTGGCCTTAGCTTTTCTTAGAGGCTGTGAGCTGAGAAGGGACAGAGGAAGGAGAGTCACGTCCAGGTGGGGTTTCCTCTGCACGGGCTGGCTGTTTGCCCTCCTGCTTGGCCAGCGGGGCTGCGGGCCGTGAGGAACCTGGGACAGCCCATCCCAGTAAAGGGGACTGCCAGAACTGGGTTGATCAGTCTGACATCGATCAGTCGTGTTCGTTTTCGTGGTTGGGAGCACGGCCACTGGGAGGAGGTGGTGGCTTTCATGCATCCCCACTGGTCGGGAGCTGGGGGACCCGGCCAGGAGTTGCAGTTGTGTCCTGCTGGGAAGCTGTGACAGAGCGGCTCTGGCTGCAGGATCAGGTGCAGCGTGGGCTTGTGCCAGCTCCTTTTTGCCCACCTGCACCAGCGGGACATAACTCAGCTCCCACCAAGAGCCCAAAGATGGGCACTGCAATGCCACCAAGTCTTCGTGAGCCGCCATCGCAAGGGATGTGGGCTGCTGAGAGCTCTGCTGGCATCTGGGAGGTTGGACCCAAAGCTGATTAAGCTGGTGGAAAGAGGTATTCAGTCCATTGCTGGGGGCCTTCACTAAAACCCTCTGAGGAATACAGCTTTGCTAAGTTTTTAGCCATTTTCAGGTTTGGGGCCATCTCCTTTGGAAAGGGGACTGCTCTTAGTGTCTGTGAAGTACAGCAGTGAGGGACACTGCTGGTCTGTCACCTGTGGGCTCCTCGGGTTGGCAAACAGCATCTGCACACTTGGGGTTGCGCTGGTAAGCAGTGCCAGCGCTGGGAAAATAAACGGTACTTTGCAAGTGGGTGGGGAGGTAGCAAGAGGCTTCGTTAGACAGTGTGGAAACAACAACAAAAAAAATATGGCCGGGTTGCTTACAAAGGTCATAACAATTCAAATTCATATTTTAATATACATGTCAAAACCAAATGAAGCAGGGCCATAAAGGCAGCACGAGGAGTTTTTCTAGACCTGAACTGACAGCCATTCATTTGGCAGTGCCTGTTGTCGAAACTTTTGCTAAAATCACAGTGTTTCTGCTGAGAGCCTTTCCCTGATTAAAATTTGTTGTTGCTGATCTGAAACATTTCCCACCGGCCGGGGTCCATCTCGCCCCTCATCTGTCTTAGAGAATAACATCTGTCTGTCTGTCTTGGAGAACAAACGCTCTTTAGATACTGCTGAAACAGAACAGGGGTGGCCGGGCTTATTTGCATCCTATTTACCCAGTGTGCTTTTCAGGCCTGCTCTGTCCCTGACCTCAAACACCCAAGTTGTAGGTTTGTTGCAGCAAGGGCCCCTTTTTCACAGAGAAGCTATCTTTGCTGTTTTCGCAGGTTGCACAAAGGTTTATACCAAGAGCTCCCACCTGAAGGCGCACCAAAGGACTCACACAGGTAAGAGCACCAAGTCACCAGCAAACCCTGCCAGCCCCATGCTGGGTGGCTCTCAGGGCAGGCGCACAGCCTCTGGCAACTCCACACGGTTTGCCTGCCTTCTGGAGGGATGGTCTAGGATTTTGGAGATCCCCAGAGGGCTCTCCCAATGGGCCAGGAGGAGGAGGTGTCCCCAAGCCTCCGCCACCCGCAGTCTGAAGGATCTTCCTTCCAGATCTCCCAAATCCTTCCAGGTCCGATCCCACCTAGCTGGCAGAAAAATTGACATGTGGTGCACATCTACAGCCTCTGAGGAGGTGTCCAGCATCCACGTGGCTCCCCAGCTGGACTTTTTGGGCTCGTGGTGAGCTCATCTGTCCTGTGGGCAGCTGCTGAACGCAGGCAGAGAGCGGCTGCGGGGTGAGGGTGCCGTGAGGAGGAGAGGGCTGGTGCCCCAGCACTCCCACCGCAGCCAGCTGGCCCGGAGTAGACCCAGCTCACTTGTGCATTCAAGCACAGGTCTCCTCATTAAGGCATTTATTATACCTGAAACTTTATCAGATCCCCAGGTAGTCCGAGAACCATCAGTGCCCTCATAAATCTCTTTTATAGGAGGGCTGATCTTTACTGAAAGCAATTAAGCTGGCCCAGAGTTCACTTTTCTTTTTTATGAACAACGAACAAAACCCATCCTGAGGCTGGGAATCGGCTCTCGTGCTTGGCTCCATTCCGTGTCCCCCTTATCAGCCCTTCCAACGAGCCAGCCAGGAGGTTTGCTTTGTGCACGAGGCACAATATTTCTCTGGGCAGGGAACGACATGGAAGGGGTGGCAGCAAGGCGCAGGAAGGACATTGTCCCGGCACCGAGAGCCGGTGGCGATAAGCCTTTGTCACAACGGCGATCAGCGCTCGGGGCAGCTAAAATTTCTCTTTCTCCCTTCCGCTCAGAGCATGGCTTGGGGACACGGCCCGTAGGAGACACATGCTGTCCCTGCAAGCCATGCTGTAAAGCTGTATCCGTGCAAACTTGGGCGCTTTTTGAACCCAATAAAGTGCAGTTGTTTGTCTGTGTTTCCCAGTAACGTGGCTGGAAACGCGAGCGTGGTTGCCTTCTTGCAGCTCACCTGCTGCAAGGGGGGGGGGGGGACCTGAGCAGCCAGGACAGCTGCTGCTGCTGGTGGTGGGGCCAAAAGATGGGAATCCAGAGCTTTGGGTTCCCATCTGCACAACCCCAGGGGTGGCACTGGTGAGCTCGGCGGGGCTGTGTTCCGTTTTTGGGGTCTCCTGTTCTGTTTTTGACTGCGAGACCTCAAAAGCAGCTGGCACCCATCCCACCTCTTGCTGCCCACCGGGCTCCCGGCCAGGAGGGGTTCAGGGCGCCCACGGGACCCAAGCTTGGCATCGGCCAGGTCTCTGCTTGCGGTTTGCCCGTTGCTGTGGGCTGGGCTGTATTCATCTCCTGGAGACACCATTCATTTCCTGGGTGCCATTGTGAGATTAAATATATAACCCGGCGGCTCCCCGCCCCCCGGGGCTGGGAATGCCAGCCTGGGCCCTTTGTTTGAGCTTGCCCTGCCGTGCTGTCCTGGGAGATGGAGCCAGCTCACGGGACAATGGAAAGCATTTTCCCTCCGTCCTGGAGCTCAACCTGTTATTGTTTGAAGCTAAAGGGCCTTGGTGGGGCTGACCCGGCCGGGTCACCTGGCTGGGACAATGTGGCTGCACAGAGCAAATCCCACCTTCGCCTTAGCATGCTGGCACAATTGCCGGCAGCCCCCTGGCCCCCCAGCCTGCCATTAGATACAACTGCAAGCACTGCATTTACCCCCCTGACATAAAACCACAGTGCTTTTTGCCCCACGGCACACAGCGTTTTGGGGAGCAGGACGCGGTCTCGGTGCCCCATCTCCTCCAGGTCCGCGGCTGCACTTCCGACCCTGCAGTGTTTCCTCCGGTGCGTGCCGGATGCTGCTGCTCTTGCCCTGGCCATATGTTTTCTGTTTCCCGGCCAAATCCACAGCCTGTCTGGCGGCGGGGCGGGGGCAGGAACGGCCGCTCAGCAGCGAGCGTGCCGGAGCACCGCGCACATGCTGGTGCATGCATGCTGCGTGCGTACGTGCCTTCATGCCGCGATGGTGCGCTCAGCAATTGGCCGATGAAACGGTAAATATTTGAGGTCGGGAAAGTCAGCACATTCCCTGAACTCTGCCTGCTTGTTCAGGCTGTTAAGAGCGAGGGCTAATATTTGAGAGCACCACACCCAGGCAGGGAGAGGGCTGCAGCCAGGGTTCAGCGCGGCGGCTGGGAGCTGCAGGTGGGCATGGGCTTCTCCAGCCCGGTTCCCAGCTGGCGGAGGGGTTGCACAATTCCATTGATTTTGTTCGGCTGGGGAATAGGTGTGCGGGGAGGAGGCATGACATCAGCCTGACCATGGTGATGTCGTGCAAACACAATGTCCTGCCTGCAGCCAGCTGCCACAGGGCAGGGAGGCGGCTGTGGGGAGATGCGAGGCTCCCGGGAGCCCCTTCTTCCTCTTGATGCGCCCTGCTCCCAAATCAACGGCGAAAAGAACCATCTGGGGCTTTTTAGGCTGAAAAAAAAAAAAAAAGAGCTCTGGGAGATTTTTTATGCCAAAATGCCCTCAAAGAGGGCCTCCTGTGGCAGTGCCCCTTGGTAGTGCAGAGCACCAGCATGGGGCAGGGGATGGGCGCAGGGTGGGTGGGTGGCTGTGGTGTCCCCCTTGGGCGCCCGGTGACCTGTGTCTCTTCCCCGCAGGCGAGAAGCCCTACAAGTGCACCTGGGAAGGCTGCGACTGGCGCTTCGCCCGCTCTGACGAGCTGACCCGGCACTACCGCAAGCACACGGGTGCCAAACCCTTCAAGTGCATGGCCTGCGGCCGGTGCTTCTCCCGCTCCGACCACCTGGCCCTCCACATGAAGCGGCACCAGAACTAGGGGCCACCTCCATCGCCACGTCTCCGAGAGCAGCTGGGGACTCTTCTCCGAGGGGACCTCTCCTCCACTTGTACATAGGAACAACCCCACGCTGTGATCAACCGGCAGGGCAGCGGGCGAGCCCCGTCCCCGCTGTTCCTGGTTTTAAAAGAAATCTTATTAAAAAGAATGATAATTAGACTGATCTTGCGATGAGGCTCCCTGCAGCACTGGGGCGATGGGCCTTGGATGGCAAAGGGCTTTCTTCCAGCAAACCTGCTATTTATTTGTCACTCGGGAGCAGCTGTCCTTCGCGTCTTGAGCTCGTGGGGACATTTTGCCCCTCTCGGGTGGTGCCTCTGGGGAGCCCGAGGAGGGCTGGGATGGGCTGATGGGCCTGGAAGGTGCCACCACTGGTGACACCCTCTTGGACTGCCCCATGTCATGGCTGTGGATGGCACTGGTGACGTGCAGGGGCCCAGGGCTGCTTGGGTTGACAACCCCAGTGTCTCTGGGGGCATGGAAGAAAACTATGAAGTACTGACCTGACGTGCCTTCAAGCAAGGGACGGCGCAGAAGCGGGTGACAAAAGCTCTGTCCCATCGAGCCCACCCGTGGTTTGCTGGCTACCAGCTCGCTTGGGGCTGTGAGTGTCTGCCCTGCTTGGCCAGGTTTTCTGGTTGTGTCCTTAGCATTTCCACTTCCAACATGAAATGTGACTCCAGGAGACTCTGGGAGGACCAGGGTGGGTCTTGGAGCAGAAAACCCACCCGTAAGCCCTGGCTTCCCAGAACATGCCGTGCCTTTTCTCTAGCAGGCAGGTTCTGCCCCTGCCTTGACCACGCACACGAAGACCCAGTTGTTGCCAATCACGCTGATTGTGCGCTGTCACCATTTCACCAAGTTCAGACAGAAAGGGAAGAGGAAAAAAAAAACAAGAGTCTTTGAAACAAATTCCAATAAATCCTGCTGTTCAGACTGTGGTCGTGTTACCTACCTCACTGGCTCCCTGCCCCGGGCTCTGCAAGGCACCGTCCTCCTCTTCCTTGGGTGCTGTGATGCATGGGGCACATCAGCTCCTCTTCAAAGCCTACCAGGGGTGAAGCATGGGCAGAACAAGGACCAGGCCATGCCAGTTTAACCAGCAGCCATGGAGGTAATAAATAAATCAGGAACAAACTAATGGGCCCGGCGTGTTCAACAGAATATTGATTTCCACCCCCCACCAACTCGTCTCTTGTTCTTCCTTGAACAAATTGAAGGGACGTGTGGATGGATGTGCCTCCTTGCCAGGAACCACACCACAGCATCTTCAGGCAATGGAAATGTGAAGGAAAGGGCCCCAGCTGCAGGTTAGCCAAAATCCATGGCCAGGTTCCTGGTGGCCTTTTGCCTTCGATGAATGAAGCTGGTCCCACCTGCGGCGCACGCAGCCGGTCTGCCGTGCCAGGAGGAAGAGGTTGCAGCTTTTGGGATGATGTGGCCGGGACTGGCAGTGGTGAGGTCTTTGTGTGAACACAGCTTCATCCTCCTCCCGTCCCGTGGTACCCAGCAGGTAGGGATGGAGGGGTGAAACGCACCCCGACGCTCTGAATTGGCAGGTGACTTGCTATGTAGGTGAGTGGAGAAGGCTTCCCAGACCTCGGTGCTGAGGCTGGGAACGGGCTCGTCCCCTCTCCACCTTGTAGGCTGTGGGGTCTCTGCCTGCACTGGGGTCTGGGAGGAGCACTGTTTTCCCCTCTAGCTTCTATTTGGAGACCCACAGAGCAGGGTCAGGGCGGATGGGGAAGTCCTTGCCTATAGAAACCCCCCTCCGGCACAAACACGGCCGTGTTTCTCCTTTCTTGAGTGGGTTGAGCTCACCACAAAGGAATCCAGGGTAGTGCAGGAGATGCCCCAGCCAGCCGCTGCCGGTGTCTGCAGGCTCGGTGGGGCTGGTGGGAACCCAACACTGCTGTGCTGGGACCTGCCAGCACCCACCCCGCTGCCGGCACCCGTCCAGTCCTGTCCTCGTCCCCCTGCTGCGCGCTGTGACCGCCAGCCTCCAGGCGAGGCTGAACCTCCCAGCAGGGTGATCCCAACGGCAGGGCATGGGGTCGACCCAGTCACCTCATGTGCCCTCCTAGAGGAGTTTCATTGCCTCCCCTTTTATTTTGGGGAGAGAAACCTGCAGCCACCACCACTTCCAGTTCTTGGGGCACAAAACCCATTTGCTGGCAAAGAGCAAAAGACAAACCAAGCAACAGGCAGCTTTAAGTCTTAGGGGAATTTGGAATAATTTTCCTGATGATCCTGTACTTTTATTTTTTATTTTTTAACTACAGAAAAAAATGCACCTGCTCATCCTCACATAGATATACATATATATATATTTGTTGTATTTGAGATTATTTTGATGGGGGGATGGCAGGGGAAGAAGTGTCTTAACGAAAACCCCACCCCTGTGCAGCTCTGCACCTCTGGTCCGCATGCAAAATGCCGCCATGCAAATGTTTTACTAGTGCAAAGGCAATGCTTAACAACAAAAAAAGACTCCAGAGCAATGCCTCGGCTTTTATTCCCCTATTTCTGCCTCCAACCATGCATTTGGTGCTGCCTGTGAGCCCCAGAAGCTGGGGCAGGTGGGAGGGGTACAGAGGGAGGGCTCGCAGGTGGCACTGGGGAAGGTTTGTGACCCCGGGGGTCTTCTCCTGTGACTTTTCCATGCTTTGTGCAGAACAAACCTGGCTTTTGGCAGCCGGGAGGCGCTTGTATCATAGCAGAAAAAGGCTGTAAATAGGAAAGCACTGCATCGCTTGGCGGGGCTGTGCGGGCTGGACTTGATCGTTCACTGCCCGAGATGAGCACAGCGAGAAAAAATGTTTGGGACCTGGAAAACTTGGGTAGAAGGTTTATTTTTCCGGTGATGCTTTTTGTTTGTTACACAGCCCCCCAACTCCGAAACTCCCCTACAACTTTTAATCTATCTAATATTTTGTAATAAAATTTTATCACATGGCAACGTTGTCTCTCTTCTCTCTTGCCTCCCATTGCAAATACTCTTGTTACCTTTGCCTGCTGCTGCCCGTGCATGCATGTGTTGATTTTATGGGCTTAATAAAAGGAGAAAAGCTTTTTGTTAGGCTGGGTTAGGCAAGAAGGTAACCGAGCGGGGCAGGATCAGTGCGTGCCACAGCACCAGGCAACGCAGTGAGTGCCATTACGTGGCTGAGGCTGACAATTTGGAGGAATGCTGAGCGCTTCCTCCAGCCGACATTGCAGTGCCGTGCAGAGAAGGAGGAGGGCAGGGGGCACTTTCTTCTCTCTGTGAATGCTTGGCTCGCGGAGGGCACCCCAGCCTGACCACACGCTCCCACTGTTTGTCCTGGAAGGGGAGAAGGAGCATCCCTGGGCCAAGCAGGAGTGGAGCACAAGCATCCTCCTCCTCCAGAGGAGGGAGACAAGACAAGGAAGAACAGGAGGCAGGACAAGGAAGTGCTGAGCTGGGGAGGTGACGGTCAAAATCCCCTTCTGTGTCCTTCTGTGTGTATATACACACGTTTATACGTATGCAAACAGACAGCTGCACTTCAGCCGGGGCTGTTGAGCTCACGCCTTTTGCATGCATGCACCTGCACTTACAGAAACCTACAACTATTAAAAATATTTATTTGTAGGTGCATATATATAGATAATCAGCCTGTATACATATATATATATATGTCTAATATATATATATTATATATACACATATACAGGCTGGACTAAACAGCTCTTTATAAACTGTTCTTGGCTGGAACACATGTGCTTTCTCCAGCACCTTTGTGACCACTTTCCACGGTTGCCTCCTGGCTACTCTTGTGTGGTCATGAGCCTTAGTCTGTGTTAAAAGCAACAATTTCTTATTGCTTTCCATAGGCCTTGCATTATAGTTATATTTTCCATGGAAAACCTCCTCTTCCTCCCAGCAGCTAAGTTCCCTCAGCTGGAAGTGTGTTGTGGTGCTGAGGAGCTGTCTGACAGAGGAGCTTTTAGAGCTTTTAGACAACCCCCAGGTGTTGTACTGTTTTTCTTTCCAAGTTCTCCTCCTCCCTTGGCTGTTTCCAGACTTTGCTATCGCCCACAGGATGACCTGATTAAGACAAGGGAGAGTGGGACGTCCAGCCACACACCTGTGAAGCCATCTCCTGCTCTGCAAGTGTTTGCCGGAACTTCTTTTGATGTATGTTCTCACGCTGGCTGGTGTGGACGGAGCCAGAATGCTGTTCCTCTTTCTGAATACATTCCCAGCTCCCGTGGTGAGAGGCGTCACCTGCCCAAGCACCCTGCGCCCCATCCAGCTCCTCCTGCAATGCACTACAGCTTGCCCTTTGGCGCACCATTGTGCCCCGGACTTTGGCTCTGGCTGCGAAGCCATGCTGTCCCTGGTGAGATCAAGAAGAAGAGGAAAGATCTGCCGTGATGTCATGAAAGTCCAGAGAGTGGCTTTTTTATTGCATGTGAAACCAGAGTGGCTTTCCTCAGCAGAGCTGCAGTGAGGAACCCACAGAGGGCATCACAGCGTGGACGGGGCTGCATGGCCCCTTCTCTCCTCATCTGTGGTGGTGCTGCTCCGTGGGATGGGAAAGGCCCAGAACCATGGGCCACAGCCTTCTAAGCCCACCCGTGGCCGTCTGTCTCTGCTCACTGATCTCTATCCCCCTTGCCAAGACTGATTTCCTCCGTCCTCAGTTTTGAGCGACAGGGCTGGCTGGAGCACGCGGAGGACAGCAGGCAGCCAAGGGCAGCGGGGCTGTCCCCGCTGGAGCACAGAGGAAAGGGGCTGCATGCCCCTGATTCCCCATTTTTGCCTTTTCCCTCTCCCCCGCCCCAGTTTTCCTAGGGGTGGTGATGCTTTGCTCCACCCTGCCACTGGTGGCCCTGCTGCCGTGTGAGTGAGGGACATCCGCTGTCTCAGGGCTGGTGGGAAGTTCTCGAAGGCAGGCTGGGATGTCCTGGGAAGACACAGCATGGGGAGTTTTATGTTGGGCAGCACCAAGGGAGAGGTGCAAGACCCTGGGCAGGGTCCTCAAAACACAGAGGAGAAAGCAGTGATTAAAAAAAAAAACCAACATCCTCTTTCTCCAGACGGGACTCTGGCCCATAGCTCAAGTCAGGCTCTTCCCAAGGGGCCTTCAAGACAGAAGGGCAGTGCACAAGGGCCTCATCCTGCCAAAAGCCCCTCTCCTGGCCTGTGGACCCCTTTGTCCCCCCATGACTTTCACTGCTGCAGCCTCCCCCCGCTGCCGGTGCCGTCCTGGCCTTGTTTGTGCTCCTGCGATGAAGCAACGGGGCTGTAAAACCCTGCCTCGATCCCGCTGCCTGTCCCTGTGCGGTTATGGGGCTGTAAAGCCGCAGGAATGCCAAGATCGCGGCTGGTCAAGGACAGGGAGGGAAGGAGGAGGCGGGGGGGAGACAAAAACCTGAGGTGGGATCCTGGAGGAGGGAGCCCTGCCTGCTGCACTGGGCCTCCACGCCCTGGGGAGCACCCATGGGTGCCCAGGGTTTCTTGTCCTTGCCTTGAAAGCAACGCTGGGAAGTGATGGGAGACAATGAGACGGGTGGTGGGGTGGGCTCGGTGGAGATGGGCCATGTGGAGGAGATCTGGAGAAGACGGACGCCCACAGAGGTGTCCCAGGCCGCAGGGCGGTGGTTTGCCGATGGCCATGGCAGTGACTTTCAGGGTGGGATTGGTGTTGAACTTTATCGGTCCCCCGGTGACTAATGCGGCCCGTCTGCCCCGCCGCCGATAGCTGTCTCCCCAAGGTTATGCTGTTTGATGTTTTCTTGTCCGGGGCTGTAAAGTTATCCATTGACTTGGGAAAACACAATTAAGGGAGACAGAGCTGCCGGGCGGGTTGGTCAGGTATCTCTGCAGCTCAGCCAAGGACGGCAGAGAAGCGGCTACCGGTAGGCACGGAGAAGCCTGCCTGCTCCCTGCCGGGCCCCAGGGCTGGACTGGTGCTCACACAGCCTGGGGACAGTGGGTCAGCCCTGTGGAGGCCTCAGCACCCTCCCATCTCCTGTAAAATGCAAGGGCTGGAAGGGGAGCAACCAAGGAGGGCTAAATTTTGGAGACAGAGATAGAGAGAGGCCCGTGGCTGCTCCTCCACCAGTGGGAACGACACTGTGACAGCAGCCACGAGCGCTTCCCTTCCAGCCTCCCTTATCTCCTCCGTCCCGAGGACTATAAACCCCTCAAGTCTCCCCGTGGTGCCCTATCATGTAGCTGAAGCCAGGACCGAGCCATTAAAGTTAACTATTACCCAAAGTGAGTGTTTATTTGGGGTAATAGAGGCCCTGGGGAAAGTGAGGGAGGGGAGGAGGAAGGCTCTTGTTGCTTTTTGGCAAGATATGGCCAGCCCTGCAGCGCTGGGGCAGCCGGCAGCCTGCCCTGAAGTGGTGCTTGAACAAGATGAATGCTTAAATAACAGCAGGCAAACAGTGCTGCCGGGAGCAAGCTGGCAGAGCCCCGGCCACCGCCGGCTGCCAAGGCCCAGCCAGCCCCAGAGCCCAGTGATGGGGATGCCTTGGGGTTCCCCGGCCATAGGGGTCCCCATCCCCTGCTCCCTGCAGGGGTGTCTTGTCCCTGTGGGAGGAGAGGTCTTTGCCAATCAGATAACTTTGGGAGAAGTACTCCCTTTCCAGGTGTTTTCTCCTTCCACCTCCGCACCCACACCCTATCTCCCACCACTTCCCAGCTCCACCATGTCATATATCTCCCACCCTGTCCAACCTCCACCAGGACAGCCCCTTGTCCCACTCCCTGCCCCCTTGGCCATGCAGATATCACACAGGGAATGGAGCCAGGGAGGAAACATCCACATCCACACATTTCCTTGGATCGCAGAGTGCCTGGCAGGGGGCATCACCCGGCTTCATGCTGAGCATCCCCAGAGCAGCGGGCTCCTTACAACAGCAGTAGTGCACAGAAATGTTGTGGTCTCAGTGCCACTGTAGTGTTGGTGGCTTTACGGACCAGTGGGGTTGTCCAAGAACACCGGGCAGTCTGAGCCTCAGAGGGAAGGTTCTGGTGGGGAACATGCAGCCAGCCCTGGAACCACTTTGGGAAAAGCCTGGGGAGCAGAAGAGCAAGGAAAGCAACCAGGGACTTTGGGAAGGACAGAAGAGAGCAGTGATGGGATGCAGAAAGATGAAAGCCACCTGCGAAAGCCTTGTAAGGGATGCAGACCCCATGAAGCAGGTGGATCTGATGAGAGGCCATGCTCAGGCAACACATGAGCTGCAGGACCAGCACAGAGACACTGGGGGACAGCAGCTGACCATGAGAGCTGAGCCGGGGCAGTGGGAAGCCCCACGAGCTCTCTAGGGCCAGGACAACTGCTGGCCCTCACCCCGAGTATCTCAGTGCCCACTGTGGTGGGACGGAGCTTCTGCTCCTCCCGTCCTGGGCACGTGCCAGCAGTGGGACGGCTTCCCACAAACGGGAAGAAACCCAGTAGTATGCCCAGCGCTCACCTGAGCCCTCTAATCCCCTAATCCTTCACCAAGGAGACCCGAGCACTACCTGGGGCCACGGGAAGTGGAGGGGCCACGGGAAGTGGAGGGGCCCCGGAGCGGGAGAATCAGCTCCCAGCGCCGCTGTCAAGTCCCTTTGCTTTATGGGTCATCCCAAAGCCCTGCCAGGGCTTTCTGGTGTTGGTTCCCCTGGCTTGGGCACCAGCAGTGTTGCACCATCCCTGCTTCCCAAGCCACCTTTCTCCAGAGCTGCCTCTGCTTTGAAGAAAACCCTGACCTCAAGCTGTTGGCATGGGCAGTTTGGAGAGAAAAGTGGCTGTGTGCAATGAACCAGGTGAGATTTGGGTGAAACATCCCTGCTGGCAACAGGAGTAGGGGGCTCTGAAACAGATTGAGAGCAGCCCCATAGAAGCTCAGCACCAGGAAAAGGTAAATGGGGGGCAAACCCTGCCTGGGGGAGCACCAGAGGGCACAACATGCATGGCTGGTGCTGTGCTTACCTCCAGCACCCTAAAGGCACACTGGCTTGTCGCTGAGGCTGTCAGGAGTACACATGTCAGCGAAGGACCATGCAAACCCCACGTCACCCCACTCGCCTTCTGCATCCACCCAGCTATGTCCTGTGACTGTGAAGGGAGCAAGAGAAGAATGAACATGTGGGTGGTGTAAATGAGGGAGGATGAGTCCCACCCCTCATCTCTTCCTGCTCCCATGATCTCCAAGTCACCACTGGGCACCTCAGACCCCACATCCCACCCTCAGCCCAACGAAGCTCCCACCACCTCCCACTGGCCACCACCTCACGTGGGCCAGTGCAGAGATCTCACAGCTCATTGCACCAGTGAACTGTTTTTTTTTGTTTGTTTGTTTGTCTTCCAGGGGTGACACCAAGCACAATCTCTGCTTATTCCTACCTCCACACCGGGGCTCCAGATGCCACCCGCCCCATCTCCGGCCAGCCTAGGGTGAGAGCTGCGGTGAAAGCAGCTGGAGCTTCACCCCGGCTCCTTCCCCAGACTCATCCCCCTCATCCCTCAGCTCCTCCAGCCACTGATGCCATTTGTCTGCACAGCACTTGGGGCAGCAGAGCCCTGCCCTTGGCTGAAACCGTGGCAATGCCCTGGGAGCCAGTGCAGGCTGAGCTTTGGCAGCAGGGATGCCCAAGGTGACCCTGCCCAGGGAGCTCCTCCTTGCTCTCGGCACAAGGCAGCGCTTTCCGCCTGCCTCCATGGACCAGAGCTCCCAGGAAGACGTTGGGATGAGCACTGTGAGGAGCTGCAACCTGAGCAGGAGGGATCCCAGGGGGATGAGGTCTTTTTTCCTGCCCAGTGCAATTCCCAGCGAGCCGGAGATGGAGCAAGAAAACCAGTGGGAGGCTGAAGCCAGCAGGTACGAAGCATCCCATCTTCTCCAGGTACCACACCGTGCCCAGGGGGACTCGGCCCCGCAGATCCCACAGATGCTTCAGGAGAGATGACGGAGTTATTGATGCAACAACGCTGGTAGAGGAGGAATACGAAGCTCAAGCCACAGCTGAAGCTCCCATTTAAAGCATCTCCTGGAAGATGGACGGCACCAGCCCGCACCACCAGGTTTGCTCGGGCTCCTGGCAGAGTCAGGTCTTCGTGCCAAGGTCTTGGGGTCTTCTCCTTTGCTAGTTTGCAGCTGGGATGGGTTTGCAGCTCCCGGGGCTTGGAGGCAGCCCTGGGCAGCAACTGGGAAGGAGCTGGTGGCCCTGCCTGTCCTGCTGTGCCACCTAGTGGGACACCAGCCCTGCTCCCGAGGGACACAGTCCTGCTGGGGCAGGGGATACCGGCTGAGCCTGCTACAAAACACCCGGGGAAAGCCTCATTTTATCCCCACTTATCCTTCTGCAGCTTGTGTCCCACAGCCCTTTCTGGTCCCCCCAGGGGAAGGGGACACAGGATCAGGTCCGTCCAGGACCACGATGCTCCGAGTCCAGCCCTCCCATCCTGCGTTACGTGTATGCCCCCAGGATGGCCAGGAAAACAAGAGAAAAGCCTCTGACCCTATTGCCTGGCTACTTTCAGACACGACCTGGAGAGCAACACTCGTGTCTGAGGGCTCTGTGTGTCCATGGGTCCTTCCCGCAGGGGCTGGGGCACCCTGGGGACTGCAGCAGCACCCACCAAGGCAAGGAACAGGCAAGGCAGGGCGAGGAGGCTGGCCAGACACCTCAAATGGGGCAAGAAGCTGCCCATTTGGGGCCTGTGGGCCAGGTGGGAAGCTGCGATTCCTTGCAACCAGCTGGGGCTTTGGCTGGAGGCAGGGCTTGCTTTCCTGCAGCTAACAGCATGCAAGTAAAAGCTGGTTTATTGGCTTTCTAAGCTACAGCAGGTGGAGTTCAGCTTTGAGGAGTAGCTTCAAAACCAAGAACGTCTGCTGTGAGATCTCCTTGAAGTGAGATGCTGCCACCCAAAACTCTTCATTTCAGGGTTTCCTACCAGCGAGATGCCACGCAGATGGATAAGATTTCTTAAAACTGTGACTTCAGAAAGAAGACAGATTTCTAGCCTGTTCCACCCCATTATCAGGCACCTGTAGAGTCCTCACACAGGAAGCCTCAAAGCTGCCTCAGGAAACACCCTGATGCTGCCATCAAGCAAGAGTTTGCCAAAAATGCCACACGCTGCTGCTACGGCTTCCGAGGGCAACTTTTCCTGATGCTGATGGCTTCAGCTTTTTGGCAAGAAACGCTTATATAGTCACCCAGAGGGCTGCTGAGTGCTTGGAGGACCCTTCCCCTGGGCTGGTCCATGGCTCCTGTAATTAACACCATCAATCATCAGCGGGGACAGGGCTCGTCAGGAGGTGTGATTAGGTTGTACCAGCAATTGCATTGCTCCTAAGGAGGGTGGGGTGTCCCTTTTGAAAAATAGCCCCATCGTTAGACCTGAAGCATTAATTGAAAACCAAGCCTGGTGGGCAATCCCTTCAGAGCTGACTGATCTCTCCAGAGCTTTCACAGATTTGCTGGAAGAGAAGTGGAGATGTGTTGTGCCTGGAGAAGACAGTCCTGCCCCTTTAAGGTTACTCCAAGGCTATAGGAGGTTTTGCAAAACATCCTGAACTTTTCTTTGAAGCTCATTTGGGCTCATGGTCCTCCAGGGCTTTCCCGTTCCTCCTCTAAGAAGATTCATGAGCTCTGCCACAGAGTGAAGGGCACAGCTGTCCTCGCTGGATTATACCCACAGGGAGGGCGGACGACAATTGATAACGCTCATGAGCAAGGAACAAAGCAGGGGCTGGGGAAAGAATCAATTAAGCTGCCTCGTAGCTGGGTGGCATTTGGGGGAGGACACGGATGGCTGTGAAATATGGGCAAGGTGCTGCAAGGCTCTGCTCACCCCTCCCGCAGCAGGCTGCGGTGCTGGAGGGGGGGCACTGCACGAGGGAGCCCCCAGCCCTGGTTTGGGGAGGTCTGGGGCAGCCTCTTACACACAAACACTGACCCAGGAGGGTCCTGCATGAACTTCAGAGCACTGAGCTCCCACCTACCAACACATCTCCAGAGCTGCCGGGTGCTTCAGCGGGTGTTTAACGCACAAACGAGCTTCCATACCGCTCCAGTTCCAGCTCTGGGGGTGTTTGGCAGGGACCAAGTCCTCCCCAGGGCGATAGCAACCCGGGGATGTGCATTAAATGAGCTGTTTTACAGGCAGCAGGTGACTGCCTCCAGCAGCGCAGCGAGAGCTGCTCGGCAAAGCCGCCCCGCGGCCGCAGGGACACACCGGGGGAGTTCGCTGGGGACTCGATGTTCGCTGCCACCAGGTACGATGAAATTAGTTGGACATATCACGGGAAATGCACATCTTCAGGGCTTCTGAAGGAGGAGGGATTCTTGGAGAAGGACGGGTTTGTGGACCTGGGTTCACAGGGCTCTTTGGGCAGCGGGATGCGCGCTGCTGGCACCACACGGCTGGGGTTTGGGACTGGCTCTGCAGGGCAGACAAAACCCATCCCTCAGTCATGTGTGGAGCCGAGCAGCACGAGTGCCCACATTTCGATGACAGGAAGCCTCGTCTGATGGCTTTCAATAACACAGCATTGAAATATCAAGGCAATATGGTTTTCATTTCAGGGTGTTCACTGCGTTTGCTGGGCGCAGAGAGACACAGTGGAAAACAAAGGCGGCTGGTAGGTGACATGCTATTAGAGCCATTAATCACCATTAAGTACTAATAGCTGCACACTGCCTCCCGGTGATACAGGTACTGCAGCCACCAGGAGAGCACAATGCGGCCCTGACCTGGGGCTCCAGGACAGCTTCATGCTCTGCTTGGCTGCCAGGAAGGGCTTCAGCCACCAACCGTGGCTGCTCCCGGCCTCTGCCTCAACACACACATGCTGGAGCTGGCCCAGCATCCCCCCAGTGCCCTCCAGTACGAGGCTCCCTTTTCCCACTGCCCCTCTGTGGCAGCTTTTTCTGCAGGAGCACACGGTGACACGGCTCCATCTTCTCGAGCTCTTCTCCCAGGTGCTGGAAAGCTGCTGCCAGGTCCCCCAAAGCCACCTCCTCTCCAGCCTCTCCTGATAATGGGAGCCCCAAAATGGGCACTGTATTCCCCAGCTGCTCCCCCAGCCAGATCTTGTCACCTGCAAAACCAATGAGCGTCCATCTGTCCCCTTCTCCCTGTTGCAGTTAAGGACACCCTGTGGGAAAACCCCACAGCTCGGACCACCGAGGAGCCCCCCTACCAACACGATCCATGGGTTCCTTCCCTCTGGGCACAGCGACGGGATGTTTTTTGTACAGTAAGATGAATTGGTTGATACTTCCCATTCAAAAGCAGCCAAATCAAGTGACCAAAGGTGGTCAGGTAAATCTAACTGCAGGCACAAGGAGGCTATTTCTGTAGAAAGGTGAATTTTTAGGCTACCCCCAGCCACCCACCACCCATCCTTGTGTACGATGAGGACAAGAGCAGCATATTTTTCAGCGCACAGCCCTGCTGCATGCTCATACCGACACCAGCCCAGCAGATGGCAGGTCTGTGCAGCAGTAGCTGGAGCAGGGACAATCCGATGTTGGAAAGAAGAGGCTGAAACCACTCTTCTCCCACCGAAAGTAGCTCCCAAAGCTCTTCAAAGTCTTCAGTGCACTCCCAGAAAAAACATTTCAATGTTTCTGCTGCTTGCTGCACGTGTTCCGAGCTCCTGAAATTTATTTATTTATTTTTTTTGCTTTTATTTCCAGCCTCTCTGCCAGTGGAGGAATGTCAAGGTCATATTTACATTTATTAGATTCATCTTAATAGGAAGGACAGGAGCTACCAGAGGGCTACGGGGGAGGGCAGGTGAGCATGCTGCCCCTCCTGTCCCCTTGTTACCACGGGTCACAGGGGTCTCCCTGCCTGGTCATTGCCTCGGCTGGGGACTGCGGGCATGTCCTTGTCCCACTTGTCCCACCGTGGCACGAAATGTCGTGCTTGGAAATCTCATCCACAGCAAAAGCTGGGGGGCTGCAAGAAATTTTGGGGTTTCTTAAAGGGGTTGGGCTTGGGAGAGAGGCATAACATTGCCAAAAATTTCCGTGTATGTGCCCTCACCTTGCCCTAGCCCTCTATCTGCAGTGGCCTTGAGACTCCCAAAAAGAGAGGAGCCCCCCTCCAAGAGACACTGGTTCCTCTTCTCAGGCAGGCTCCTGCCTGTGAGCCAAGTGCCTGGCACTTGTGGGGCTGCTGGTCATGGATGTAGGAGCCAAAATAGCTTCTGAAAACAGGGATGAGCAATGCATGGCATCTGGGGCTGCAGTGGGGGGAGGAATGGCACAATATCCAGATCGCCTGACTTGCTCATCTGCCTGGAGCTCCAGCCATCCCCATCTGCCAAGGGTTTAAATCTCTTCTGCCTGCCTTTAGGTGTTTTATTCTGATTCAGTAAGCAGGCTCCTGGATGGCTTCAGCTGTACCTGAGCATCCTGACAAGTGGCACAAGGCTTACAGCCACCCTGCAGTCCCCCCAGGGCAGCTCCTCCTGCCTCCCAGCTGCAGCATCACCTTGCGGGGCAGAGCCTTGTAGCTGATGACAATTCCCCTACAAAAAGCTGACGATGCGTCCAGGGCATGTTTAGAAATTAGTGTTGAAATGTCACCGAGCTTTGGCATGAGGACGCATAGCACAAACCCATCATCAAGTTCTCCAGCTCCTGGGGTTGCTGCAGCCCCAGGAATGTGTGAGGGGATGTGGGAAAGGGCTGGGAATGTCGTGGGGACCCTGCTAGCTGCCTACTGGGGGAGCCGACGGGAGCTTCGGGTTGCTGAGACCTGCTGTATGAGTGCCTGTGGCAGCTCTTCCCCCCGAGGGGTTCACAGCCCAGAGGAGACACTGGAGGCTTTGGCTTGAAGTGCTCGAAGATCAAAGCCTGCCTGCAGACCTTCATCCCAGCGGGCAGCGGGCAGAGGGGTGGGCAGACAAAGAGGCAGCAGATGCGGTGACCTTTGCATCCTGTGCCAAAGGAAGCGGGAAGAAAAATGCCAGCCCCACCAGGCTGCTTTGCGTCCAAACCCACTGCTTGCTCCTGCTGCTGTCCCCCTTCAGAGGTGCCGAGAGCCGGCGCTGGCCTTGATCTGCGCCCGCAATTTGTTTCAGTTGCTTTATTTTTAGGTTTGTGCGAAGGAAGAAAGTGATAAATAAATAAATAACCTCCCGCTCCCACCCCCAGCATCCCAGATCATGGCAGGCTCCTTGTGGACTCAGCTCTGCTGGTGCACGAGTTTTCCTGGGAATTCCCCCCATGCGATCCACCTCCACCTAGAGTCCTGCTGTGCAGGTGGGCAGGACGTGGGTTTTCTCACCCTGTATTTCTTGGAATGGGGCACAGACTTTCTGGGTGAAGGGGCTGCGGCCTTGGGAACACACCTTGCTTCCCCCACATGTGTTAGAAACCTTCACTCTTTAACCTGAATCGCAGCCACTGCCACCTGCCTGGGGTTTTTCAAGACCTAATGTCTTGCAGACTGCAGATAAAATATATTAAAAAAAAAAAAAAGAAAAAAAAAAGAAGTCCCTCTGTGCATGCTGGCCTGTAGGAAATAAAGGGCACAGCCCTCCCTCTGCAGCAGCTCTCAGGTAGCTCCTGCCTGCACTGCAGCTCCCGTCGCATCGCAGTTGCAAGGTGTTGCTCACGAATTTTAGGATGCCACCAGTGTATTAAATAAGAAATGATTTGATACCAGCAGTAATTGGTGCTCACCCTCGCTGGGGAGGAGGCAGGTCGGTCCGGGTACCTGCTGGAGCACCTCTGCTTCATCCCAGTGGCCAGACAGTGCATGGGGATGCAGCAAGGGGCCCGAGCTGCTGCCAGGGAACCCTGCCCGGGATGATTTTTGTGAGCAGGAAGGAAAGGCACTGTGCAGAAGGGGCGCGAGGTTCATAAATCAGGCACTGCGGATGGCGCCGGTGGCGTTTACGGCTCCCCCAGCGCTGCCGGGGAGTGATGCAGAGCCTGTGTCCAGCTCGGCTCCCAGAGCATTTCGGCACCTCCTGTCCCTTCTCCACTGCCAATTCCCACCCCAAACCCTCCTTTCTTAACTGCACAGAGCCACCTTGTCCCGCTGCCCTTGTCAGGGGCCGTGCTCAGCCCCCTCCACCTCTCCTGGTGGGGCTGATGGAGACGGCTCCCACGGGTACCTGGTTATATCCCGTACCTGGTTATCTCACACAGAAGCAGAAGCAGCTCTTGGACTTACAGCCTGTAAGCACTTCACAAATCCCTATCTCCCCACAAGTAGACTTGCTGCCCAGCAGATATTTTCTCAGATCTAATAACTTCAAAGAACACCGGGTAACCCCACCTGTGCTGGCCGTTTCTTTCCTAGAGCTTTGAAAGCGTTGGAGCCATTGCAAGCCAATATTTCTCTAACATGCTGTGATATCACTTACATCCTGCTAAAATTAGGACTTTCTTCCGAGCATGCAGACAGAGCTGGGTCAGGGAAGGGGCCAGCTCCTTGGGGAGTATCTGGCACCGTGGTTTGCAGCAGCATGCAGGAAGGAGGACAGGGGAGGAGCAGGAGGGCCGCCTTCCCCAAGCCCAGCTTTCAACCAGGGCCCCTGCAAGCAAGCAGGTGACTTTTTAATTTTATTTTCTAATATTCCACTCAGTTGGCTTGTTGGACTATATTACCAGGAGAAAAGTGCATCATCATCAGTGTATCAGCTCCTACCTCCTCCCTGTGCTGTGGCGCTGTGCCCTGCTCAGGCTTACGTCGTCTTCTTGCAGAGCACCCGGTCCTGAGCTGGGGTTTGGCCAGGAAAAATCAAAATATGGTTCAATGTGGGAAAATGGGAGACTCCTCAGCCTAAGCACAAGCAGAAAGAGAAGGTTTGAGCCGATTAAGCAGAAATCAGGGGTTGGTGTGGTCTGGAAAGAGTGAAGGAAGAAGGAACGTTGCACCCTCCCAGGCTTTTTGCACAGCCCAAGCAAATAATTGTGTTGGGGTTACTGGAGTTCTGTGCTTCACGGTGCCCTTTAAAATGAAAAAAAAAGAGCAGATGTCATTTTAAAGGAAGAAAATGCTGCCCTGAAGCCAGGAAATCCTGAAGTATCATAAGAGAAGGTCGAATGGAAACACTTAAAGAAATGTCAACAGATGTCCTGCCACTTTCAGAGAGGATTCCCCTCGTGTTTTGGACTAGAGCTATCTGTCAGATTTGACCTCAGTTTGCAGTTACCAAGGCCTCTCTCTCGTCTCCCTTCCTTTCTGGACAAAATTCCCTGCAGAGGTGTCACACAGCTCTGAGGAGCAGCCAGCCCAGCTGTGTGCCCCAACGACCCGTCCTCTTTCTATGTCGTCTGCTGGAGCTCCCTCCGCTGGTGCTACAGGAATGCTGATGTCCAGGGCAGGACAGTTAACGTGGGCTGTGTTTTGATCTCCTTTACACCCAAGAAGCAAGGCGTGATGACTTTCCCCATGCCCAGCTCCATGGGTAGTGTTCTGAGCAACACCTGCCTTCAAGGAGAGGTGCTACTTGCTGTCCCCGAGCACATGCAGCCAGGATGCCCAGGGCTTGGTCCCACCAAGACAGCTGCAGGGGAAGAACACGGTCTCATCTTCCCCAGGGTACCTGGCATTTCGCTCTCAACCACAAGTCTGGGAGTTTCCAGGAGGAGGAGAAAGACCATGAGTCCCCAGAGAGATGGCTCCCTGCAATGAAACCACTCAATCAAAACAAGCACTGCAAAATTTGGGAGCATTTAGTCCCTTGGTGCTCAGAGCATGCCAATGGCAGACAGCTTACAGCTGCTTCTGAAAGCCAGGGATTAGCCTAATTTAGCACGAGCTTGGATATCACTGGCAAAATCTGATTACAGGGATGTGCCAGGCTCATTGATCACTTCAAGTGGCACTGCAAAATGTTGGGCTGACTGCAGCGTGCTCCCACCCTGCGCTGCTTTATCAGGGGAACACGATTCTCCTGTTAGCTTGTATTGACAGGAGCCCAGCGCTGCGCTGACAGCAGCGGGAGCCTTGTTTCATATTAAAAATATACTTTGTGTTTACTGGAAATAATAAAAGGTGATGCCAGAATTCTGGATGGAAATGTACTAGATCCTGAGGTTTTTTCACAGCAAGTGGGATGTCAGTGCCTGTCAGACCCCATAAGGCTGTGGTGGGGGGGAACGGCTAGGCAGCATCTTGGCAAGGCTTGGATTCATGGCTTTAGATGGAAGGTGTCCTGGCCTCCTTCCCCCTTTCCTTTGCTAACATTTTCCCTGTAGAGAGGGCGATGGGGAAGGAGAGCCCCTGCGGAGCTCTTTTGTAGGACTGAGGGCAGCATCTCCATAGGTGTGCCCTGGGAGGAGCAGAGCACCTTGCCCCCATGACACCCAGCACTCGAGCCCACCTGGTCAGGAAAAAAAAAAAAAATCTGTCAATATTTAGATAGTAGAAATTGTTTTCAGAGGGCTTTTTGCTCCCCTGGGGCAGGAGGGCTGTTACAGCCTTGTTTTGTGCAGCGCCTCTGCACAAGGAGCAGTCCCCCATGTGCAACCATCATTTGGGAATTCCCATCATCTTGCAAAACCTTCCAACTTGTTGCCCTGCAAAAAGAAGAGAACCAGACAGGAAAACATTTCAAAAGCTAAAATAAAGCCTAGCCAGTCAGTGACCCTCTTGGTACTGAACCAAGATGCATTTTGGATGAGGAGCTGTTTTATAGATGACGGGCTGCTGCCTGCTCAGACGAGCATCCTGTGGCATGATGAGGATGGAGCAGCTCCGTAATGGGTTTTCCTGTGTGTCACTGCAGCTCCTGCAATGTCCAACGAAGCAAATGATTGCATCTGCAGCATCAATCATTTAGTGTCATTAGACAAGGGGCTCTGCCTCAAGATGTGAGCATCTCCTGCATGGGAAATGAGCGGCTCAGCTTCATCTCGGTGCTGATGCATCAACAGGGGACCCATTATCCCGTGACAGTGGTCTCCAGCTGGCATCGCTCCTGCCTGGAGGAAACCAAGCCCGCAAGAGCCCTCCTTGTTACCCAGACGTGCTCATGCCATATTCCCCAGCAGGAGCAGCAGGGAGAAATCCTGGCTGGCTGCTCCCCAGGGTGGTGCTGAGCCTTGAGATCTGGGCATTTAATGTTTGGATTGGAGATGTGCAGGGTGCCAGGGTGCTGACAGCTTATCTCCAAGCCGGGGGCGGGGGGGGGGGGGGGGGGGGCGTCAGTACCCAAAGAAAAGGGCAGGAGCGGCCGTGCTGGTGTGTGGGCAAAGTGGGACTTGAGGAGGCAAATCTGAGCCTAACGTGGGCACGAAGGGATGGACAGCAGCACTCCTGATGTGTGCCAGGCTCGTCTCTGGGCAGGATGACCGAAATCCTGGGTCCTCTGACCAAGTGCTACATGTTTTTTGCTCCCTGCTTGAGCCCCCAGAAATAAACTTTTCTAATTACAGCAGTTGCTGAATGAGGTCAGTAGTTATTCACAGCCCTGGAATAACACGTCCCCGCGATCAGGCCGTTGCCATCCATAACGGCATGGTCCAAGGCATGAGCTATCACCCGGAGGTTTGCTCTCCTGGGGAAGCTCATTTCCATGCAGAACTGCTCCTCGTGCAATACGTCTGCAGGAGCGATCGCTGAACACCTCCGCTTCAGGGAACAGGACCAAAAAAGTGAGCAAAAACTATCGATCTGGCTTTAAGCAGAGCTGTATCTATTAATCTGGGAACACTTATCACTGGGGGTTGACAACACAAGGTTCCTGAGGCCACATTAACACTCCTCATCCCCTTGGGCAAAGCCCGAGGACCATGGAGCCCCTTCCAGCTTTGTGGTGAGTACCCAGCGAGGCAGGGAAGCTTTGCAGGAGGCTACGTCCCTGCACACACACATTACTCCTGGCATCTGACAACACAGATGGGAAGGATAACACACACAAAAAAAATCATCCTGGGAAGCCCCAAGGGCATTTTTCATCTTATCCCCGTGAGCCCAGGCTGGCTGTGCTGTTATTAAAGGTGGGAGCGCGGTGGCTTTTTGTCTCCCCAGGGGGATTTATTGCTTTGTTATTTTTGTCTTTCAGTAAACCAAAAATGACATGATGGAGCTCAGGGCTGAACGGGGTGGGGGAGCTTTGCAGGGATTAAAAAAGCAGCAGAGAAACTCCTTGCTGGTTGAATATAATTTTCATTATTATTATGTGGTTTTTTTGGATAGTGTGGGCACTAAAACTCCTTGCAAGCAGCAAGGGGCATGGGGCTGCAAACTTACATCTGAGCCCAGGTGGTCTGGGAGGAGAAGGGGGCCCAGCCTCCAAGCCACACATCACCCCCTCATCCCCACCTTGGCACCTGCCCTGAGAGCCTCAGAAGCACAAAAAGGTCTTGGCCAGCTTCTTGTTTTATGCACGAGTGAAGTCCCTGGAGGAAATGTTAAGGTATTTTGGCATGCTCTGCGAGCTGAGGACACTCCCAGTGACCCCCCAGGTGTGCTCTCCAGGGAGGCGGAAGGCAGAAGGGAGGCAGAACGGCAGCGCACTGGTTTGTCCCTGCCTGCCTGGCTCTGTGATTCACACCCAGCTGCCAGTGTGCTAGATGAAGCAGTAAGCTGCTGACAGGCATATAATAGAAGGGCTCGGCGGGTGCTGGCAGCCCTGGGTGTGCCCTCTCCCAGCATGTGCTGCTGGTTCCTTCAGCAGGTCCGTGACAAATTCCCAAGAAGAATAGATTGAGATGTCTGGTGGCTGTGGTGCTGCCCTCTGAGTGGCAGCCCTGGCCTGGAGCACATCGGCTGCATTGTTTGATATCAGCTGCAAACCTGGAGCAAGCACCCTGTCCTCCCTAGGCCACAAAAGGTGTTAAATAGGACGGGTCCTGGGACAGATCTCTGAGAGGACAGACCTCCAAGAGGACAGAACTCCGAGGCAGACAGCAGGAAGCTGAGGGATGTGAATCCAGCCTTGAATTTGACTCTGCCTTTCCCACCACCATGCTATTTATTGCGGAAGGGCTCAGATGTCCCCCTGACACAAGATGTTGGCCAGACTGCGCTGTGCATTTTCACTTCTTGACCATGCCAGCCAGATGGGGCAGAGCACTCAAGGCCTTCGCCGTAGGGGCAGAATAATTTCTCCACATTTCCAAGGTCATTCAGGTGAACCTCAAGGTACTGATGCATTTCCTAGCCTGAAAGAGTCCTTTTCCAAGATGAGATGTACATTTGCCATGCGTTTTTCATCAGACCTGTCTATATCATTAATTGGATGATACGTCCTAGTTGCTGGAGAATGGAGAGCTCAAGGGATTTGGCAATGACTCCTCTGCTTTTAAAGTCCGCTGTTACTCCCTGGCTCAGCAATGGCTGGGAGAGGAGAGCAGTGAGTAGCATGGAAAGTTTTGCTTGTTTTCACCTCTTTGTAGTAAATATCCTTCCTCCGAGAGCTGAGAGGTGATGATGAGAGACGAGAGGTGATAGGGGGCCAACCCCACGTCTGACTAGGGAAGTGGCCCCTGACATACTGGGGTTGATGAATATGACAATCCGTATCCTATTTATTTTACAACAAAGAGAGTACCTCAGCCCTTTGGAGATCAAAGCATTTTAGTGTGCGACTGAAAAAATCCAGTGTTTATAATAATCCCAAAATAGATTTCCTTGGGCAGTGGTTGCAAGCTGCTACTCCCACCCAGCTCATCAGAGTAATGGATAAGTGTCAAGTCAAGGAGGAAGGGCTGTGATTTAGCTGGAAAGTTAATGAGAAAGTAGGAGGTGTGGCTGGTCGTCGTCATGATTTTTTTTTTGCTGCCCTACCTTGGACAAAAAAATCTCATTTCACTTGAGCTGCTCTTTGCCATGACCAAAGATGCAATGCACTTTCAGGAAAGAACCTAGCCCCTGCACAAACCTTCCTCTTTCTTCTCGTTTTATGCTCCCACCAGCTGGAGCTTTGCAACCATCTGCTGGAACCAGCAGCAGGTGAGGGACACCCAGGTGACTCCCGAGCAGCAGCCCCTGTCCCCAGCCACCACCGAGAGCCATTTGTCTCGTGCTTTTGCGAGCATGAAATTCAAGGTGGCAGCTCGACATGCAGCAGCAGGAGGGGACAGGCTCCCCCCCCTCCCTCCTAGTACCTCTCCTCTCTTCCAGGAGGCCTGGGGGAGACATCACGGCTGTGCCCCTGGTCCTGTTGGTCACACCAATTTCCAGGTCCACCACGCAGCCTCCTGCCAGCCCCTTGCCAGCCCCGCTGGGACACAGGTCCCAGTCCCCCCAGCAGGATCAGATCCAGCCCTGCCCCAGCTGGGAGAGTGGGACAGGGCAGGGACAAGCCGAAGACCCAGAGATGGGGATGGGTCTCCTTCGGTTTAGCCCTGCAGCCACCCAGCGTGACATGACACTTCTTTTTTTTGAGTGAAGGGATACTGTAGGGTGTCGAAGGAGTGTTTTCTTTTATATATACGCCTATAAAATAAATAACTCTGCAGTCAAAGACTCCCTTTATCCTTCTTCCAGTTCTTTATGATCCTTTGGGACTCTAATCATGGTCCCCAAACTGACTTTAGTCTCCTGACCCTAATCCATGGAAGGCCTGCCAGCCCCAGGTAGGTGCTTTCTACCACCGCCCCAACCCAAATATTAATCCTTCAGAACCCCTGCACTTCTCACCACAACCCTTGCCATGGGATTGTCTAAGGCCAGAACCTGGGTGCACTCCAAGATCTGCCCACCGTGGCTGGAGCTCTTTCAAAACCCAGCCAGAGCTTGGGTCTCCAAAGGGTGGTTTGCCCCAGAGGGTCCCAAGGCCTTGTTATTTGGCAGTAGTGCTTGTCCTGGCACACAACTGGGCTTTTCCAAGAACTGTCACTGAATTTTGAGGTGGGGATGGCTTTGGTGTGGCTGGGCAGGACGGTGTACCCATGGGACCAGCTCCTGGCTCCGTGAGGCAGGAGGGCGGAGAGTGTGCTGCGGCGCTATTTATATCTTCAAATTTAAACCATCAGAAGAAATGTGGCGTGAAAGCCTCTCTCTTCCTCATGCACTATTAGGAAGTCAGGGCTGGCAAAGAGTCAGCCGTTCGGGTTTGTATTCCCCAGCTGTTATGGGGGGAAAATGCTGGGGAGAGGGAGAAGAGAACACGATGATGTGTCCAGGCATTGTCCTGGCTCGGCACAGCCCCAGGTGCCGGGGGTGCCAGGATACCCTGCAGCTCCCACATTCCCCCCTTTTTATTCTTTCCAAATGTAAGATTGGGAGGATTTTGTGTCTGACTGAGTGCATTTGTTTTGTGGGGGTGCAGGCATGGTCCTGAGCCCGGCACGGCCAGCATCTGGGTGATGCACAGCAGCTTTTCTACAAAGACCTCCCACGAGCTCTTTATTTTGTTCCCCAGGGAGCGGGGTTCTCTGAAAATCAGGCATCTCCAACCATCCCAAGCTGGGTTCCCCAAAAAATGCAGCCCTGGGAATCCCTGGTCCCTCTGCAAAACACAGCCCTGTACCTTGCCCCACTGATTTTGTGGGGTCAGGCTCTGCTGTGACCTCCACCAGCACCAAACCCAGAATTTCCCCAGCCAAGAGAGACTTGAGAGGCTTCAGCAGTGGTGTCTTGTGGATCCCTGCTGCTTTGCTGCAACACGGGAAACTGCTTGCTTCTGTTTGCATATATTAGTCCTGTGATGAATTGCACTCTCTTTGAATTTTTTTCCCTGCTGCTCATGCTCATGGCTGAAGTAGGAAGCTGTCTCTTTTGATTTACGCATCCTCTTTATGTGGGGTGGAGCCCGTGATTCAAAAACCCATTTGCTCAGAGACTTCTCTGCCTCATTTTGCTTTCGCCCTGGGTTGTGGTCAGTGTTTGAAAGGTCACGGTGGGGGGGAGTGACCTTCCCCTGCCCCCGTGCTCTGTGCTGCAGCTGCTCAGCAGGGCACCAATTAGCGCCGATCCTCAAGTTCAACAACATAATACCCACGCAATTTCCCGAGCACTGCCTTTTCCGGAGATTTTGGTTTCAAAGGCATTCCTCTGCGGTCAGGAGAAATGCTACAAAAACATGAGATGTGAGCACTCGCTTCTTGTTTGCTCGCATTTCTCTGTGCCTCGTTCACTGCGAGGTCTCCAGGGTGTTGGTGGAAAGAGATGGAAAGAGAGCAGCGAGCGTCTGCTGGGGATGGGGGCAGTCTGGGAGGTGCTGTCTTTACAGATTTTTCCTTTTTTCTTGTTTATTTTTAATGCTTCTCACCAGCTCTTCCAGCATTGCACGGTGCCTCTCGCCTTGCGGAGGCTGCGTTTTTATGGTGCAGCACTCCTGCCTGCACCAAGAGCTAAGTCCTGTGTGAGATGCTGAGCTGGGGGGGGGTTTCCCAGGGAAAGGCAGGAGCCTTTTCCGTAAAGATCAAGGTCTTTCCTCAGCCAGGTCCCTTTGCTACCCATGTCCCCACCCTGGAGCAGAGGCCGTGCATCACCTCCGCCGTGGGGAGGCCAGTCCTGTCTGCTGGAAGCCCCGATGTTGCCCCCACGTGCTGTGTAGGCCCTTGTGCTGTCCCCAGCATTGCAGTGCCCAGCAGCTCAGCAGATCAGTAATATTCATGGCGAGTGACTCCCCACGATGGGGCCGTGAAGATTAATGGCGTCTGACGAGTGCCTGCTATGTGTGAGCACCGCTGAATGGCACCTATGGACCAAGTTGATAAAGGTAGCTAATGGGATGAAGGGTATCTCTCCTGATGAGGCTCAAGCAAGGCAGAACAGCCCCTGCACTGCCGTGCATTGTGCCCTTCCCACGAGGGCTTTGCCCAGCACCTCTCAGCGGTGGCAGCCTCGACCTGTGACTGCATCTGGCAGCATCACCCGTGCCATCCTCCTGGTGCTCGCCTTTGTCTCCCTGTCTGGGTCATTCCTGCGGGGAAAAACACCTCTGTTCCCCTAGAACACCCCTCCTTGCCTTTTTCCCATCTGCCCAAAGGTTTCTCCCGTGGGGCTCCTCTTCTGTTCCTGCCTCTGCCATCTGCATCGTCCCGCTGCCATCGTGCCTGCCCTGCAGAGAGCCGGGAGCAGACCCGGGGCTCCTGGCGGCCGGCTGCCTCCTGGCACACTCGGGCTTTCTCCTTGGTCAGGGCTCCAAGTCGGAGATTTTCTCTTTCAACATTTACCAAACAGCTTCGGAGTTCGCTTTGCAAAATGTTTTGCTATTCCCTCTTTTGTCTAACCAAATGTCAGAGAGCCGTAATTTCCCAGGAGGCAGGAATTTTGTCTGTCTGCCCATCCTTCAGGCCAGTGGTTTCAGGGCTAACATAGAGCTTTGTGGGGTTATTTGTGGAAACGTTTGACTCCTGGTCTCAGTTTTCTGGCCAAGCAATTCTTTACTGCTTTTGTCTGTGTTCTGTTTTCTCCGGAGGATGGGGTTGGCTATTGCCACTGAGGCCTGAGATGCTTTATAGGTTCTTCAATACTGCCCGTGCTCAGCTGGAGCCCAAAATCCTGGGCTTGTGCACAAGTGACTGCAAACAGAAATCAGAGGTGCAAATAGAAATAAGTTCCTACTATGCTTAATAAACACATAGTTATAACAAACAGTAGTATCACCTTAAGTGATTAAAACCAAACACTCCGCATAAGCCTAAATTCTTCTCAGTGTGATCTCTGTAACACTTTCTGCAAGTCTCTGCAAAATCTCTATCTCTTGGATAGCAGCAGTATGTACTTATGCACTAGCAAGGAGAAATACCAAAGCAAAACATCCCGGTCACCTCATTCAAAAGAAATTTTCGTCTGTCTTTAAAAGAAAAAGGATTCTAGATACCAATCCATTGATCCTGACATTTTGTATATTAGTGTTTGAGAATATACCTTTTAAGGCATTTCAAGAAGATTTTGGGGCTTTATGAGCACACCACCTCCCAGCTCACTTGAACAGATTTTTTCCCCCAAGAATAAAGCACAAATTGAAACTGAAGCCAGAAAGCCATGGCCTTCTCTTGAACTGAGTGCTGTGATCTACTGACCCAAGAAGTAAATATTGGTTGAGGTGCAGCCACAGGCGGTATTCAGTTGTAAGAAAACTAAATGGGTTTCCAGCAGCCAAGGAGTCGATGCAGATGTGTCTGCCTGACCTGCCGCCCTGCCAGCGCCCAGTGTCCTGGCTTGAGACCCGACGTGTGTGTCAGTGTGTAGATGTACAAATGTCAGGCCACCAAATCCATCTCTGCTGATGCGGGCTTGAATTCAGCACAGCGCTTCCCACCATCTGCTTAGCTCGTCTGTGCATCCCTCACTCTGGACAGCCATACCCCTGCTGGCTGGTGGGACCCGAGCCCATAAACCACCTCCTGCACGTGACGTGCTGGTGGCCAGCAGGGCTGCTTTCTGGGTCTGACCACAGCTGCATCAGTAAATCAAGCCCAGAAACCTTCCTGGCCATAAGCTGTTGGAAATCCAAATCCTTTGGCTTTCCTTTTTTCAGGGGGTCTGGAAGAGCCCCTCGCATCAAGCTGCAGGATTGCAAGGTGGGGATGGGGGTTGTCAGGGACTCTGGGAGACTCATGCCCTGTTCTACGCCTCTGCTCCTGAGTCCTGCTGCAGAACCCCTGCAGTCCCGGGCTTTCCCTGCAGCCCTCGAATTGTCCCTTGCTCTAAGTCCTTGCTTGAGAAAATCGAGGTAACATTTCCCATGCAAAAATGTGCTGCTCAGTGGCAGCCACCCCACTGTGCTCGAGGACAGAAATGTCAGCTGGCAATAAAAATATTCCTGTAAATACTCTTTATTAACAGAAGAGGCATTAAACACATCTCATGCACTGTGCTTCTCCGGGCTCGTGGCTGAAATGTAACGGGACAATGTCCTTCCCTCCCGCTACAAACTCGAGCTGCCTCCTCCCTCCTCACCGGGCTCTGGCTGTTTAATTTGATTTTTTCTCGGTCCTGCCGAGATTTACAAGCACATTTTTACTCAGCCAAGCAGTTGGGCTGTGCCATGAATTTTTAACTCCCCCGTGCCTCTTTCCAGCTCTCATGGCAGCTTCTGGGCTGCACGTGGTCCTTCTGCCTCGGCCAAGCTTTGGTGGACAAACCCAAAGGCTTGGCTGCTTTTCTCCCACCTTTCTCCTGCTGAGGACCTGGGACCAAGCCTTGGCCTCGCTGCTGATGGCATTTTAAATTTCTTTTTATTCTTGACTTTCCTTTTGTTTGTCCCAAGTCATTGGTGGTTTACTCAGCTTAAAGCAGCCCGCCCTTATAACCTGGCATCCTGGCCAGAAAACCAGCAGAAATACTTTTATATGATTTTTGAAGAGCTCTTCTCACCAGAAGGAAAGTGCCAAACATTGCACTGTGGGCCCCATTTACACACACATCTGCTTTTTATATGCATTAAACTCCATGCTAACACCTGCCAGCAAGATCATGCCTGGCTTTTATAGGAACTGTATCAGCATGTGAGAAATAAGTGATAAATTTTACCTATATTTTTTTTTTATTTTTTTTTTTCCAGGGTGCTTGGAGAGGTCCTGCACCGGCGCCAGGAATTTTTGTGCTGCTGCATTTTGGGCATGGCAGAGGATGCTCCAGCAGAGGGATGCAAGGGTCTCCAGCTCCTATGCACTGCTGCTGCAGGATTTCACCGGCAGGGATGAGGCAGGAGCTTGCTGGCACCAGTTCTGCTCCCCTCCACACATCCCCAGGAACTCCCTGCAGCACCCAGCCTCCTTCGCGCCAAAGGATGCCAAAGGCACGAGATGCTGCAGATAGCAATGGGCAAGCCACAGGGTAAAGTTGCTTCACCTCAGGGAAAGTAAAGCATGATGAAAGCTGCAAACCAGCTGTGTTTTCCCTTCCATACGTGCATGCTTACGTGGCATGATGCTATGTGTTTATTAGTGTCTAGCCAATAAATATTAACTTCATCTTTCACTGAAATGTAAAACTTGAAGTCATTGAAACAACACGATAAGGTCAAAACCAAATTATTTATTTCGTGTGTTGGAAGCCGTGTTTGGCCCCAGATATCCAGCACAGCGGTGTCAAAAGACTTTTTTTTGATTTTCCTCCCTCTCGGTGGCTTTTTACAAGATGTTCTAGCTTCCCTGGCCCTCCTGCCTCTCTGGTGGAAAACCATTCTACGGAAAACACCCTGGTCGTTTTTTCCTGAGGACTAACTGCACAATAAATGCTGCCTCATCCACTGAGCAGGTTTTATTGAATTACAGGGCAGGCACAGTGTGCGGCTGTTTCTGCATCTCGGACAGCACATGGGTCCTGCTGCACCTCCTCGCTGTAATTTGCCTTCCGTTCCTGTGGGTAATATATACTTACTGCAAAATTACACAGCACTAGCTGGTAAAATAATGAGATTTAGCTAAGAGTTGGGTCTTGGTTTGCCCTCAGTGATGTGTCTGCTATCCACGGGGTCTGTAGCCAGTCCCCTGCAGGTCCCTGTGGATGCTCTCGGTCATGAAAAACACGAGGGCTGCCCAAAAGTTTTGGCTGTGCAGAAGAGGGGGTTGCAGCACCTCACCCATCTGAGCCCCTCACAGTCCCAGTTTCCAGCTCTGCAGCAGCAGGACAAAGCTCTTGGGTCCCCGCAGGGATATTCCCAAGGTCTGTGCCCGCTCCCTGGTGCCACCAGGCAGCCGCTCCCGGCCCCCAGCTCCCGGCATGTTTTGGGGATAAAAAAATCTCGGGTTAGAATAAACCCAGCATTAGAAATAGTTGGAAGCACGGCCTTGGCCGGGTGAGGTGGGTCCCAGGGGATCAGAACTGTTGATGTCTAATAAGAGAGCACGGAAAAAGCATTAAACAAACAGAGGAGCAGCTTAATTTCCTCGCAGTGCTTAGGCTGGCGCTGCCTGTAACTAATGGGGGTTAGTTATAGACTGTAATATGTTTTCCTCATGTAGGCAGAGTCCCGGTGGGTTTTCTGGGTGTTAATATCATCGGAACTGAGTGATTTAGTCTCAGCTGAGCAGAAGACGATCCTCTCTCTCCCCTCTGTGCTCACGAGCCCCATCCATCCTTACGCACGGATCCTGCCTCCCGCCTGCCCCGTTACCCACCAGTGGGTGAAACTTTTCCTTCTAAACGCCACGCTCTTTTCTGACTGATGTGAGGTTTCTGCAAAGTTCATCGATCCCAATCTCGTGGTGCTTGGAAAATAGACATAGATCATTTTAATTGCCAAAGAGGAAAAACGAGTTTATTGACATAACTCAGGCCTGCAGCGTTCCTTTGGTGGAGCATCGGGATCATTATGTCAATTAAATCATTGTATCCATTAAACCAAAGCAGGCTTTTTTTTCCTCCTTGCTGGCTGCACAATGACTTATTTGATCAGATACTCCGGTGTTGAAATGAAAATGAGCATTTCCAAGTTTCCTAAGTCCTAACCATTACAGCTGCCCCCCCTAAAACGTGTCTGCCATGCCTGTGGCTCAGCACACCCATGGGGGCAGCATCCGTGGTGGCTCTTTGGTAGCTTTGGGATGGGAAAAAGGTTCAAAAATCTTGGTATCAACTTATTTATGGTGCAGCCGTTGGCTGCGCTCGGTGGTATTGATCCTCAGCATCTCAAAACCCAAACACTGCAGCATCTCCAGGCTGTGCTGGGAGCCTGCCAGCTCCGCACTGGTGGGACTGGGTTGGTGCTCCAGGGCAGCTGGTTCCATGCCACCCCTCTCTGCCACCAATACCAACAATTTATTACATTTATGTATATATTAAATCGCATGTGCCTGAGTTTCTGAGGCAGCCTGGGAAACCTCTGCATCACTTTTGCAGAGCTGAGTGGTTGACTGCGGTGTTTTTTGAAGGGTGTTCCCAGGACTCATGGTAAAACCAACGCAGTTCTTACTCATGTGTCTCTCTGTCACCTGGGGAAACGTGCAATGGGAAGGGCTGATTTTCCTGCTGGCAATGTTTTCATTGCAGGAGCCTTCCCATGCCTGATGGAAGAAGCTGAGTGAGCTCAGCAGCAGCACTCCTACAAGGAGGATCTATCAGAGTGCAAGATGCGAGGCAGGAGAGAGCACTGGGGTTGGATTTTTTTGGGGGATTTGTCCCCTGATGGCCAAGAAGAGAGTAAAAAAATGTGTTTCCTTGCATGAGGCGTAGCTCCAGCCATAATCTCAGGGGTGCTCAAGGGAGCAGAGGTGAGTAGGGGATGCATCCCAGGCAAGGCAGGGGTCTTGTGCTAAAACCCCATCCAGGAACAGCTTTGAAGCCTGCTTGAACAGCAGAAGCCCCTCCAGTTTTCCAGGCGTGATGCTGGTTCCAAGGGCTCTGCCAGGCCCATCCCACCACACCTCAGCGGATCTGGTGCCTGGATCACTGTGTTTTCCCTGCTGGACCCGTCCTGAGCATTATTATTTGGGCCATGCTTCCCGGGTTTTAAATTATTCTGTCTCAACTAGCTGATGGCATTTATTACATGTCATGCAATGTTCCTGGTAATTAATTGGTATTTAATTAATTAAGGGATAATGGCATTCAATTAAGGGATGCCTGTGGAACACTGTCACTGGGTAATTAATGGCTTCCTGCTGCTCAAGCAAAGCTAAGGCGCTTGTGGAAAATAAATAGAGGAGAAGCTTAGATGTTTGTTCCCTTGGCAGGAGACTGGTCGTGTCCCAGAGCTCTCGGATTCTCTAAGACCCCATTTCCAGACCCTTGTCCAGGGCGAGCCAGGCTTTTCCCCCCAGCACATGTAAACTTGAGATTGCTGCCACTGACATCCAGGAGCATCCTTTCTGGTAGAAAACAGGCCTCGTCTCCTCTTGGCTTTGGAGCTGAGCATGGAAAAAATGTGAATTTCCTGTGACATGAAGACAAATGAAAATGGATTTCTTGAGCCAAACAGCGAACCCAGTCATGGCTGGCTCTTCCAGCAGCAGGCATCCGTGGTGCAGAAGTGCCCCTTCCATGCTGCTGCATTTGAAGAGATGCAACGTGAGCATTGCCAGAAATCGTGGTGCCTTTGTTCCCTGACAGCTTGCAATAGGTTTTCCCTAAAAAGCCCTAAGCCGTTTTTGTTCCGAGTTCACACTTCCAGCTGAGAACTGCAAAACAGTTAAGGGAGAAAAAATGCAAATTGGCCTTTCATGGGTTGATTGCTGATGCCTCCTCTGGAGGAATTGCTTGCTGGATCTAATTGTTTAGCCCAGGAATGTAATGGCACTATTAATAATTTACTGTTCCTTTACACTGGTTCCTTAAATGCATTGTGCTTTCGTTATTTTCCTGCACTCCTATATAACCAATTTTTTCCATTCTAATTCCTTCACGTATTTCAGTTCCACTTGGGTAACAGGACCAGGATGCAAGGGAGCTCTGGGATGGAGGAAGGCCAAGGGAATTTCCACTGCAAAGTTAAAGCCTATGAACTGGTATGGTTAACCATTTCTTTGTCATTCCGTCCCATGTGTGTTTCTGAAAGCATGTGTGAGTTCATGCCAGCATTTGTGAGATGCACCTGTAGTCACTGATCTCTCAGCATTTTTGGGTTGTTTTGAATGAATCTTGTTTTTTTCCAGTGGAGGTATACAGGATGGACGTGGTGGAGCTTACACACTTTCCTGAGACCTCTGGGATGGAAGGTAATGTGGAAATGGAAACTCTAATTACAGATCCAGCAAGCTCCACTTTCTAATTAATTGCAGATTAAGTTAAAAATAGAACTGGCTATGTAAAATAAACCTAAAAGCCCCAGTCTACCTGGTTACACAATACCCAGAACAATGATCTCTGCTGATGTTTAATTCTGGGTGAAAATGCTCCAGGTGTGGTTTTTGAAGACACTCAGAGCGAAATGGGGCCAGTTCTGCTGGGAACCACTCTTCACATCCTAATGTGGGGCTGGTGGCCATGCCCTGCTCCATGCCTGGGAAGGGGCTCCCCAGTCCCCCCACTGCACCCCCTGCCGTAGGCAGAAGGTTCATCCATCAGCTCATGGACACCACTCATCAGCCTGGAGGTCCCAAAATGCTTTAAAGCCCAACTCGTGCAGTTCCCAGGGCAAATCCCACCTCTGGAGCAAGGACACAACATGACTCTCCCTGTGGATCCAACAGTGCTGGCTGTTCTTCACCATTGTTTCCCAGGCAGGATTGCTGTTGTGCCACAAACCTCCCCACAAATCCTCTGAAAAGGTCACTTGTGTGGGCCAGGGCCCAGTTTAAGAACATGTCATTGATCTTTTTTGTGTGCGCTGAGCTGCCTTGTGCTAAGATGGGCAAATTCTTTCACTCCTTAGCATTTGTAATTAAAGCAGCGACTGCAGGCATGATGGATGCCATCAAAGAGCACCAGGAAGAAGGAAGAAGGACATCTTGGCCTTCTGCCAAGAACAAGCATCTCCTTCCTTCCCAAAAGCCAGTCTGCCCCAACCACTGAGGAATCAGTTTTGGGGCAGAACTGGCACTGCTCACAGCTGGAGGCTGATCAAGGCACGTGGAAGAACCTGGGATGGCTGAAGCATGTCTTAGGGCAGTAGCCGTGACACCCAAGTCAAGAAGTCTTGGAAAACTGACCAAGACGGGGCTGTCTTCAGTTGCCAGATCAGATGGTGGGATGTTTGGCAACTGGTTTTGGCACCAGCCCTGATGGACCGCCGACTCAACCCCATCCAACCCCTCATGCTCTTGCACGCTCCTGTCTCCTGAGGATGGTGTGCAGGGGGCCTGAGATAGTGTGGTCTCCCCCGCATTTATTGAGGTTTTTGCTGACTCTGCCCCAGCCTTATCTCGTGCCGCTCTGGCTCTCCAAGTTCCTGTAAACACTTCTGTAGCATGGCTGCATATAAAAGGAAGAAGAATGCGGATCTATCCTCCCCATCTGCCTCCCTCTGAGAGGCCAAAGCAACTCCTCCTGACAAAACCTTGCCACAGCAAACACTCGGCGAGTTTTTCACTGGGTTGTTTTTGTTTAATCTAAGAAACCGCTGAAATTCCTCTGTGAGTTGTGGTTCTCTCTGCTCTGAGCTGCTGGGGGACCAGATTGGGGGCAGTGGGGTGCAGGATGGGGGGCACTTCCTGGCAAGGCTCCCAAGGGTGACAGGGGACAGCTCAGGTCAGCCAAGGGCTATGCTCTGCTACTCACCTTCCTTGCTCCTTTCAGTTTCTCAAAATTCACTGTTTTGGGTCACTAGGGCCAAAGTTGTCATTGACCATCTCAGTCCCATCCAGGTCTCCTCTGTCAGTGAACAGCAGATCCAGCTGTGCACCCCCCGTTGGCCCATCCAGTGCCTCAGTCACAAAATTATCCACAAAATCCTCCAGAAATCTCCAGGAGTGCTTGCATCCCAATCTGTTGTCCTTCCAGCAGACCTCACAAGAGCAGGGTTCATCACCCAGATGTTTCCTCAAGTTGTTTACAGGCCTCATGCCTGTCCTCACCCTGATGGGGTTGGCCTGTAACACGCCCCCAGCCCAAAGCCACCCTCCCTGCACATCCTTGGGGTGCTCACCCAGTCCCCCATCCCGTGGAGGAGCCCCATACACCCAAACTGCTCCCGTTCTCCTACCAACGTTGGGTTCCTTGTCCAACCAACAGCTCCTGGAGGCAAGGAGAAGCCAAGAGCTGGCCCTGGTCAATATCAGCCTTGCGCTGGGCCCTCCCTCTGGCTGGAGGCCCCATTGCGAGGCTGGGCGGAGTTCAAGTATTTGTCTAGGAAAAGGAAAGTATCTGCGAAACATCACAAAGAAGGTTTTGCTGAATCCCAGCTCTCCAGTTGCAAATGTTACAGATGGAGAAGTTTTGCCAAGAACGTAAGGGAGTCAGATATGTGACTTCCATTAATTTAAAGAAAAGTGAACATCTAAGCTGCTTGTACAGCTTTGAGCAGCTAAGCTCAAACATCTGTGCCGAAGAGACAAGGAGACTGGAATTCGTTTTTGACACCAACTATAGTTTATTATTTGAAACGCCAGGAAAATTCATTCTTACAAACACAAGAGCTTCTGCTGGATGGCAGCTTTGGCCCTGACGATTCATCCCGGGCCTCCTTCCTTTTTCTGTGACCCTCCAGCTATGTTTGTGCCCCTTGGGACATCATGCATCCCTCCTGATGGCCACGGTGAGGAGCACGCTGTTGTGGGTATAGGCTTACAACCCTTTTGCTCACTGGATGGGGCCGAAGGAGCAATCTATGCTCCTCGCTCAGGCCTGTGGGTATCCCTGGCCACCCATGGACAGGAGCAGAGCAGAGGACGAGCTTTCCTCTCACAGCTGGTATTTCCTCAGCAGCTCGCGCTGCCACTGCCGCTTCTTGTTGGGGAAGGCGAGGGGGATCTTGATCTTTCGGTAGTCCTCGATGCACTTCCCCAGCTCTGACTCCAGCGCCTTCCTCTCCTCGCTCAGCCCCGCGGCCACGGGGCTGCCCCCCACCCCGTTCTCCTTCACCGTTGCATGGTCGCTGTTACACCTCTGCTCCGTCTCCTTCACCTCCTCCAGCTTCTTTGGGGGCTTGGAGAAGTCCAGGGTGTTGGGGCGAGCAGGGCACTCCTCTGGGGCTTCCGACCAAGGCGCGGAGTCAGCAGGGCTGGCGTCATCCTGCCCTGACCCAGGGTCTCTTGGGATGCTCTCACCCATGGATGGAGTGGGACTGGGCTCGCTGTGGCTGCTGGTGCTGGGGGATGCAGCGTTGTACCCACCGCTGGGGCTGGGGGGGTCCTGCCTTGTCTCCTGGCCTCGCCTGGGCTCCCCGGGGTCGCTGCGGGCTGCAGGAGGGAAGCAGAGAGAAGCACAAGAGCTGGAGATTGCACGGCCCCTGATGGAGCAAAGCCGGGGTGCAGCCACCCAGGGGACATAGCTCAGCTCACTTGGGCATTTTTTCTCTAAAATATCTAAATTCTTAACCTACTGCATTTTTTTCCCTTTTTCTTTTTTTTCTTTTTTAGTGCATCTGCTAGAAGAGATATAAAGCAGGGTATAAAATATTTCTATTTTAAATCCCTCCACCTAAATTTTGTCCCCCACGGAAGTAGAAAATGTCAAGGTGAATTTTAGTTTTTCCTTTAAACTTTTTTATTTTATCCCCCCCCCCCCCCCCCCCCTTTTTTTATATTTTGACATTTACTTCAACTGCTCCAGCACAAAAATTACTAGAGGTGGAAAGTTGAAATGTCATCCGTCACTGAGAAGAAACCTTGAAGGCTGGATTTTCTTCATCAAATCTCTCTGGGAAGTTACAAGGATGTATCTTAGCCCCAAATTCTTTGAGTGATGGAATAAAATCTCCAAGTTCTTAAACTGTTTTAATCATCTTATCTGCAAGCCTCACAATTGCCTTTGTGAAATGGGGAACCGAGGCAGGGGGAACATAAGCTGATGAACCCAAATTCATACAAGGAGCCTAGAGCTTAGCTGGAGACTGAATTCAAATCTCTTCATTTTTTCTCCTGCTTCTTCGCTCCGAGACCATCTAACGATGATAGCTAGCTCGGCATAGCAGTTTCTCTCTAAGGCTTTCAACATATTTTGCATCACATTCCCATTTGAAGCACAGAGAGGTGAAATAACTTGTTAAGGTCACCAGGCTGAGAATGAGGCCCAGGTCCCCTGGGTACTGTTCCTGCGTACTCTCCGTGCCAGACCACACTGATCTGCTTTGTGTGGTCTGGAAAGGCTGGGCTGAAATTCAGCTGCCAGCCTGCAGACCTGCAGCCTCCACACTCTTGCAAGCCATCTGCTCTCACTTCATTCCCATTCTATCAGGGACAGCCTGAGACCCCTGGCAGGCTGCTGAGCTTGGGCAGAGCAAGAGAGTGGGGTGACAAATCCCCTGCTCAGGTATGGGTTGGCCGAGGTGTCTCTTGGGATGGTGATCTTCAGTCATTGTGCCTCTCCAGTCCCCACATCAGTACACAGCTTTGCCCAGGTCTTTTGCAGGTACCAGCACCGTAATTCTTTTAATTTAGGCATGATGAGGTAGTTTAAGCCATTTCCAGGTGGCCGAGGCACTTCGCATAAAGTAGCTAATGACTCTTAATGACTAGTCTTTGGAAATACTCATTAACTGCCCATAAACGATTTACTTAGCTTTATTTTACCTCATACACCAAGGACGTGTTCTCTCACAGCCTGCACTGGCTGCTTCTCATGCTAACATCTGCATAAATGCTCCTGCACACACTGAGAAATGCAAATCTCAGCAGGTTTTGGTTTTCCCCCTGAATGGTGATGAAACACGAGCTTCCTCCTGGCCAAGTGTCCTGGCCAAGCATTGCAGCCTGAGATCACCTGCACAGGCACATGTGCTTCCAAACTGCACGGGGCTGGAGGGGAGCCAAGAGCCACGAAGATTTTCCAAGGAAATTCAGCTCCAGGCTGGAATTTGCAGGATCCAACCACAGGCAGATGTCAAGGGACAGAAGTTCGTCTTGGCCACCAGCAGATGTCCCATCATTGGGACAAGATACTTGGGTCTAGGAGTCTTTGCCTAAGAATTTCTGTGAGATCAGAGTCTTTCTGACCCTGATTAAAAGCCTGGAATGTGCTATTAAGATGTGTGTGTGCTTTGGGTTTGTGTGCTAGTGATTTGAGGAGTGTGGGGATCACTTTGGCTGGAGTCTGACCTGGACCAAACCTGACATTGAATGCCCCAGACTCTGAGGCAGTCCAAGTCTTCCCAGATATTTCTTTTCCATTGAAATTCTCTGCAGCTTTGTACAAATAATTTTCCCTTGGGCTAAGCTTCCTTCACATTGTGTTTCTGGCCTGCAGCAATTAGAACCCCCGTGCCCAGCAATATGTGGGTACAGCTCCCGAGCTGACCCCAGCACACCTTGCAGCACTCCAGCCATCAGCTGGGAAGAATGTATGTAGACTGATTTTGTCATCCTTTTTTAATTTTCTCAGACTTTGCTTCCTGTGTGACACTTCTGTCTGCTTTAGAGCATCAATTAAAGTGCAGAAGTGACATGTCTGATGCAGCCCCATGGTGCTGTTGGAAATCCTACTGAGTGCAATTAACGGGCTCCGGCACACGGTGAGCCGGTGCTTTGCAGGGGAAGCACACACTGTCCCAGCCCCTTGCTGCTTTTTTGGATAGCACTTTTTTCTCTTCTGAGCACTTGACAAGGAGATGAACTCGCCATGTGCCAGGAGCCCAGGGCCCTGGCTCATTCCATTTGGTTTGCTCTGTGTCAATGCTTCCATCTCCAGAAGAAATCAGAGCTCTCCTTTGTCAATTGACAACAAAGACCCAGGAAGGAAGGGTCTGCAGACAAGACAGTGAACCAGATATCTTGTGGCAAAGCACCGTCAGGAGTGTTTTGTTGGAAGGTCCCAGCAAGGACAGGTGACGAGCAGTTCATTCCTGTGATTTTTCCCCATCACAATGGGGCATCTTCAGCTCAGACTGGGTTGGCCTCAAAGATCACTCTTCCTTTCTCTCTACTTGTTGCAGGCACCCAAATTTCCCCAAAAAGGGAAAAGAAGGGTCTTCTCTTCTTTTTGTCCCAACAAAAAACATTATCTGAGCCCATATTGTGCATCCCAGTGGAGAGATGGGCATCGGAGGGAACCCCCACCATGGGTAGAAGCAGAGCTTTGTGCATCTCGGGTTGTTTTTATTTCACCATTTTATTTCCATGGTTCTTTTTCTTTCAGATTTCAAGTGAAAAAAACATCAACAACACATTGCTTGAGGTCAAACAAAGATGTCCCAGTTCCTTTACAAGCTTATTAAACTCCTTCCTAGCCTCTCAGATTTAGCATGTTGTGACACAGAGATGGAGAAAAGTTTCAAAACAAGAGCTGGAAGAGATTATTCAGTTTGTACACCTGCATGTGCCTGGAGGAGGGGGGGCAGGGACCTAAACGGTTTGCTTCAGCCAGAGTTCTGCTAGCCCTAAAAGTGCATTCAGAAAACAGGTTTATTCTTTGGTCAAAATATTTCTCGTGAAAATATTTCTCTGCCTAGTGATGGGGAGCTGCAACCAGAAATCAGGCGGGGATGCAAACCCTGGCAGATTTTATGTATTAGAGCTGTTTGCCTGGAAAATGCCAGCCTGTGTCTGCCTGGAGTGAACCCACGGCCAGCAGGACAGGCTGGGATGCACAGGGTGTACCTGCAGCCTACCCATGCCCGACGCAAAATTGCTGCAAGCTCCTTATCGCCACGAATCTCAGGTCTCGCCCCCGCCCAAATTGATTATTGAAAAATCAAGCTGAGCCTGAAAAGTGATGTCTGTGCTCCTGGCTGCGTCTAATCCCCCTTATTTCATCAAAGAAGGACAAGACTCTGCATAAATAAATGTCGTTGACCCTATCTGCCCGCAGCAGTAGCCTGTGCATTCCCAAGAGCCTCAATTAGCCTGGCTGTGCCAGGGAGGGCTGCTGCTAAATCCGCAGCCCTGGTGACATTGCGCATGGATTAACTGCTATGGCAACCCCGGCGGGACCCGGGGTGCCAGCACCAGGACAGACAGACAGACTTCAGTTTTCAACTTCCCTGCTGAAAGCCAACGCCCCTTCTATCCCCTGTGGAGCAATATATATTTGTCAGCACCAGCTCTGCTTTTGCTTTGCATGTTCTAAAAATGTCTGAAACAATCCAATCCTGCAGCCTTGAAACGTTAATCCAGATTTTTGATCTCAAAGCGATAGATTTTTTTCCCTATCAGTCAGGTTGTCCTCTGCTGCCAGGAGGAGGGTAGGTGGGTTCAGGGCTCAGGGATTTCAGGTTTGTTTCTTTTTTGCCACAGCAGCACCCCATGGTGGGCAGGAGCTCTGTCCCCCCACTCCTCCCAGCCCCTTGGTGACAAAGAGAGCTCAGGGAGCGTGTAAATGATGGAGACGTGCTCACAGCCAGCACTGCAATTCCAGCCCAACCCTCTGAAAACGTTTGCATTTCCCAAACACACCTTTTTTTTGTTGGTGTTTGGAAGGGGTGCTAGCTCTGCTGTTGGTTACGGAGGACATTTGCTGCTCAAGGGGGGGTCCGTGCAGCCCAAATACCCAGGACATCCTTACCCTAAACGATGACTTTCACCCAAGTGATAACACCACTGGTTAACGCAGCAGCCATGTTCCTCTGCTCCTCCTCGGCCACCCCTGGGGTTGGGGAGAAGCAGCAGCAACCCCCCCACGGGTCTCAAAAGTGTCACCCCCTTCCCTGTTGGAAGGCAAGAGCTCTGCTTTCCCCTGATGCTGGGATGCCCCAGGCCCTGGGGTGATCTTTTCTGAGCATGGTGTGTGCCCGCAGTCTGCTGGAGGAGCTGCTTGGCAGGGCCCGTGAGATGCCTGCAATGGGAAGCTGGAGGTCAGCAGCTTTATCAGACCAAGACTTGCAGGATTGCTTTGCTCGATCGTGCTTTTTGAGTGCTTTATGGTGGGGACATGGCTGGTAACACGTTGTGTTTTGGCAAAGCAAATTCAGACACCAGAGGTCAAATCCCAGCACCGTGGCAGAGCCAGGCCCTCGCGTCTCATGCTGCTGCAGCTCCACATCAGCAAAACATCTGGGCTTGGGGTTTGCGTGCTGTACAAAGCAAAAGCAGCTTTCCTTATTTCTTGGCAGGAATTAATTGCCAATATTGTGCACGGCAAACGCTTTGCAAGAGGTGCTGCCCCAGGCACCCGCTGCCTGTCAGGAGCAGCCCTCCCTGTGCTGCCCAGGCTGCAAGAGGCCAGGAGGGTTTTCCAAGGGAAAATTCCCCCGTCTGGGGAATGTCTACCCGGAGCAAATTGTCACCAGCTGCTGCATGAGGAACCCCAGCAAGAAGGAGTTTCTCCAAAGCATCTTCGGGTGGGTGGCACCGTGTGGGTTGTCACATCGGGTCTGGGTGGAATTTGTCCTCAGCCACGGAAAATTGTCATGGCATGTGTCCCCAGGTGGGATGGCAGGGGTCTGCCTGCTCTCACAGCTCTGGAATGATTGTAGAGGAGGTAGATTGTGCAATCAAAGCACAGAAATTGTCTGGAGCTGATATTTGGGTGAGAAAAAGGGTTCTTTGGCTCTCCTGGTGATGGGCTATAAAAACCATAGCAGAACTTATGCGGTTAGAGGCCCCAGAAGTGAATGGCCACCAGCTGGGTGTCTGCTTCCCTCCCTCTAAATGAGCAAATGAAAGACAGGAGGACCTGGTGGAGCAGCAGGTCCTCTCGCTGGGACCTGCATCTTCGTGTCTCCTGTTGGGAACTTCCACCAGATGGGTACCCCTGCTTTCTGCAGCCCCGGCAGATAGCAGGGGTTGCTTTGCAGATTCTCAGGAGGTGAGAGAATCTTAAGCAGAGTGGTGCAGGTACTTCTGGGCAGGGGGGCGAATTGGAGGGCTGATCTTGCCTAGGTTTGATGCTTCGGAGTGGAGACCTCACCCTGCCTGGCCCAGAAGATGCCCGCGGTGATAAAGTTTACGGTCACAGGAGCTAAAGCAGAGCAGCTCAGGTTCAGAGTGGCTGAAAGCCCGGTGTGAACACACATGCACGTCCCGATCAAGTGCCTGCTGCTGAGTGCAGCTCCACCAGGGTGAGCAGTGTATTTAACTGCAGGCACCCAGCACATCGACCCAGCGTGGTTCTCACCTGGAAGTGCTTCTGCTGTGTCTGTCTTGAGGTCCAGGATGGGCTCCGAGGAAGATATGTGTTTTTTAGGGCTCTGCTGTATTTCTGAAGGCTCGGGAACAGGCAGGCTAAGCCAGGAGCTACCTAAAAAAATTCAAGACCGAGAGAAGAAACTCTTAGCAGGCAAGTGATGCTCAGGGAGCATGAAAGGGGGGGGGTAAGGATGGTGAGTGGTGGTCTCGCTCCACACCTGGCTGTCACCAGCATCTCGGGCACCTCCCAGAGCACCTTGCTGGGTGATGGGGGCACAGCATCTGCTGCGGTCCCCCCCAGTGCCTCCCAGCCCCCTCCTGATGGTGACAGGTCAGCTTGAAGCAGCACCTCTAACACCTCCCACCATGCTATTCTTCCTCCTTACTCAAGGCTCTTTTTCTGACTGTCTCCTAGCCCTTTATATCACTCACTTCCAAGATACTGCTTCATTTGTGGTGAATTAGCAAAATACAGGAGTGTTTATCCCAGACTAATATTGGTGCTCCAGCTCCTCCATCTTTTCCTTTCCTGCCACTCCTGTGCAGACACTGTTAGGTTCGCTGTATAGCACAGGTGTAGCTTTGGATCTAGCTGTAGTTCCTGCCCCACACAAGGGATTTTCCTCTCCAGGACCAAGCCTCAGAGCTGGATCATACGCTGACCTGCACTGCAGTAAACCCAGGCTGCTTCGTTTCCATGTGCTGACCCTGCTGTGCTGTGACAGTGGCTATGTCTTTGCAGGACATGCTTCTGGGGGGCACATCTGCCAGAAATCCCCACCCTAAGCCTTTGGGATTGGCATCTCTGGGCTGCTTGTGTACGTGTGCAGAGGCTGTGGTGTGCACTGCTGGTGTGAGGCCAGATTGGGACACATATGTGCACGGTCCACCACGCACTCTCATCCTCGTAGGTCCCCTTTTTTACTCTACAAACCTACATAGGATGATGGAAAAACAGGTTGGGTCTAGCAGAGTGGTGAGAGGCTAGCATCTCTGCTTACCTTCAGCCTGCTTCCTGCACTTGCTCTGTAAGGGCATTTGTGTCCCTGCTTTCTCTCCCAGCTTGTGTGTGTGACACACGGACACACTCTCATTCTGTTTTGAATATTTCAGTGCTAAATACCCCACAGAAGTGCTCACACACTGCTGTGTATCCAGCACAGGGGACTGCCACAAAGCTGCAGGCACCATGTCCCCCCAGGTCCCCACCGATGCTCTTGCTAACTCCGTTTTCACGCTTCAAGCTGCTGCTCATCTTCACAGCAGGGGTCTCAGCTCTCCCAAGCCCACGTGCCAAGGGTCACCTGAAAATGGCTGATAACCAGATTTAGACCACCACAGAAGGTGAGCAGCTTTCCATGGCTTGTGGCTGTCAGAAGCCAGGATGTCATGGGCCATGACCAACCTCCAAGCACCATGGCTATCAGCTCATGGGGCAGAATAAGATGCTGCATCCAGGAGAGGGCAGCAGAATCCCAGCACACCCCCTGCCTATTGCCACTCGTTAATTGTGGCTTCTGAGAGTCAATTCCTAACAATTTCCAGAGCTGCAAACATGTCCTTCTACTCCCCATCACAATAATTTTCACCCAGAGACTCTGGAAAAGTCTTTGTGGCCACCATCTGTCAGTGAGTCCATGACAGGGTCTAATTCATGTCCCGGGGCAGCTATTTTTGCACCCTTTTCATCGTTCTGTCTGCAGTCCTAAACGGAGATCTGGAGGAGGAAGCCTGAGCCAAATTCAATGCCACTGGGCTCTTGCAAACGCTTTTGGGAGCTGTGTGGGTTGGGCAGGCAGAGCTCGGCTGCCGAGCAGTCACGGTGGATTACGTCCCTCGCTGGCAGGTCTGTCCCCTTTGCCCCGTGGTTACACGTGCCCTGGATTGTACGACACAGGAAAGAGCACTCACCACCTCCACGTGGGGCAAGGGAACATGGTCTTGAATGCAAGTCCTGGCAATATAGATAGAGAGGAGAGGCTTTCTGATGGAAAAGGCTGAGGACCCCTCAATGCATTTTAATAAGTGATGCTCCCCAGCAGCCTCCAGAAGATCTTCAGCAGGAGCCAGGCCACTGGGTTTTGGCTTCCCCGCGCTGTCACGCAGCAGATGAGAGCGGCCGTGCTAGCCAGTTCTTATTAAAGATTTAAAAGGCAAGCTGTCAGCAGCACTGCTAAGAGGTGGCTTTTCCTGTTATAGCTCTATCCCCCTCTAATACTAATAGGATTGGAAGGAGGAGGAGAGACGACGGCGTGCCGGCCAGCTGGGGGTGAGTGCTTCTCCTTGCAGATGCTTTGCACAGCTGGGGGGACCTTTCTAATTTGTCTTAATTGCTTGGAGGCAAAGATGAGGTAGCAAAATTCATGTCTTCTTCCTTCTTCACAGATATGTATATATATTTTATTTATTTATTTATTTTTTACATGAAGTCAATACAGAAGGGCCTGGATGAGGAATTTCTGCTGAGAGAGCTGCCCCATCTGCAATACTCAGGATTTCACCCAGTGACCAGAGGGAGAAGCGAGCAGCAATAACACGCCGATGGGCACACAGAGTTGTGGAAGCAGACTCAGGACTGAACTTGGATCCCCTGATGGAAGAAAAACCCAACCTCATCATGACGCCATACAGCACGGTGTCTTGGGAGTTGTGCTGCAGAGTGCAACAGGCACACAAGGGATTGCATGTGTTAATAGCAATGACTTCAGCACCAATTAGCTCAGCTTGCTCTTTAATCAATGCCTTATGTGCAACATACAGGCGGGCTGTATATCACAACCAGTTTGTGGCTTGATTGGAAGTGATGGCCCTGAAACCATAAAATGCTATTTAAAGTCATCGTAATTCATGTGCTGCTTTCTGCCTCCCATGCTCAGGACACAGCAAGGGGCTGGTGCTCCTGGGGCTGGGTTAAATCCTTCTCTGGCGATGGGCAAAGCAGGGCGGGAGAGGAGAGGGGATGGGGAGGGACACCAGGCAATGAGCTCTCCCCTGGGGTCAGCCAGAGCCTGGCTTGTCCCTCTGCCAGGGCTGAATCATGAGGATGTACTTATTAAAGAAATACAGATTTTGGCTGGTCCGCTGCCAACCTCCTTCCACAAGGAGGCAAACGACTCCAGCAGATAAAACAGGAGTCCCCCTGCTTTGGCTGACACCACCTTTTGCATGGAAGACATCTCCCCACCAAGGTGCTCCTTGTTCTCTGGGCTACATCTCACCAGCTCATGGAAAACCCTCTCGATCCTGGCCACAGACCCTGTGAGCAAAGTGGAAGGTCCCTTCAAGAGCACCAAGGCATTGCTCGTAGAGAGGCACTGAGGAAAGGCTGGGAAGGTCGTTTCCAGCAGGACCGTGCACGTGAGCATGCTGTTCCCAGTGACGGCTCCTTGGCAGTGTCTGCTGCACACAAATGCCTCCAGCTGTCTTTCTTTACACAGGAATTTGCTTTTCTATGTATTTTCCAGGAGTCACCTTCTGGAAAGCAGATCCATTGGCAGTTTCCATACAGATGTGACTGTGCTCGCTTCCTAGTTATTTTTTTTTTTTTTTGCCAAGCAGAAATTCCACAAATTAATGGTGTCACAGGGAGATCCCAGCCAGGACCAGGAGACTGCTCAGTGCTGGCCAAGCTAGGGATATCAGCGTCAGGAAGGCAAAAGGAAAGGTGACTGCAACTCTTAATATACCAGGGGAAATAGCAAACTGGAATCCCTTCTTCCAGCCAAACCAAATGTTCTGCTCAACCCCAAAGGGAGGAGCCCATATGGAGCAGGGGACGTGGATCTGGGTTGCCCACTCCAGCAGATGCCTTGACCGTGTGGCATGGGTTCTGCCTTCCAAGTGGAGTCTCACCTTCTGGGCAACAAGAAACAGGGAGATGGCTTTTTCTCTTTTTCCACCTTCCAGAAGTTCTTGTCTTAGTTTGCAGAACCTCTGTCCAGATGTGTGAGGACTTTGGGGTCAGCCAAAACAACAACTCGCTCCGGGTGAGCCTCTTCCTCCTGGAGTTTTACACCAGATTTCCTGGCTTTCCCTTCTCTTTTAGTGTCAGTTTGGGGAAATGAGGTCTGCCAAAATAACTGCAGCTCCATCCATTACATCAGCTAAAGGCTGTCCCAGTATACAGAAATGCAACATGTAGGCTCTTGATTCCAGCTGAGCCCCCCATCCCTTACGCCAGGGATCCAGCCTATAAGTTCAAACCCACCTCCAGCCAGAGTGGGCAGCAGAAGCATCATTGTCTCTTTCCAAAAGTGGGCCATAGAGAGATGAAGACATTTGCAGAGAGCCAAAATCACCCTGCCCCCCCCCAAGAGACAAAGTCTGCATCCTGCAAAGGTCTCCTCCTGCTTCAACCTTCTCTCACTCTTTGTGCCTTTTCCTACCCAGAGAGTTTGACATTACTCATTGGAAAATCTGCCAGAGTCTAATCCCACCCTGGGGAGCCTCTCCTCCATGTTACATCTGAAACGTTCCCCTTTCCATTTCCTTTTAGGAGCATAAATCCTTTGGGCAATGACTGTGGTTCTGGACTACAGCCTTTCCCCAAAGCCAAGGAATGTGCAGAATAACGTCTCCCTGCGGAGTGCCAGGAGTCAAGCACGAGCTGAGCAATGCAAGGGGGAGGCTGTGCTTTCAAGTGAGATGCAGTGTCATTCTGATCAGCCCACTGCTCAGCATCCCCACGTACACAGATGCTCGCTGGAACATCCTACTGAATGTCCCTGCTCACGTACTAAAGGGATGAGAGGTGGTTACCTCTCCCTCCTGCATCCTCTTCTGCTAGCCCAGCTCTGGCCACCATTCAGAGAGATTAATTCCTAGGATCTGGGAGGATTTCAAAGTCCCCTTTGAAATGTGTTGACTTAGCCCCACTTTTGGTCCCAAAACCAGTTTGTCTGACACACACCACAGTCACTTCACCCCTTCCTGCAGGTGGGGTGAAGGGACTGAGGCCACCGAGCAGGCTCCCACGACCAGTGAGACCAAGCACTGCCTCGCCTGGCCATCAGGAGCAGCACAAGGAACCTCAGCACTGAATCTCAGCTCCTCGAGCCCCTCGGGACACCTCCTTGCCCAGACAGACCTAACGCCTGCCTTCACCCTCACCCCCTCCCAGCCTTGCCCTGGAGCGTCCATTGGGGTGCCCTTACCTGGGAGGCTGCCGTGCCTGGAGAGCTGCCTGGAGAGCTGGCCTCGCACAACAGGACCTAGAAGCAAAGGAGAAGGTGTGGGGATGGTTTTCCACTCCACCGTGATGACTTTCTGGTGACCTCCCTTCACACAAGCACACCCCTGGGGGAGGTATCCAGGGAAAGGTAGAGCGCCCATCGCATGAAAAATGATGTCCAGAGAATTTCCCCTGGCTGTGCGCCACGAACCCAGCCAGGTTCCGCAGGGCTTGAATTGTCTTGGAGTGCCTCTGGTAGGTACCCTGCTGCATCCCTCCAGAACATTTCATGCTGCTTCGAAGGGATGAGTAAGCTGAGACCCCCACCTTAACCTGGGAGAAGGGTCAGCACAAACCCATCTACTGTTCTGCTTGAAGAGATGCCCTTGTACTAACAAAATCTGGCAATTTTTTGAAGGGAAAATGTTTTCCAAAGTTGTTCTGTAGGAGCAGGGACAAGGTAATGGGCTACTGCCCTGGAACGAGGAAGATCTCTGAGCAGGTGAATCTGCCTCCAGCCCAGTCCCCTGGGACACTTTGGTGCTTTCTCACTGAAATCCCTCCTTCGGAGGGAGCCGTGGAGGACAGCCACTGGTTTTCATCCCTAAAAAGCTGTAGGAATTTTGTGCTTGCTGGGCAGGAGGGAAATGCCTATGGAAGAGCCCCAGATGGATTGTTAATTCATTTGGTTTCCTTTCAGAAGAATAGTGAGCTGAAACAAAACATTTCTCTCTCTCTGTTTTTAGCTGGTTGCTACTGAAAAGCAATATTCCCTAGAAACAAGTTAATAAAATGTGGAGAGGCAGGTTAAAATTACACTTAATCTTGATATATTGTTTGAAAAGAGGGGAATAAAATTCTTCATTTAAAAGTGCAGAAGGAAACGTGTTTTTCGCATGACAAAAAATCCTTTCATCACTGTTTCTTGTATTTTTGATGTATTTGCAACTAGTCTTAATTAACCCCAAACCTGCATTTTTTCAGCAATACATGGTTCACCTGAGCGTGTTTGCAAGGCTCCATTTAGGAGTTGTAACTACCTCGGTACATAGCAGGCAAACAATAAAAAAAATTACAACAATAATTAAAGGCAGAATTAAAAACCGCCTGCATGCTCCTAATATGCAGGGGGAAAAAATATTCGTCTTACGTTAAGTCAACAAAATAGTGGATAATGGAGAACAGTTAATACATTTTCCTGAGTGCTTTTTGATAAAGGCCATCAAAGAGGCTTTTAAGGAAACTCAATAGCCAAAGGGGGATTGTCTAGCTTCCACAGTGTATTAAAAGCTTATTAAGATGGAGAAAAGAAGAAATGGAATCAAGAGTTCATTCTCAACGTATAAATAATATAATAATAGGACATCCCTGAGAGTCCATCTTGGGATGAAAATCTTTTATTAACGATGCAGGAGAAAGGGTGAACAGTCAAGTGGAAAAATTTTGCAGAGAACAGAGAATAATATCAGATGGCCGAGGCCAGGGAAACTGCACAGGGACTTAACGAAGGCGCACTAATGAAGAGCCTGCTGGCAGGTTAATTGAGACGCTGAGCAGTAAAAAGCAATATGTGTGAGAAGGCATCACTCAAGCTTTTCATGCACCTTGGTGGGTTTTAAATCAGCCTTAGAGATTCAGGAGGGGAAAGGAAAATAAGGCAAGACCCCGGTGCTGTGCTGGGCAGACGAAGAAATGCTTGCTCAGCACAGACAGCAGGCTGCGTTAGGCAGGGGGATGAGAAACCACAGAAAATATAAAAAAAACACCCTTAGGAAATAGACTTGGACTCTCATTTTGGTGCTGGCCACTTCCCCTAGGGACAGACAGAAAAGATTAATGTCTGCCCAAAGCCCTTTGTGAAAGGCATGAAGGTTTTTACAATGAGGAGGGTGCGACAGGGGAGTCAAGAGGAAAAAGAAAGGAGAAAGCCGATGGAAGCTTTGCTACGATCATAAAAACACAGGGCTTTTAATGGAAAGCCCCCTTTAAGAAATACCCCCTTCCAAAATTAGACAAGATAAGGTTGGAGGTGATAAGAGACAGAAACCACGATGCTCAGGGGTTTGGGGCATCACTGCACACCGAGGTTCGGGGGAATCCCCCCGAGCAGGGCAAGCACAAACCAGACGGCTCTGTTCTCGGGTTTCTTCCACCTTGGGCCGAAATATCTCTGCCAGGCATTGCCAGAAGCAGGACACGGAGCCAGGCTGATAAATCCTCTCCCGGTCTTGCTCTCTAATGTAATAGTTTGCGTTTTCGACCTGCCCATGTATCATTGCTAGATGGGCCAGGGCACTTAATCCCCCTGGGCTTGTTCATTATTAGAAAGCTTTTCAGTTTTCCCTTAATGTCCTTCAGATCTGATGTGATTACTGGACCTGGCCAGGGTTGAGTCCACATTCTGAGACAGGAGCAGTAATTTGGCAAGGATGGTGCAGCCTGGGTGGGGATGGGCAGGGGACCTGCCGGAGGCAGAGAAGGGGCAGGTGATTGGGGGAAAAGCCACCCCCTTTCTAGAGCTCTATCAGTAATTTTAAAATATTTTCTATGCTTCCTTAAGCACAAGTAGTATTTCCCAGATCTGCTCCCATCATCAAGTTTTACCCGGTGCAGAAAATTTGTTAACCCCATGCCATGTACTAAGGGATTCTGGTATATGGGGTCCCAACACTGACCCCATTGCCCAGGGGAGGCACTCTGAGCAACCAGAGCACTGGCGATCCCGAACCCAAGCTTTAGCAGGAACAGGAGCAAGGCTTCCCCCCTCTCCTCCCATTGTTTATGGGAGAATTAATCAGAAAATTGCAGCCCCGCCAGGCTTTGAGGTTGGAGCTAAATCCCTTTAAATCGGTGTCACTGAGCTCCCAGCCTCCGATTATTTAAATAATGGCTTGATATTTTTTTAATTATATTTGACTCTAGTCTTCAGAAGAAAACAAACAAACAAACCAAAAAACCACTGGATTTTGTTTCAGATCAGATGTAAAATGGCATAAATGGTGAAGCACAACTTTGCTGGATGATATTTCCTTGCTGGCTATGCAGGTAGTGAGGGCAGACATTGCCCTGTGTGCAGGGAAAAGCCAGCCTGGTACGAATATCCTGGTGGGATGGCCAGGAAGAAAGATAAGGGTGCCTAAATCTGCGTGTTTCCCCCACCTCTGCAGGCAGCCAAGGAGATGTCAGCTCAGATAGGGCCATGTGTGGAGATGGGATTAAGGAGAAGACCTCCTAGGCAGCAGCAGCACTGGGGTGTGCAGGTAGCTGCTGGCAGAGCCGGGGAAGGGAAGGTGATGTAAAAGAGCAAGATGAGAGATAAGGCTGGGACGGAAACGAGAGCACAGCGTCTGCTCCTCATAGGTCTCCAAGGTGGTCTAATCCCCGTGCCCACCCGTCAGCACTGGGCTGCTGAGAAGAGGGAGTGGATGGATGGATTCCCCTTCCCTTTCTCTGCTCCTGGAGGCAGGATCCTAGGGGATCACCTCTGATGGATGCTTGGCCATCCTGTCCCCAAAAAGGAGACATGAGCCCTCCCCAGGGACCTGCCTCCGGTGCTGCCCGTCACTGCTGCAGCAGAGAGAAAATGCTTAGTGATGCCCAGCCGTTTCTCTGCAGTGACCTCAGTGTTTCTATTCTTGGCCTTTCTCCCATGACCCTACATTAAAACTGATTATCGTCCATTTAAACATTGCCTGATGATGAACTGTTATCACATCTTCTCCTTTCTAGACTAAACAAACCCCATTCCTCCAGCATTTCCTAATAAGCTATGGTTACTAAACCTCATCTTATCACTCGTACTTCTCCTCTGGACTTCCTCCAGCTCGTCAACATCTTTCTTAGCTCGGCGGCCCAAGGCAGGCAGGGCATTGCAGTCCCAGCACCAGGCTGAGAACAACGCACCCACGTCTCCCACCACCGAGGATGCTGCACATATGTTGCGACCTGGCATGCATCGTCCCACCAACCCAGAACACGGGCCTTTTCTCATCTTTTTTTGCTCACTTTTGCCCCATTTTGCACTTAGGTGTGCAGGACATCTTCTCAGCTTCTTCAGTGAGCTCCCATCCCCTTGCTTTTGGGGTGCCCCATGCTGTGCGTGCATCGTGCTGTGCCGGCAGCGAGCTGCTCCGGGAGCAACGAGCCAGCTGTGCATCTGCTGTCATCTGAGTTCATCTAGACGATGTTTCTCAGCTGCAAAACCTCGCTTAGAAGATGAGGGTGTAGTTCCTGTATGAGCTGCAGCCAAGCCTAGCGGGGACCGTTTCAGGCAGGAAACCTCCAAAGGGCAGCGAGAGATGGGGAGAGGTGGGGAGTGGGTGGGGGGGGCGTTTGTGCGACTGCAGAGTGTGATGCTCTTGGGCTGGTGTTATCAGTTTGGGTGTTGTTTTTTTTCTTTTTCTTTTTCTTTTTCTTTTTCTTTTTCTTTTTCTTTTTCTTTTTCTTTTTCTTTTTCTTTTTCTTTTTCTTTTTCTTTTTCTTTTTCTTTTTTTCTTTTTCTCTTTATCTTTTTCTTTTCCTTTCTTTTTCTGTTTATTTTTCTTTTTCTTTTTCTTTTTCTTTTTCTTTTTCTTTTTCTTTTTCTTTTTCTTTCTTTTCCTTTTCCTTTTCCTTTTCCTTTTCCTTTTCCTTTTCCTTTTCCTTTTCCTTTTCCTTTTCCTTTTCCTTTTCCTTTTCCTTTTCCTTTTCCTTTTCCTTCCCCCCCCCCTTTTTTTTTTTTTTTTTTTTTTTTTTTTAATTTTCCCCAGCCATTTGCTGTGTGTGCTCCTGAACTCAGCAGGTTCCATCCCGGGATGCTCAGGAGGCTGATAAGCACAGTGGGGGGGGGGGGGGGGCAGTGGCTCTGCCAGCTCGCCCTGGGGAAACCGACCCCCTCTTTGTGCAATTTGGTGTTTAATGAGTAAATTCAGCTCTGCTTTGCTGCTGGTGTAATTTGGGTTGGCTGTCAGCATGCTGGTGGGCTGCCCGTGTGCGGTGGACCTTGCAGTCTGTATGGTAAGAAACCCCTTAGTACCAGGGCTGGCAAGGTGCACGGAGGAAACCAGGGGTGCTCCTGCTCTCCTCGCAACAAAACCAGCTCAAGAGACCCATGAGGACACGCAAGTTACAGATACTGTTGCTTATAACCTAGAACCAAACCCCAGCACCTAGGTCCTGGCACACATCTGGCACAGTGGATGGAGCCCATCGATGCTCACGCCTCGATGCTTGGGCTGCTTTGGAGCAATCCGGACCTGCCAGCACAGACTCAGCTCAAAACCATGAGCACCAACACCAAGCGCACAGAGATCTGAGCTCCTGGCCCTGTCTTGAGTCTAAACCCACTTATTCCGGATTATTTTTTTCCTTTACCCCGCCCCAGCTCCGCACTGTGTTTCTGATGTGTGCTCCCCAGCCAGTGAGGCTGGTTCTGTTTGGGATGGCCTAAAATGCCCCCACCCTCACCCTGCAGCAGGGTTGGTCCCCCAAAACTCAAGACAGGAATGGTTTCCCTGCTGACCCCGGGGCTGCCAATCGCCACGAGCTGAGCCAACACCGACAGCCCCCAGATGAGCGGCTTTCTCAGGCAGCCCTGGAGAAAAAAAAACTCCCCTGAGCCATGGAAAATGACCCGAGCCTGCAATTCCTCCCTTGCTGTCTGGAAACGGCCGGGGCTGTGTTTTCCAAAAGGTTAAAACACAGGGTAGGGATGTTATTTTAGGGAACGGCTGAGCCCTGTCAAACCTCGTCCTGTTTGTGCAGATGCGGAGCCGGGCTGCGATCCAGGCCGCCGTCCTCCCCCCGCGGGGAGGGCTTTGGGCTGGGAAAAATGACGCAAAGGGGGCGCAGAAAGGGGCTGATTTGCAGGTGGTGCTGAGCTGTTCCAGCCACGGAGCACAAACAACTGTGAATGAATAAAATCCTCCCCCCCCCACCCCCCCCAAAGTTTTTCTATACCTGTAATTAATGGTGGGGGCACCCCCGCAGGAGGCTGCTGGAGGTCACTTATGGACGTGGATTTTGGCTGGAGTGACCATGTCTGCGGTGAGGGGATGCTGGGTGCAGGATGGGACCCTCCGTCATGGTGTGCACCAGCGTGGTGATAGAGCTGGACTGGTTTCTGGAGCTCCAAGGGGCCCCAGGAGCTGGTGCCCTGATAAAGAAGGTCCCACCTGAGTCCCTGATCAGTGGGGACATGGAGGAGGTCCTGCTGGACCCCACGTCTCGCTCAACATTAACCCTTCTGCTGGCGGTCCGTGCTTTACCCTCCCCACCTGCACCCCAAAGTCCTGGCATTCATTCAGTTCTGAGAAATCCCTGTTAAAAAAGACACCCTTGGTGGCTGCGGCTGGGCTTGTCCCAGCAGCACAGACCTAAGGACACAACTGGTGGGCTGCCAAACAGGGAGGAAAGTCCAGCCTGGAGGCTCTGTGCCGTGATTAATTGCTAATGGCCTGGCCTTTCGAGCAGTGGCTTCAGGAGTGAATAATTGCTTGCTGCGGGTGCTCAGGCTGGATGTGGAGACCTTGCTGCTTGACACAGCCATTTAGCACCCATAGGCATGAAGCTCCATGGTCCTGCACGCTGCCTTGTCTCCTTCAGCTGCAGACAAAGGCATCAATCGGGTCATTAACTCGAATTTCCTGACCTGTTTGGCTACCAGAAGGATCATCTATTATTATTAGGCAGGGAACCCTTGCAAACAGGTCACCCCAGCACAGCATTATTTTATCATGTACAATCAGGCCTTCCACGGGAGAGCTTCCCTCTTCTGATTTGGAGCCTGGTGTGTTTGTTTGCTTAATGACCCTCTTCTGACACCGTGTCTCTGTTCTGTTGTGCCATCCCTGGCCCATAACTATTATAACCATACATATAACCATATAACCATAACTATTTTGTAGGGCGCTAGGTGGGAGCTGCAGCCTTTGTGGTAACCTGGTACTCATCGTGGAGGTGCTGAGCACAGGGGGGAACCTCAGATACACCCCAAATGGTACCCCCAACCACATGAGGGGCATGGGTACAGCATCTGCGAGGAGACCACAGCTCCAAGCTGGCTGTCCTCCCGGGTTGGCAGCTCCCTCCTGGGTCACTGGAAAGCTTGTTGGTGGTCTGTCACCCACACCAGGATCCCTTCGATCTCTTCGTGGCCAACATGTGGCATGCTCATGGCTGATCTACCTCCCTCAGGACTACATTAAAAGGCACGCTGAGAAAGAGAGGCCCTGGGAAGGGGAGATTTCCACCCAAAATTCCTCTCCACAGGAGGACGGTTGGTTGCTGACCCTACAGCTGACTCCCAAACCCCTCTGTCCAGGCAGTGCAGCCCAGGTCCAGTTGATGGTTCAGCAGAAGCCCAAAGCATCTGATGGGCACAGCACACCCACCAGTGTTTTACCTTGACCCTACAGCCTACGTGTCTCTGGGGGCTCCTGCTGGAGTCCTTGCGGAGATACCTCAAACACTGCCAAATGTTGCTAGGGACACCTAGGTGTCTCTCCAGACAGGCTCCTCATCCTCCTGCACTGCCCACATCCCTGCTGCACCATCAAAGAACAACCAAAGGCACCGCCAGCTGTGGACTTCCATGCCTTGGCACCGCAGGACCTGCATGTGTTATACCACAGCTGGTCTTAGCCCCCCTGTGATGTTTTTTTTTTTTTTTTTTTTATCCAAGATCTTGCTAATTTTCTGAGAGCACGCAGAGCTGCTGATCTTATTGCTGGTGGGTCGCGGTGACCACCGCCAGCCCGGCGCTGCAGGTGCATGTGGGGAAGGATCCTTGGCCTTGGTTCACGTCAACACCTCTCCTCTAGTGACCCTGCAGTCCCTTCTTGGTAGCTTGTACCAAAAATCTTCCTTTTTTTTGTGCTGAAGTGCTCCCTCCCACCTGGCTGTGGCACCCCGGGCTCTCCAGTCCCTTTAATACTGTCCTTCTGCTTAGCGCTGGGGGTAGGAAGTCTTGGGGAACAATTTCAGTGTAAATGGTTAATCTGGGGGGAAAGTGATTGCTTTCAGAGGGGGTTTTAATGATTAATTACAGAAAGAAAAGCAAAGTTTGTGGAATAAAAAGGTGGGTAGGTGGGAAGGCGGGAAGAGAAGGGAAGGGAAGGGAAGGGAAGGGAAGGGAAGGGAAGGGAAGGGAAGGGAAGGGAAGGGAAGGGAAGGGAAGGGAAGGGAAGGGAAGGGAAGGGAAGGGAAGGGGAGATGGAGCTCCCCAGGAGGATCCATCACCGTCAGCCTGGCTGACTGGGGTGACTTCCACTAAACGTGAGAACAAGGAACATTTCCTGACTCCTGCCAAGCCTCTGCCTGACACGAGCCGGGGCAGCCTGTCCTTTGTGTTCATGACACTGACGGATGGATGGCCTCAGCTCCTGCAGAGAGAGGGAGGAGAACTGCCTACAGCAAGGCTCCCGGGTGCCAAGAGCTCACTGCTCCTGGCAAACGCAAAGATATCCCGTCACATGGAAAAATCTTTCCCTTCTAGAGCCTGCAAAAGCACGATGTGATGGAATGTGGAGTTAGCAACAGCATTAAAACCTGGGGGGAGGACGGGGGGAGCGCTTGGAGAACAACTCCAGAGATTCTGGTTCAATGAGCCTGGAGGTGTTTGACGCAAGGCAGCAAACGTTTATCACAGCCCCGATGTGCTTGGTACACGTTCAGCTTTCTGGCGTGCTGAGAAGCACTTTCCTGGCCCGTTTCGCTCGTGTGACTTCTAGAAGACTGGGAACCCTTCCAAGCTGGGGCTCGGGGACTTGGGTTCCCTGGGGCGAAATGAGAGTTAAAAGGCTGCATCGTGGCCTCTTGCTGATTTCTGTTCCCCCAGGGCTTTGTGTTAAATCCTCTCCCGGCATGCAAAGAACAATGATATTTTGGGAACGCCCATCGGGAAATGGTGGCCGCACCCTCACTTGCTCTGCACTTGGAGTCCCTCCATCAAAGCAAACGGAGGCAAAATGAGACGTTTCCATCACACAAGAAAGAAGCTGGAAAGGCAGCTGTGTTGTGCAGAAATTAAAAAAAATAAAAATGCAAGTTCCACAGAAAAAAAAAGAAAAGCTACAAAAGTCAGGGTGTCTCCCAAATCGGCGAAGCGCTGGAGCTGTTGGATCGCACGGGAAGCGGTGGCTGCAGGAGCAGGGAGCAGAGCTGGGGGCAGGAGAGTTGCGAAACAGTTTCCTGTTGATTTCTCTCTTATTTTTTCTCCCTCAACCACAGGCTCTACCTACTGAAGCAGAAACATTGGGGGAAGCCCCGTCCCTGCTGCCCTGTCACCCCCGTTCCTCCTCCCTCCGACCAGCTCCACGTCCCCATCCCCAGCACCCCTGCACCGTCCCCTTGCAGCCAAAGACCTTCACAGCATTTAATCCCTTGAGTTGATTAAAACAGTATATTAACCAGAAGACCCAGGTGTAATGGGAATAATAGGGTGTAATTGCATGGACTTCGCTAAATGAGCTGTAATCTGCTGTTCTGCTGCAGAAGGGAAGGATTTAGAGCGTTGCTCTTTATTTTTGGTTGAAAGCCTCAGCTCTGAGGAAGTGATCCCCAGCTGGGGTAAAGCACTGTAACGCGGGGGGTTTCCTATTTATCTGGCAGGGGCTGGGGGCTCTTCTAGCACAGAGCCAGCCCAGGTGAGCCAGGGATGGAGCCTGGTGGCACAGGGACATGCAAAGAGGCTCCTTGCCCCTGATGCTGTTCCTTCCACCACGTGCCCCATGGATGAGTGAGGATCCGTGGCCTTTTTCACCAGACCATGTCCCTTCGGGTGCTGAGGGGTAATGAAAACCATCAGCCCCTCTGGCTGCAAGTATCTGCTAATCTGGTACTGATAAACACTGTCTGTCTGGCCAACCCTGAAACACAAAACCGGACATATTTTTTTTTAAAGTTTCCTTTATTTACTTTTTTTTGGCCTTTGAGCCTTAAACTCTTATGCCTGTGTTTGGTTTTGAGTTCTGAGCCTTTCTTGTCACAGTAAAAAGCTCGGAACTGAAAACCAAACAAAGGCGAAAGCAGAGAGCCTAATAAAACCATGGCTCCGAGCAAAGCCAGAGGGGCTTTGGCCACGGAGCAGCTGGTCACAGCCCTTCTGGCATTGGCTACACTGCCCCTTGCCTGTCCCAGCCCCAGAGCAGGTCAGCATTTTCGGTTTCATGAAACACATCTCTTTTGCAGGTCCCTGCCTGCTTATCTTCTGTTAACAACAGAGCGAGCTGAAGTCTGCTGGACCGCTGCCTGCCTCAGAGCGTCCCCCTGGCTCAGGTGCCTTGCCGAGCTCTAGGGATTGCCCTTCACCCTCTGATCCTGAGGGCTGTTTGAGCTCTTATCTGGGGCAAACTCTTCTGGGATGAAGGAAAAGTGGGTGCAGGCAAGCCGCCACCTCAGGCAGAGAGGCAACAAATGCTCGGGAGCCTCCAAACCACCCCTGAGCTAAGCTCAAAGCTCATATCTTGTTTCAGTTGTGCATTGCATTGCAGTTGTGAGGGAATCCAGGCATGTATGAAACACTCAGCTCGCAGCTTTGCAGCCCTAGCTGCTTGATCAAAGGCAGCTGGATGGAGCTTATGAGAAGAAGCCAGTCAGTTGTCCAGGGGTAGGAAGCTGCTGTGATTTGAGCTCGTAAGAACAGGTTTAAGTCTAGACCAGGACACTCAGGCTATAGGAGGTTTTTCTGCTCTATCACCCAGATCAGATGGGTGAAGTCTGCCCTCCCACCCGGAGAGCAGTGGGTAGCTGCACTGCACCAACCTTGCCTCCTCTGCCCCCTCTGAAGACCACCTCTCGTCTCATGCTTAGGGGTCCCCACAGCCCTAGCGGGGGTCCTCAGAGCCACCTCTGTGGCTCAAAGCGAAAGCCTTGAGCACCTGAGCATCCTTGGTGTTCCAGCTCTTCTCAGGACCTCATCTACCTACATGGGGACAATCCAACTCTGCTTGCTCCCCAGCTCCTCCACGGGCTCAGCAGGCTGCTTGTCCATGAAGCTTGTGGAGGGCAGGGAGCCCACAAAGTCTGTTTTCTTGCATGGTTTTTCTGCTTAAGGGTTGAGCTTATGATCTGGGCAGGAGAAGGGGAATTGAAAAGTCTGCTACACACCCAAACCTATTTTTCTCAGACTGGTAGGCTCCTAACAGTTGAAACATTGCCAGGTTGGAGTCAAACTGGCCCACATTGCTTAAAGAAAAGGGAAGGAGTATGCTGTGTGAGGTCACACAGACTTTTCTCCTTAAGAAATTAAGCTAAAGCCACCTGGGCATCTGCGGTAGGGAGCTGTTCTTCCCAGCCATGGTCCCTGGGGTGGCCGTTGGAGCATCCACCACCAGGCTCTCTGGAAGGGCACCAGGATGAGCTGTGTTGGCCTGGATGGGCTGTGCCAACCTCTCTCCTCTGCCCATGGTGGCTTTGACATGGTTCCTCTCATCAGGCATCCCATCTGGGTGGCATCATCTTGGGAGAACATGCCAAGGACCTCGGGTTGGAGAAGGAAGATGCAACGTGCTCCTCATCCCTGACCTCTGACTGATGGTGGAAGAGGGCCACGGCAAAGCCAAGCTCCATCTCACTTACTCCAGCAATCAGAAGGATCTCATCATCTCTGCCTGCTAGCCCCGATCAGACATTGCGAGAGCTTCTAAATCAATGCTGGAGGGTTGGGCCTGTACTGCTCCTCTGATACCACCAACCAGAAGGTTTGTGCCCCTGACTAGAATTGCAAGAGACAATTGAAAATTGATCAAAAATCAGTTTCTGACGGCAGGTTTGTCCTGCTGCCCTGGGCTGTCGGGGCCCTTGGGGTCAGGTTAAGGGTGGTGTTGGCACAGCAGACCCTGCAGCAGTGTCCCTAGCCTGGAAAAGGGTAAGGAGGGAGAGGGGGCACACAGCTGGCATGCAGGGATGGTGCTGTAGACTCAAATATGATTTAGATGAAATCTGATGTAGCCTGTTCGCAAGAACATCTTTCAATCAGATGCTGCACAGCTCTCCCAGAGGAGCTGGGGTAATAACTCCCAGCCATCCGCCACCTAGAACTATGCAAAACTTTTTTAACTGCAAGAGCTTTGTAAGAAAACCACCTGTGTGTCACAAAGTCTAACCTGCTTTAGCTCAGGACGAGCTGTCAGCATGGGTTGAACAAGCTTCACTTGGCAAAGTGCTTCTGCAGCTCCCTGTCAGCTGCCGGACCTGCTTACCCACCCCAAAGCATCTCATGACTTCCAGCACACACAGACATCGGCTTGCCTGGTGGTCCCTCCAAAAACTTGTTTCTTTAAACCCCTTCCTGCAGGAAAGCATGCAGGTTGCATTTTCCACATGCAGATGGGGGATTGCCCTCTCTCCAATAGCTTTTCTTGCTGGTGAATACCCATGCTGCTAAAGGCCATATATATATGGCCATATATATATCTTTTACTTAATTCACATTAGAAGAGGTTGGTTTCAGCTTCCAGCTACTTCAGCCATGTCCCTGTCTATCTTCCAGCACACTGAGCAGCCTCGTGCCTCCCCCAGGATGGGTTTTTGAGGCTGTGCATGGGGTTTCTGTGTCTGACCTCTAGCCTCTCTAACCTTCCGCCCTCTCTTGAGGCAAGGACCCCACAGGGACCTGCTAGTCCTCTTCCCAGCCCCCAGCATTGTTCCTTTCCATCCTTATTGCCTCCTGGCTGGGTGGGCAGAGCTCAGCTTCTGGGATAACCCGGCATTTCTGGCACCGAAGGGTTCCCTCAGAGAGGGGCTGAAGGCCGGCCGAGGAGAAAAAATATTTTCAGATGTTCTCTCAGGGTGGCGGAAGAGACAGATGGGATTTGACTTCTATTTTACAGGGAAGACTGCTCAGATCCTGTGTTTTTTTGTCTGGAACACGACGCCAAGTGAGTGACAACCAGCAATTTGTGGGCAGGGTGATCGCTGGAGAGCGTGGCCCCAGCCGGGGTTCCTGCTCTGCCTCGTTTGAATGAGGGGTCTTATTTTAGGACGGACGGTTTTCTGGGGACCTCTAAATGAAAGGGTGAGTTACGTTATCCCTCAGAGGGAAAACAGGCTTTGAAAGCTCAGCCGCTGATTTGAAAGCAGAGCCCTGGCTTTCTGGTGAGCTCAGCAGCCGGGGAGACTTTGTGGCGAGGCCAGGCGCCTTCCCAGAAAGGATGCTCTCGCCCACCGTGGTCCAAATTCCTCCACGAGGGACCTGATCCTGCACTGAGGCCACCTTGGGAGGCTGTGGGCTTCTTATGCTGTCCTAAAAGCCAATCCTGAGGCGGTCAGGCTGCCCACACACAACCTACGTGCCCATCCCTGGAGGTGCCACCAAAGCCACCTGGCACCGTGCTGGGGCAGCTGGCTCCTCTGCAAACCCCAGACCTGCTGTGCACCATTTCTCTGCAAATCCTCTCCTAAGGAACAAATTGACCAGATCTCCTGGCAGCAGCAAAAGCACTTTTTCTATTACTGGATATACCCAAATTAAAAAAAAAAAAAAAAAGGAAGAAGAAACAGCCCCACATTTGCCAGAGCAGCCTTCCACTAGAGACTTCGATCTTTTTTTTACACAAAGCACCAGTTTTCACGAAGGCGGGCAGACTCTCAAGTGACTCAAAACTAAACCTTTCTGCTCCGCTCGTGTTTCACTTGGGGTATCAGGTTGAGCAGCCCGGATCACGCAGCCCAGCAGACGAACAACCCCTCAACGCTGACTTTGCCGTTACGGTCTCGCCCTCAGGAAAAAAAAGCTTCATCCTGTAAGATCAATTTTTTGGTCCAGTTCCAGGGGGAAAAAGCAAATATCGTAATACCAGTGTTTCTCACAAGGCAACAATTTCTTTTTTCCAATCAGTGTTAATTACTAAAAAATCCTTAGTTAAAAACAAACAAAACACAGAGTGCTCCCCCCCTCTGCCTTTATGTAGAAGGATTTCATTCCGCCCTTCACCCTCTCTGAAGAGCTCAAGTTCCCTTTTCTCTTTTGTAAGCCAGTTGTCATTTCCTCTTCAAAATGCTGTTGCAATGAGGAACGGGTCCTCACAAAAATACCATTTTCACCTTCCGCTTCGTCAGGGCAGAGGGACTGCCTCGCTGCAAAGTTTTGGCTGTCCCTGCATGCCGGAGGATGTCAGCCCTCCCACCTCCTCCGAGACCAGTTACAAGTCTCCCTCCCAGCCAAACCCCAAAGAAATACCTCTGTGGCTGGTACCCAGCCTGTGGGGCGATGCTGAAGCTCCCCAGCTCTGAGCTTCACTTGGGGCTGCTTGAGAAGGGGATGGAGGAACGGGGCAGGGATGCCGAGACCCACGGCAAGGGACCAGCAGGCACAGGCAGCAGCTGGGGATGTCGGGGGGTGATTTGGGACTTGGCCACTTGCAGGGATGGGCAGTGTGGTCCAGCAGGGACGGGAGAGAGGGCTCAAAGAGGAGGAGGAAGGGGACAGAGAGGGGTGAGGCGAACTGGGGTCGGAGCCCTGCTCAACCATTGCCTCTGAAAGCACGCAGCACAAGACCTGCGTTGCAGACGCACGCGGAGGCGAGTCAGTTTTGTTCCTTTATTACACATCGCCCAGGCACGGCAAAGCAGCAGCCAGCCCAGGGAGGCCGTGGAGAGCTGCAAGCGGAGAGGCCTTCAGAGATGTTGTCCAAAGGGGCAACGATTTTAACGCTGGGCAAAGATTCCCTTCAGCCCACGAAGCCACGGCTGTGGCTGAGCCCAGCAGGTGCCCCCTGGTGCGCTCCCACCCCGTCCCTCCGCAGCCTGCACCGCAGGAGAGGCGAAGGTGTTTTTTTTTTTTTTAAGACAGCCCTCCGATGAGCTCGAGGGATGTGCAAGCATTTGACACCCTACAGTAAAAAGCCTTCCCCCCACCCGCCCGCCCACCTCCCTCCACGTAGGCATGAACAGAGCATCTCTCAGCCCCTACCCACCCCCCAAAAAGAGTCCCCAAGGCAACCCAGGGCAGCAGCGACGCTTCCGACCAGAACTGCTGACACAGGGTGCGCCTTCCTCTAACCCTCCCCAGCACTGACAGTCTAAAGGCTAAGCTGCTTACAGGGGCTAACGACAATATATCCATGCTGTGAGGCTCCAACCCAACCCCCCCCCCTCCACTCCCCACCTTTCTCCATGTCCTTAAACCAACACTTGAGCTCCTTGGTTGGTCTGCAGCACATCCCTGGGGCGCTGCATGGTGCAGGGAGCCGAGGTCGGCATCTATCACGGAGCTCATCCGGCACAGTTCGGCGTGTCCCCCCCCCTTCCCACCCCAAAAACGCGTACGCAGCACTGTCCAAGTCCACGCATCCGGGGAGGGCTGGGAGCTACTGCAGAAGTCGGAGAGAGGGAAGGAGGTTTTGGTGGTCAGCAGCTGCTACGAGGAGCCGAACGGGTTCGACGTGGAGGAAGGAGCGGGGAAAAAACCAAGAATGAACTCAAAAAGGAGGCAGAGGGGGGACGCTGGGACTCGGGGGTCGGACGTCTACCTTCTAAAGGCAACGGGGGAGGAAAGGGAGAGTTGGTGTTTGGTGGGTGTTTATTTTTGGTGTCACTCACGATAGAAAACATATTCGGTGTAAGAGGTCCAGATCCTGTCATCTGTCTGGTCGTGGGCGAAGGCACAGGTGCCTGTGGAGTTGCAAGCCACCATGTGGAAGCCAGCATCAGCCAGTTTGTCAAAGGCTTGCTCCAGGAAGGTGAATTTGAGGTAGTACCTGGAGGTGTACCTCTCTGGGGGCCTGTCCGGGTCTCTGCTCTCATTCAAGGTATCCCCAAAAACCTCCTTGGCCAGCGCTGTCTTGCCACAGACCATGATCCGCGCCACCCGGCGGAACTTGGCATCCGTCTGGCTGTCCCTGCCCAGCGTGTAGGAGCCCCGGTACCCGATGGTGATGAACCCAGCCCTGCGGGCATCAGGGCCAGCAGCACCAGTGCCAGTGGTGGCTGTGGCCCCGGGGCCACCGGCCGCAGCACTGGGGAGCGTGGAGCTGGCAGGGGCCAGGCTGCGTGCGGCATCAGCGCTGGGGGAGAGCTCCTCGGGGTCGCTTTGGCATGGGTCATCTCCCAGAGAGTTCTGCTTGCTGAGCTTGGGGGCCAGCATCTTCACCAGCTCCGGCAGCATGAAGTACTCGGCCTCCCGCTGCAGGCGGCTCCGCTCCGGGAAGTGGTCGGGCAGCACCAGCTGCTGGTCCCTCATGTAATCCAGGATGTAGCGGAAGAGGAATCCGTCCCGATCCACAAAGAACCGTCCCTTGCTGTCGCGGGCCAAGGAGCGGACGTTCTTCTGCGTGAACATCTCCCAGAGCAGCGAGCCCGGCACGCTGACCAGGGTGGGGTGGCGGGTGATGTAGACTTGTCCACCCACGTTGAGTTCAATGATCTCGGGGAAAGGGAAGTCCTCGCTGGGTTTGGCACAGCCCGCGTTGTCTGCCAGGGCCATCGTGAGCTACCGCTGCCGTCCCACCTGCGAGAGAAAACAGCCACGTGCCCGTGTTAAGCTTGCCAGCAGGTCCTGAGCCAGCTCAATGCCTCTCCTCTATCAATGAGCAGTGCAGGATCTGGCCCCTGTCCCTCTGGGAGCCTGGAAAACAGCTCTCATCCCTGATCCCCAGCCCTCGGAATAAGCAGCACTGTCTAACACCACCTTTTCCTTTTTTCTATGCCACAAAAGGGGAAGAGCATTGCCCACGGTCTGAGGACACCTCTCCACTCCCCTGGTGCTCAGCCTCGGGTCTCCATCGAGTGCTTTTGAGGGGTAGGGGAGAGAGGCTGAGATGTCCTCTGGGGGCTGGGACCAAGGCAAACGCTGGGCTGCTGTCAGAGCCTCATGCATTTCCCAAAGGCGAGCTGGTCCTTTGACATCTCCGGCCACCACAGATCAGTGCTTACATAAACCCGGCTCAGCAGACGGGTCCTGAGCCAGCCCACATGCCGTGCGGGGGATTTGGGGCCGTGGAGGGAAGGGGGGATCCCTGCAGGATCTCAGGGCTGCCCTGAAGCTCTGCCCTGCACGATGCTGGTGCAGCTCTGGGGTCAGTGCTCCCTGCGGAGATGGGTCCTGCAGCCAAAAATCAGCAGCGAGCCTTGCACCGTCCCCACGTCCTGCCAGGCGGCTTCGGGGGAGCAGCATAAAGGGAACCTGAACGCAAACTGCAGGGAAATTGGAGGGCACAGACAAAACTCCACGGGCACTTTTGGACAGGGAGAGCTGGGGCTGCGTTTCGTGGCCGAGCATCTCCTTGTAGCTCATAGCGGGGAGATTTTGGGCAGAATCAGCTCTGAGCGAGGAGCAGCTCGGGCAGGGGTGAACCTGCAAGGATGGGACGGGGGATCGGCGAGGTCCTCCTGGCTCCCGGCACCCCAAATCCATCTTTAGCCCTCGGTCCGCTTTCTGGGGGCCGTGCACCCGCTGCGGTTGGAGCAGGGCCGGGAGCGAGGAGCCCTTTGTCACGGCTGGGGGCTGCGGCACGGAGGGAGGGAGGGGGCACAAAGCACCCCCGCCCCCCCCGGGACGGGGACGGGATGGGGGGCCCGGAAAAAAAAAAAAAATAATAATAATAAAACGCGGCTGCCGATCCCGGTTCCCCGCCGCCCCCGTTACCTCCGCTGGGTGCTGGGCAGCTGCGGGCCCGGGGCCGTGCCCGGGGCCGTGCCGTTCCGTGCCGTGCTCCGCTCTGCCCGCCCGGCCCTGGCCCCGCCGTTTTATGGCCGGGGATGCGCCGAGCGCCTTCCCTCGGCCGGCCCCGGCCCGCCCTCTCTCCCCGCCTCCCCCTGCTGCCCCCCCGGCCCCCCGTCCCTGTCCCCAGGTGCGGAGGGTGGGAGCTCGGCCTCCTCCCCGCGTCCTGCAAAGCCCCGAGGACAGAATCCGTCTCATTGTTGGGAAGTCCGGATTTCTGTAAAGACGAGAAGAAATGGTAATGGCAAGCGGCACTGCAGTATTTGCCCGTTTCCTAAAAGTTTTTGGAAGCAGCTTAAAATCTGTCCGTGACAGAGCTTCTGACCCTCTTTATTTGTGAGTTTATGTACGTTGAATTTTGTAAGGGTGGATGGTGTAATTTCTACTTCAGCTGATGATCAGACTCTGAACATAAAGCTGCCCCACGCTAAAAAAAAAAAAAAAAAAAAAAAAAAAAAAAAAAAAAAAGGAGAAATAGGGACTTTTTAACACTGTAACTCTTTTTTGCCTTGAAATTTTAGGGTGATGGAGGTGCTGGGGTCAACAGGGATTTAAGCATCCGCTTTGAAAATGGCCTGCGGGCAAGTTTGTGTCAGGGTGAGATCCGGTGTATTTCTGTCTTGCTTTTCTGGAGGCCTGATCCAATGTGGCTGCAGCCTCAATGAATGTTTCCCAGAGAAGTTTTAGGTCTGCTGGGCTGCAGCTCTTCATCGCCAGAAGATGCAGTGACCCCAACCCTATTCCAGGTGAATGGCTCAGCACTTGAGGCCATCCTGCCTCTCACCCACCTGGCCCATTACGGACTTGCAGAAAAGCAAAAGACACAAAAAAACTCTCTCGGTACCAATCTCTGTGCTTCTTCCTGGCCAAAATCCTGGTGGCAGGGTCTCAGAACCTTCCCTGACACCAGATGTGGAGCTATGGGGCCTGTGCCGATGCCGATGTGAGCAGCTCTGCGATGCATTACAACCCAGCAGGGCAGCAAGGACAAAGGCTCTGAGCCGTACAGAAAGGGGGTACTCTGGTGGGTGCACTAGCCTTTATTTGCTGGAAATACTTAAATTAAGCTTCTCCTCTGCCCACGCCCCTCTTTTCCCCAGCTTGGTCAGAAAGCGGCCTTTTGGAGACTCAACGGTGCTCCACCAAACTGCGCTGAAATCACCCAAAAAATCCAAAACGCGGGGAGAGCAGAGGCAGGGGCACACTGCTTCACACGCAGCACACAGACATGCCTGGATCTGGATCATATTAATCTTGTTTCCTTAGGAAACGAGCCTAAAAATAACCTGATTTTGATAATGCTGTTGGAAGGCTACAGGAGCAAGGCTGCCCTGGGGGACTGAGCTGGAGGCTCCTCGCAGAAAATACTCTTGGCAAGGTGGCAGTGTGGGTGCTGAGGTCTTGGGAAGCTCCAGAGAAGCCGTACTTTGCTACAGCAGCTCAGTGCATGGCTCCAGGCTTGTGGCAAGCTCGTCAAGGTGTGAATTTACCTGGTGTCTGTGCCAATACAGCCTGGAAGAGTTCAGGCTTCCTCCAGCCTCAGCTTGGACCAGAGGGGTCCGTCTCTCAGACTCATTTTGCCTCCAGCAGCCTTCCTGACCACGTGCTTTAGTGCACCATCCTCTGCATTGCCAAGACCCAGATTGGTGCAAAGGTTTCCAAGATGACATGGAAATCACCCAGGCCACTGCCAACATGGCTTGAGCAATGTGAAGCAGGATCTGCAGAGGAATGAAGGACAACTGGGGCCGTGGAGGCAACGAGGGCGGCTGGAAACTCAGAAGAAGTCGCCAAGAGGTTTCTTGAACCAGCCTTTTACGAGTTCTTCCAAAAATGAAGGGAACAAGAATTCGGGTCCCTCTCTGGATTCTTGAGGGCTTTTATCAACCACAACAGTGAGCATGATTCATCCGTGTCCCAGGAGAAGTAAGGAATGGGCTTAATTTGTGTTTGTTTGCAACCACTCTGTTATTTACTGAGAATGTGGTCTGGTGATTGCAAGAAAGGCACTGGCATAGCTTTCTGGCTGCTATTTCCAGCTCTTCGTGTTTTCTGAGCTTGGGCACAGTTCGCTTCACCTTGCAGTGACCTCCTCATCTGCAGGCTGGGGGGTCCTGCCCTCTGCAGCCACCCCCGGCATTGATAAAATCCCATTGTGCTGCTCCAAAACCCTTTGAAAGGTCTTTAAATGTGTATTTTAAGGGCTGAAAGGACTATAAACTGAAAATAAGACATGAGTTTTTCCATTCCCTGATATATTTGTCAGCTAGGAAGGCCAAAGTAATAAAAAATAAAATAAAATCAGTTATGCGCCCTGCTCTGGTGATGATCTCGTGATACATCACGTTGCGGGGATGCTGTCAGAGGACTGACGTTGCTACGTCTGCTCAGTCAGTTTCTTATCTGGAGATAACAGGGGGAAAACGCTAGCCAAGGGAGGAATATTTATTAGAGGAAAAATCCCATCTTTCCTGTAGGTCAGAAGTGCCCAGCTGATTGCACAGAGGGATTCGGATCCTGCCGGGCCGCTGCTGGAATTCACAAACCAGGGCAGAGCACAGGGATCTTCTTCTCTCTTCTTCCTCCGTGCAGTGCTTCTTTCAGCCTTCCTCTTGTTGTTCCCACTCCACGGGCTAATTAAATCCCACCGTGGGGTTTCCAAGTGTCAGTGAGACTACTGAAGGCTCATGGGCGGTCTCACCCCTGGGTTGCTCCCCTTGTGCAGGCAGGAGGATGCAGCACCCACCCAGCCCCCAGGTGCCCAGAAATAAGCAGCATCCCCCCAGCATCCCAGAGACAGCCTTAGCTCCTCAGCTCCTTGCCTTCAGCTATTGCCAGCTTCTATAAAAAGTGGTTAATCTGCTTCTGCTGGGCCGGGAGTTCAGGTGGCTTTGGAGCTCTAGGAACAGAGGGCGAGCGGCCACCTGCCTCTGGTCCTGGCTGTCGCCGTCCCGTTTGCCATGTCTGCGAGACTTCAGGCTGGCATTTCAATAATTTACTTATACATCTTACCTTCCCCATTTTTAGCAGCATCTGCCAACTTGTGCTACAGTCGTTGTGTCCTTTCTGTGACAGATAGGTTTGGACAAGGAAGGAAAAAGGTTGAGCTTAATGGTGCGCTTTAATTGGCTTTTCATTATGGAAGCTCAGATGTCTCTGCAGCAAAGTGCAGTTAGAAATCAGTAACAGATGGGGACCAGGCTGCCAACTCCTCCTGAAATGTGGGAGTTGCTGAGGTTCAGGGATTTGGTTTGGTGTCATCACCACGGGAGGGTTTTCTAGGATCGTCTCTGGCAATGAAGAAACAAACCAGCATCACCACCAGCGACTCTGGGATGATGGAAATACGGCACGGGAGCTCCCTTCCCATCCTGGTGCAGTTTTTGTTAGCGGTAACAAGAACACACATAGCCACTGATCTCATTTCACCATCTGGAGTCAGGGACTGGATGGACACTTTGAAAGTGCTCATCCCTAAAGCAGGGATGTCTCACGCCACCTTTTCTTCGTGACCTCTTTCAAGCTGGTAAATTAAAATCATGATGTTGGACTGCAGCCGTCCCTGCATTTTGGGCAAGTGCTGTCCGAGCCAAGTCCCACGGGGAAGGATGCTGAAGCAGTCTCGGGAGTATTTCACCACGCTTTTGGTACTCAGGGGTTGTTGCCCAGGGGAAGGGGGGTTAGGTGTTTCTCTGCCTTGCCCTCCCTGAGGTCACTCGGGAGGATTTTCTCCTCAAAATTCTCCAGCCCAGCCCCTGCCAGCTCTGCCTTTTGCTCAAGCAGCGATCGGCCTTTGCCTTATGGCAGCATCACTCTTGTAGGCACCCAGGTGCTCTGCAAAAACAAACATCCAGTCCACTGTGTTTCTAGGATGCGGATCACTCAGTGAGCTGGAAACAGCCCGTGCTATAAAACTTCCCACGTACACTCAGATTTTCACGCACTGAGGATGTTTTTAGGTGTTACCCAGTACGACCCAAGCTTGCATCATACAGCAGAGAGACGTGATAAGATGAAAAAGACCTGAAGTCTCGACCAAGGTGGATGGCAGGTGGGCTGCGGGAGGCAGCTACATGAGCCTTGCTGCAGGCAGGCTGTTCCTTGGGCTCTGCCAACGCGGTGCCCTGGGGTGAAGATGCCATCTGGCTCAGCAGAGCAGCAGCCTGAGGATGGTGCTGGTGCGAGTGTGGAGGAAAAGGAGGGATCTGCTTCAGCACATGCTTGTTTCACAGCCAGGTTTTCTGCAAACCATACCAGCAGACTGCTCGGTGCATCCCAGCTTGGGGATGGGACTGTGCAAGGGTGGGGGAACACAAGGGAACAGCCTGGTGTTGCCCTTGGAGGGAGGGAGCTCTTGTGAATCTCTCCAGACTGTTGGAGAAACCTGCTGGTCCTACATGCTGAGCAGCAGGTCACAGTGGCAAACTCAGAGTACCGCAGAGCAATCTCTTGTCTCCTCTACTCTCCTGTACTCTACTCTTCTCAGCTCAGAGAAATCACCTCCTCCCAGCTTAGACACATTTCTGGTGCTGTGTTAATGCTGAAGATGAGAAAAAAATACTGTAGGCTCAACATGGTGTGCGGACACCCTGCAAATCACGGAAGGACGACAGGAACACACGTGTCATTGCAAAGATACGTCTGTGATGACAAAGTTCCTGCCCACAGCTCGGTCAGGCTTGTGATGAGTGTGAAGCTGTTCTTCCCCTTCTGATGTAGGACTGTTTTATTTTTCATGTTTATTTTCTTTTTCTTTTTTTTTTTTTTTTAATTATTTTATTTTTCATGTAGTGTCAGTGGGTTCTTCCCATTGCATGAACAGACCAGCAGGTATTTGGTTATGAACAAGACTTGTGATGGCCGCAGCACCTCAGGACCAGATTTCCAGCAGGTGTAGATCAGCTTTTCCACCAACATTTCCTTTCCAGTGCTGCTGGAGGCAGCAGGGTACGCTGGTTTATGCCTCCTTTCTCAGGGTCAGCAGCAGTTTCCAGAACTTGGAGGAGTTCTGGACAATCACACCTGAATTTTGCACCATGGCCGTGGTTTATGTGCATTGTTTTTATCCTCCCAGTACCATGCAGCAGAAGGAAACCCCAAACCTCCCGGCTCTTCCATGCCTGTGCTTCAACGCCTGGGCAATGCTTCCTCCTATAGGCTGTTGTGTTAATTTTCAACGTTAAAAATTGAGCCTTGCTTGTAGCACACACAGCACAGGCACTACAGTCACTTGCCCTTAAGGCCAAGGGAACAGATAAACTGCATGGGACCGTGACAGCACCGTCCGTCACAGCACAGCAGCGCGGTGCTTACAAGGAAATAAATAATGATGGACAGAACTTGGTTAAATTCTCCCCAGCTGGACCCAGAAGAGGCTGAGCCCACCAGGCTCAAGGTACTGCATCTCCTGGGTGGGCTTCCCATCGTGCGGCACTCACTGATGCAGCTCGGGGCTTTGGTGAACAGGGTGGGCAGGAGATGGGCTCTGGGCATGATGGGGGCATTTTGTCTGCTCACCTCACCCAAGCCTCATCGCTGTTTTCATTCACTCTTTTCCCACCCAAGCATCACCTTACTCCCCTTGGAGCAAAATGCCACTTAGGAGCTGTTTTACGAGTGGGTTTAACTAGTGCCTAAAGCATCCACAAAGCGATCTGTTGGAAATCTGAACGTATTTGTTCCTGGCATCTGAGTACCTGCCATCGTGTTTCCATAGCGAGCACAGTGACAGCAGTGGTCATGCCTCTGCTAGAATAGGTGACTCAGGCTTTGCCCTTGCATCACCTGCCTGAAATGCTCAGCTGCCAGCCCTGCCATGTTTTTAGCTGAAATTATTACCAGAAACGGTGCCATGGCAATGCTAGGCAACCCACACACCAGCACCTCTGCAAAAAGCCTCTACAAATAATGATGGTGTTTAATAATTTCCATCAAAAAAAATTTCAAAACACGGGTCAGTGACCTCCTGTCCTCTTGCAAAGGAGAAAGTGGCATTTACAGACCGAGGTCCCACAGGCAGTCTGCAGGACAGGTGAGAGGTCTCAGGGGACAGAGTGCCACCAAACTCCAACCACCTCTCCTGCACCTGCAAGGGGCCCTCTCCACGGCTTTGGGCAGAATCAGTTTTGTTCTTTCCTTTTTCCTTCCCTCTTTCTGAGCATCAAAAGTGTCTTTGTCCACACTCTCGATATTTAAGGGAGCTTGAGGAGGAACATGCTTGATCACGTCCCCCTCTGGAGGGATGAATGCATCAGGCGCTGGGCCAAAAGCACAACAGCTGCTAAAGCCACAGGGCTGTGGCTATGGAAGCATGATAAAATGCTGAATGGGCATTAAATTGGAGGCAGGAATTTAAAGAAGCTCGCTGTGATTACCCTGTAACACATCTGGCTGGAGCATATGGCTCTACCCTCCATCAACATTTTGCTAGTGGCCTTGCTTTGCCCCTTGCCTCTTCTCCCTCACCTAAAGCCACTTTCACCTCCCTTATAACAATTAATCTCTGCTATGGAGTAACTGCAACCCGAATTGCCAGCTGAGATCCCTGTCCTCATCCTGCAGTCCCAAGGACCCAAGTCACAGAGGTGAGTGGTGTCCCCAAGGTGACACAAGGAGTGGCAATGACCGGGGAGGTAATGTCTTGCAAAGAGAGCATTGCTCTCAGCAATGCTGCAGTTTGGCACTGAGCAGAAGCCAAGACGCTTTGGAGTTTTTCCATGCACAAAATATGAGATCTCCACGGCCTGAACAGTTCAGTCCTTGATGAGAATTCAGTTCTTCTGCAGGTGTGTGTCTCTTTGTCATATGTAAACCACTACGGGGCCAGCTATGTAAGGGTGGGACATGCTGCTTTTGAGCAGTAATTCCATTTTGAGGTGAAGACAGCTTCACCAGGGAGATGTCCCTCAAAAGTGCTGTCCTGACAAAAAGAAGTTCTGATGCCCATGACTCAGTATTTCCATTTTCTTGGAGAACTCCCAGCCACCTCTGTTAGTGGCACAATCAGAAAATGGACCAGGGCCACCACCTGAGCCACAAGGCTCTCCTCCCCTCATCCTTTACCCTTCATTACCTCCTCTCTCATAAAGCTCGTCCCTTGCTGCCAATAAAGGCTTGGCATCGCGTCTCACCCACAGCAACGTCGATTTAGAAGCAACTGGATTTAGAAACCAAGGACAGAGGGGCCATCCTCTGCAGAGAGACACAGTTTATTGCCCTCTGGCATGGCACGGACCTAATGTCAGCAAAGGGCAACCAGATCTGTCACCGCTTGATGCCACATTCATGAGCAGAAGAAGCTGGTGTATGTTTTCCTCTCAGCTGCTGCGGGTTCTGCTTATGGGAATTTAGTGCTGATGCAAAAACACAGGCATGCAGTTTATCTTCCCCAGAGACATGGCGTGGTTAGGGTGTCGGCATCCTGCTTGCCGTGCAACCCTGGTCTCCAGCTGCACATCCAGATGTGCCCATCCAGGGCATCATCCACCACGAAGGGTGCCTGGTACAGCCTCAGGAAGGAAAGAGAAGCACAGCAGGTCGGGAGGGAGGTCACTGTGAGGCCAAGTCCCCCCTGCTCCCCCTGAAGACATCCTCGTGTGTATTGCAGGACATATTTAGCACCTGGGAATCAATCTTCCGAGGTGGTGCTTGGACGGGTTAACCTGTGACTGTTTGGTACTGTTACAGGCCACTGAGAGGAGGAGGAGGCTCTCCTGCAAGCTGTGTTCCCAGTTCCCATTCTGCAGGATGCAAGGTGAGTTACATGCACAGCTGCCCTGTGAGCTCCATTCCCTGCTTGGACTCACGCGGTTTATTGTTTGTGTTGACTTGAGGGAAGAGACAAAAGAAAAGTGGGTCCATAAACTAAGGATGGGCATATCTGTCCCGCTGCCAGCAGCAATCCATAGCAGTGCTCGCTGTGCTAGAGATGAATGAGGAGTCTTGGAGGCTCAGGAGCAGGCAGAGCTTTCCCAGCAGAGCTGGGCAGCACCCTCTAGTGGGACCTCCGCCGTGTCCAGCTCTTGGCGGGCATCCCCTAAAAGCAGAGATGCAGAGGGAAGATGAGGATGTGCAGTCCTTTCTGCTGCTAGTGACTTAAGGGTCTGCTGAAATCACCAGGGGATGCTCACACAGAAAGGTGAAGGTCCCTCTGGCAGAGCGCTGGAGATGCAGAATGGGCTGGTCTATGGATTGCAGAGCAAAAATCATCTCCTGCACCACCCTGGCTGAGTCCCTCATCCCTTGTATGCCTTGTGGGGAAGCAGAGCTGCTGCCCTGTCCTGCCTCCTGGGTGGGTGGATACTCCAAGCACCTCAGGACATGCCTAGGGTTTGCTCACCATTTCCCAAACTGGGATGTGAGCTTTCCTGCTGCGGGCAGGCAGTGGTTAGGGTTAGGGTCCTGCTGCTCTGCGGTGAACATTCAGAATAGCTGCAGCCAGACAGGCTCCATCTCTTCACCCTTGTTTTCTTTACATCCCATTTCCTTTCTCTTAGTGAGCTGAAGGGAAGATTTTCCAGCTCTCAGAGCAACCTCCACACCTCGAGCGCGACACGGCCAGAGCAGGAGCAGAGCAGAGTGCTGCGGGGTGGCTCCAGGGCAGTCTGGGGCGTGGGGAAGGCTCTGAGACCCCGAGCAGAGCAGAGATGCTCGGCAAGAAGTGAAGCAGGAGAAGCTGTGACAAAGCCCATGACTCAAGCAAGAAGCCTGGAGGAATCAAAAATCATCCTGTGTGAATTTGCTATTAAAGAATGTCGGGCAAAATAACCCCCTTCTCCGCCCCATAACAAACCAGTGATTCTTTTGACCTGATTTATTTTCTCCATCAGCAGCAAATGGTGTATGCTCTCTTGGTACCGTGGCTCTGTTAGTGCTGGAGTGGTACGTGCATCGATGCGATCTTCCAGGTAAGATGCTGCCCATGCCTGGATGACGGCCACCGATTCTAGCCCTCCCAGGTTATCTTTAGATAAACTCAGATTGGTTTTTGTAAACTGTGGGGCCATTTGGCTGACCTGGATCCTAAGGCAGTGACTTCCCCAGGGCAATTATATCTGGCCTGAGAAGACGTTGCTTTGTGCTTTTTAATGCTCTGCCTCTTGGTTCACGCACTGCCCTTTTGTTCCCAAGCTCCACCTGAGCATTGCTGCCGCATCGACCGACAAATAACTTCTGGAGGTTTTATGGGATATAGAACAGAACAAATGGCCTCCCCTAAAATATTTCCTTTCTTTCATAAATCTTGATTATGTTGCTATATCCTTTCCAGACATATGAAACTGCTCTGAACCCAGCTAAAATTGCTAAATTGCTGCCTTTTTTTTTTTGCCTTTTTTTTTTTTTTGCTTTACCCCATGTATAATCCCTCTAGGGGAAAGAGCACAGGACAAAGCTGCATCATGCACATGGCACGTTCGCAGGGCCAGGCTCCACCTGGAAGCTACCATGAGTGTGGGTCTCTCCGCAGCCCTGGTCCTCATCCAGCATCTGGTGAAATCAGGAGCAAGATGCGGAGGAGATACCGAGCTCATACCTCCAAGAACATCAGATGAAATCACTGGGAGCCTTTGTGCTGACACCATTTTGGGCCCTTGGAGTAACATTACATCTCTTTAGGGTGGTTCCACCCGACAGAGCCTGGCGCAGGGCATTCCTCAGCCTTTCTACTTGTTTTTACCGATTTCACCCAAGAAAATGGAGAGGGATCATTCTTAGATCCCAAACACAGCATATTGCCCATAGTGTGCAGCTATGAATGGGAAGGAAGAAGGAAGAAGGAAGAAGGAAGAAGGAAAACACCAGCCCTCCCGTTGGTCCAGCTCCAGCACAGTGCCTAGATTTATCGCTGTGCTCAGGAAAGCAAATAGAGAGCAAAAGACAAACAGACACCTTGATTTACCAGCGAGATTAAGAACGTGTTGGCGGAACAAGAAAATCTTTATAAAAAATGAAAGAAGAGCGGGCGGGTGGAAAGAGCAGTGAAGATGAAACTCAGTGAGTTATCTGGGGCATGTAAGAAAACCATCAGCCCAGCAAAAATGTGAGAGGAGAGCACAGGAGGTGAAAACAGTGGGGAAAAACAAGGCATTATGTTTTATTAATTCTACTATTTTACATCTAAATAGCATCTCCTCGCAAAGAAGATGGAGAGTGACACGCATGCCTCTCTGTACGATGTGGTTACCGAAGTGGCCCCAAGTCCGGGTGTGGAGGCCATTGGGCAGGGGACAAGTAGATGTCCCCTTGTCTCAGGCTGTGGGGATTCAGTTTTCTCCCGAGGACCACCTAATGGTCCACAGCAAGCCCTTCCTGGGAAGCCCAGGTTGCCACCTGTATTACAGGGGCAATGCAAGAGCCATCCATTAAACCTTGAAAATACTCTGGGAATGCAGGCTGTCTAAGCACGAAAAAGAAGATTCGGCATCAAATGATGACTACAGATCCCCACAGCAGAAAATTAAATAGCTTAAATTCTCTGCTGTGCCCTGCGGCAGAAACAGCTTTCTGTTCCCTCATTTGGGAAGGAAGAGGAAAGGAAACTACTGCAGATTGCTAATCTTGGTCACAGAGCAGCAATCAGACACTTCAAGTTGTGTCTGTTTTTGAATCCTTGAGAGTGAATGTTAAAATAACCAAGTTATTGCTGCATTTGGAATTGGCTGGAAAAATTAATGCAAGGCACACTGTATTTCCACACTTGCCTTTCCCTTTTCCTTATTAGCTCACCTGGACACGCAATTTCCTAATTTCTCTTTGCATGAAAACTGTTTAAATACTCCCTGTATTTTTAAAAGTAATTCTCTAGGATGAAGAGTCTGCAGCAATTGAGATTAATTGCCCATTTTCATCGCTCTCACAGCTGTTTCATCCCGCTTGCAGATGTGGGCAGGGAAATGCCTGCCAGAGAGGCTCGGCGTTTTTGAGGTTTGTTTGCTTTTGCTTCCCCAGCCTTCAGAAAGCTCGCTGTATTCTCTGCTTAAAATACGGGCTTTGGTACCTCGCTGCCTGCATCAGACGTGAGGCTCCGGGGGAATATTGCCGGGGAATGCTCTGTCTGGCCGCTGGTGCTACGGTGCTCAGACTGCAGTGCTACAGAGCAGCTTTCTGCAGGCTGCTGGCACTTCCTGGGTAAAGCCAGCAACCCTATGCTAATTCCTTCTGTCCTGCATTGCTCCTGGATTTTTTTAGTCGAGCAGGAGGGTCTAAAACACCTCTGTATGTCTGGGGCTTGTGTGCCAGGCTGGCACCTTGGTATTCTACTCTAAGCATTAATCAAGGCAGGCATTTACCCTCTTGAACTGTATGCAAGGTCCACAAATAATAACAAAGATGTGCACTGCAGGCTGGAAGAGAAGAGAATCCACTCTGTGAGTGAGAAGAGGTTAAGAAGAGTGAGCTTATGGAAATAATACAGAAATCATGAATAGAAGCCCTGGCGTAGCATCTTTACTGTCCCGCAGTAAATGATACTGTGCTAATGCAGTCCTGCTGTGCGGTGCGATCGTATTTTTCTCTCTTCCAGAATGCTTGCCCCGTCTAATTTACCCTCCAGAGTGCACATAATGTCCTTGAAGCTCACAAATTAAGTAAGCTGTTTTTCCAAGGCACCAAACCCAGCAGGCGTGCAGCAGATACAGCTTTACTCGGTCATGTTTAGCACCTAGACATTAACACACAAACACCTTTGAGTCTGACACTGCCTCAGTTACCTCGCCAGTGGTCCCACCATAAGATGCTGGAGAAGGGGAAATGACCACAGGTCACAGTGGGATGGGATTTGCAGCATCCCTGTTCTCACCAGCACTTCGTAAATGTCTCAGTGAAGCCATCGCCGCTTCCCAATGACTTGCTCTTTTATGCTGAGCTCTCATGAAGGATGGCACAGGCGTATGTCAGCGATGTTAAAACACATAAACTGGTGCAGTGGCTTGGGACAGAGCTTCTCAGTGAGTGGCTGGGGCTGCTCAGCGGGAACAGGGCACATTTTGGGCTGCTAACACTGGTTCTGAAGCTGAATGCACCAGAGATGGGTCTGTCTGCCTTCTTCATAGCAAAGGTCACCCTGCACCATTCAGCTCATGTGGTTTCCAGGCACAAGGCTTCTTTTATACTTAAATTATGCATCATGATTATGTGTCTTGCCTAACGAAGGCATGTAATGTGCATCCAGCATCCCAGCTGGCTCCCACAACTCCTGTTTGTTTCTGGGGCCCTTCGTTGAAGGTAAAGGAATGGGGAGACAACAGTTGTTCTCCATTCGACACTTTGACTTTATAGAGAAGCAAAACGGAAACGGAGGGCCATTTTACCTTGCTTTTCTCTGCTTTTAGTCAAAACCTCCTTCATCTCCAGCTGCTCCGACACTTTGCTTGCACCTGGTTTCTGCAGATCTCAGCGTTCGCATGAACAATTTCCTGCCTTGACCTCAAGCCGCCTGCTCACGGGCTTCGCTCAGGTTCCTCAGGCTTCCTGTTTTTCTCTTCAAGCTTTCATTTTACCAACAAACTGTTTCCTGTTCTAAGGCTTCTTTGCGACTGAAATCCCGCAATTTATCCCCAGCAAGACACGGCCGGTAAAGTCTTTGAACAACCTTCCTTCCACTAACGCTCTCTTCTTTTCTGCCAGCTGCCTGGATGGGTGATGTGCGAAAATGTCAAGGCTTCACTGAGATCTTTAAGTCTTTCTGGTCCTCTGCAGAAAAGAGGGGTTAAGTGGCTCAGACACAGACAGTTTTTCAGTTACACTGGTGGGAAGTATTGTGCTTTCTGCATTAGCTTATCAGGCAGCAGCGAGCCCTCCGCTGCTTCGGCTTTCAATCATTTCCCTTTAGCTGTTGCTCAAGCACTATTAAAATTGTATTTGTGAGTCTGAGGGCAGCAGTGGTTGGGTCTGCAGGCTGCTGTCCCGCCCGGTGAATGCCATCAGAGAGCCTGAAAAGCTGGTGGGGATGGAGAAACCAAGATAACCCGGTGAGGGATCACATTCAAAGAGATGCTGTGGGGACTGAATCATCTTAGCAGCAAGCCCCCCTTCTTCTTCTTCTTCTTCTTCTTCTTTTATTTTATTTTATTTTTTGCTAACTATGTGGCTGAGCTGAAATCCCCGTCACTAAGGAAGGGAGTTACTGGAGGTTTCATTTGTTCCAGTTTGTCACAAAACAACCTGTAAATTTCAGTAGCAGTGAGTTTCTCTTACAAAAATTCTATTTTTTAATGTTATTGTTTTCCTCCAGGCTGTGTTTTTATTTATTCCTAATTCTTACAAAAATATTTGCATTAAGTATAACTTTTTAGCCTTAGTCACTTTGTTTATTCAATCACCACCTAACTTAAGGACTGTAATATAACTGGTGTTTTTTTTCCCCATGTTTATACAGACATAAACTGACATCTCCTCCCTGACAGTTTTGGGTTTGACTTGCAGTGGAAATACAGCTCCAGGAGTCTTAGGTCTGACAAAAATAACCAGGCAATGAATTGCTTGTAGCTGCCTTCCTCTTTGGCCTGCCCATGGACGTGGTCCTGATGCTCAAGCTGTTGTGCTCAGCTGGAGTCATGAAAGAGCTTTTGTTTTGCAGAAATAAGGAAACAGCTCTTCAATGTAGAAAATGTAGAAATAGCCACTTGCTGCTCTGGAGTTTTGCAGATCCATTTACTTTTAAACACTTTTCTTACCACCAGTTTTGGTTGTCTTTAGTCCTTGGGGTCTGTGTCTCCGTGTCCTTGAGGTGGGTGTCTCCAAGCCCCAGTGAGCTGTGCAGCTACTCCCAGACCAGAGCAGTTCAGATGGCTTGAGCAGCCTATCCTAGCACATACCCTGGCCGGGACAGCTTTATTCCTGACAAACACTCGTGTAAATCAGACAAGAGATAGATGCTTGTGGCACTAACTCTTGTCAGTGAATGGGTGTGCTGGGCAAGGCTCTGGAGCATGGTGAATGCTCCTTGAATGGCAGCCTGTCTGGTAAGGTGGAAGGAGAATTAAATGAGGGACTAATTAGAGAGAATTAAATGTGTAACTTGCTAACCCCCCCCATGGGATGATTGGAACTGAGATACAGTTTTGTTGTGGGCTGGATGTGCTGCGGTGTCCTGCTTGTCTTGTTCTAGCCTCAGGTCTGTAAGTTACTTACGACTCATGCTATCCGCAAGCCAGCAGAGACCCTTGTCCAGGAAACCGGTGTGGGGGTAATGCATTTTGTCAGCGTGCAAGAGCTTGTGTGGGGATCAGCTCGGCAGCCTGTTTTTTTTCCCCAGGAGCTGCCACTGGGGACACCAGCAGTGGAAGGCTGCAGCTCCCCCTTGCTGCCCCCGGGCCCCACCATGGCCTCTCTCTGGAGCTCACTGGAAAGAGATGTGTTCAACCCACAGAGCAAGAAGCTGCTGGAGACCATCTGTGTCTGGAAGACGGGGAAGAAGAAGAAAATGTCCATTCTCTGCGTAGTGGGTAAGAACCCCAGGGTGGCAAGGAGGCAGGTTGAGCTGCAAACTCAGCTCAACCATCCAGCAATGAAATATCATTTTTATTATATTTTGCATCAAATCTGTTTCTAAAGGTCATCAACAAACCTCTTCTAACACAACACAGCATTACAGTCTCATTCCGTCTCTTCATAGATTTGGCGAAAGTTTCAGCAGGACCCAAATGTTTGATTAGGAGCCAAAGGTGCACGTGCTTTGGGAAATTTTGCATCTCCTTTGATCTATGCACTTCTGGTTGCTTCATCACTCTACAGCACCTAAGAAATTGTTAGCACAGACATGTTTTGTTGTTGTTGTTGTTGTTTGTTTGTTTTGACAGACTTAGAGGGGAGAGACTTTCCTGACAATGGGCTTCCAGATAGCATGGTCACCTGCTATAACATTCATTTCTGACAACCTTAGCCACAGTGTCTGGCCTAAATGGCATGCTTCTGCACCCTCTGTAGTCAATGGAGGGCAGGAGAAGTGTCTCCAAGGGATGATACAGCCACCCTACAAGCAGCATCTAAAATACATGAGTTGCCCCTGGAATAGCCCATGTCTCCTTTCTGGAGATATCTAGCTCAGGTGGGAGATCTGAATTATAATAGCCAGAATGAGGTACAGTGAATCCCTCCCTGATGAACCAAGAGGTGACTATGAGCTAATTAACACTGGAATTGAATTTTGATGGGATATGTTAATGTGGGTATCAGTCAAACAAGGTGATGCTTTTGGATCCTGTAACAGGGCCTGCAACAGGGCATGTAGCTGTCATAAATCCTGTGGCAACAGGGCTCCTCGTTCCTGTCACCTTTGGATTTTGCTGAAATATTACTTACACATTACACAGAGCACAATGGCCAGGTTTAAAACTCTTTGGGAATCTCTCCATTGAATTCAAAGTACTCTGGATTAGACTCCAGAGAGCACTTCCAGTATGGAAATGTTAAATGAAGAGAAAAGCCTTGCAGCACCTCTCCATACAGTGTTCATTGCAGCCACGACTCAAAATCAGTGTCTGTCTGTCCACCTGCACCCATCCACTCCCACTGAACAGTTATATACTGGGTTTATAATAATATTGTGAGGTTTTGTTCTTTTTTTTTCTGTCTCTCATCCACAGTGGATGCCTTTAAGCCAGTGAAGCCATTTCTGGTGAAGGTCAAGGTAGACCGAGGAGAGCAGTACAAGATAGCCTACAAGTGGCCTTTAGCGGAGCTGAAGCTGGTGGATGGCAAGACTCTTGATCAGGTAGGATTGATTTTCTTTCTTGTGGCAAAGGACATGGCAGAGGGAAATGAATATGAAGCTAGAGAGACACATGCCAGGATCTATGAGGAGATTTCTTTACTGAAAGTATTGTGCAGCATTGGCACAGACTGCCTAGGGGACCACTTGAGTCACCATTCCTGGAGGTCTTCAAGAAACCTCTTGATTTAGAATTTAGTAGTGTGGTGGTGGACTTTAGGTTAAAGGTTGGGCTAGATGATTTCAGAGGTCTTCTCCAGCCTGAACAATTCTATGAGTCTGTTCTATGTTTGGGTCCTCTGCAGCTCAGCCCATGCACCTGGATGGAGGGAAGGGCAGCAAGGGTGCTTCTTTCCTCATCTAGGACTGAACCAGCCTGAATGACTCTTATTTTGAGGAAATAATCAACACAGAAAAAAACATAAATAATAATAATAAAAAATCAAGCCCTCTGCCTTCCCTCAGAGCTGTTTCCCAGAGAATGGTGCACTGGGGTCTCTCCATCCCTAGCTGGCTCCTCCATCCTGCTGCACTGCTTTGGGGTTTCTCATTTCCCTCTTCTCTTCCATGAGATGTGTACATCCAGGAGGATGAGGCTGGAGTGATGTCCTCCCTACTGAGTCCTCCCTCTCTTTCTGCTAGGTTAGCCAAACACTTGGGTAGTGTGAGCAATGAGTAGTCGATCATTGCATCGACACAGTTTCCATCAAAATCACTGGGCAAGACCCCCTTATCCTCTGGGACAACTCTCTCTCAAAGCTCTTTGCAGCAACCCTGAGGCTGGAAAGATGGGCTGCAAAGCACTGCTCTTGTCAGATCTCCAGCAGGACACACTGTCAGACCCATCTGTCAATCTATGTTGACAACATTTCTCAACAGACATTTGCATAGGATATTTAAAGATTAAATGGAGGCATTTGCTGAGAGAAGGATTACAGAGAACAGGAGTGAGCACGAGTCTGTGCTTTTAGGGTGACGTGAAGGTTTTTGGGAAAGAAAGCACGGACAAGATATTCCCACTCTGCTGCCGGGGCTGGCAGTGTGTCGTTAAAGTTGTTATAATTAGCTTTTTTATTAATGTGAATGTTCCAGGGGCCTTGGCGCAGTGCCTGGGTTTTCACAAGCATAGAAATAAATGAGAAAAAGAACAGTTTCCCAGCTCTACATCCAGGACAAATAAAGTACATTTGCACAGCATGTCTGAAAGGCAAATCACGCTTGCAGGTTTGCAGGGCATCTTGATCCTATGGTTAGAGCTGAACTGATATTTTCATTGTCTTACATCTCCCCGTGCATGCTTTCGTCCTGCCTGAGCTTTCTTCTGGCGGATGAGCCTGGCTCCTCCAAACCTTCTGACCTGCCTCGGCTCCTGAGGAGCTCGGATTAGGAGACACCTCCCGGATTGCCAGTCCTTTCCCCCTCATTTGCCAGCACAACGAGACAAACTGATCATATCCTATCTTAACAGGGAGGCAAACAGAGAACTTGCTTGTCCTGACGGCTAAAGCCTTCCTGTGATCCCCAGCCTGGATTCTGACCCACATCATCCCATTTGCGCTTGTGTTGTGCCTGTCTTTAGATTGCACAGCTTTTCTCCTTTGCGGATGTATTTTTAGTGTGCAGTCACCTCCCCTACTGACCTTCCTTTGGGCAGGCTAAGCAGAACAGCCTCACAGTCTCCTCTTCCATGCTGACATCTCTATTCCCTTTATGAGGCCTGGAGCTCTCTTCTTTGCCTCTTCCAGGCTGAACTCACCTTTCCCGAATGCTGGCAGCGAGAATTGTCCCTGTCACTCCTGGAATGGGACCTAGTCTCCAGCTGAAGCTGCTGCACAAGGTCCCCAGGCAGGGGAGCAGCTGCAGCCAGGGCATGCTGACACGGTGCCACCACGAGACCCCAGCACCAAACAAGCTTCCCAGCACAGCCCAGTGCTCAAATCAGCACAGTCTTTCCCTGGTGCATGGCTTGGCAGGTCCATGAAAATGCAAATAAGACCTCCCCACCCTTTCCCAGCAGATAGCAGGGGCCCCAGCCCATGGGATGATATTTAGTACACACAGCAGGGGCTTGGCCGTCGGTCTGCTACACTGCGCCCCAGCCCTGGCACCAACAAAGTCCTGACACTGCAAGTCCAGAGGTGCTAAAGCTACAGCTCCCTTGACCAAAACAGCATTAATATTTATGAAGTGATTAGCAGAGTCTTCCCTGCTTTAATAGCTCCTCGTAAGGCAGGCTGTAAACCACGTGCCCTGTAAGTCCCCCCCCAGGCATCGCCGCTCTGCGCCGCTGCAGGGGTTGCTACGGAGCCTGCAGAGCAATGCGGGGGCGAGATGTACTGCTGCAAGGTGTTTGGAAAGCGACCCTTAAAGCATCTCAGGACTGCATAAATCCGCACAGACTCTGTGCCTGTTACGATGATTAGTACTGATAATTATGAGAGCAGCTTCTAAATTCTCCAGAAGAGGAAATCAGGCTGTGCTGCAGAGCTAATGAGATGGTGCAGGAAGGGGTTTCTTTCTGTGGGATGTTCCTACTTCAGCACCCTCTCTTATTCTCTCCACGCACACATACTGATTAGTGGCAAATGCAAAGTCTCCAATGGCTGGAGTTCCCCCTCCGTGAGACTGCATCCTTTGGGCATAGAGATAAAGAGTTGTGGACACTTACATGGATGAAAACCACATGCGGAAAACACATGTTCCTGCACGTCCTGAGCCATTGCCTGTAGCTGGGGTAACCTGAAGTTCTCAGGAGACTGAACACAGGGGAGATTCATGCTTGGCAGCAGGTAAAAGTGCTCACAGGGTCACTATGGCATGGGAGAGTGTTGCCTCCTAGCCATACAGCAAGCCATGCCAGCAAGGAGGACATACCAATTAAAAGTTGGCCCAAGAGAGTTTGTCCTGCCCTTCCCTGGCAGCAATTTTGGTTGTTAGAGATACAGGTGAAGTGTGCACAGTGCCACAGTGCTGCTGGGGGACCTCAAGTCTGGGATTCTGGTGAAACTGTTTCTGTGTTTTCTCTGGATTTTCCGAATTCTCGAGTGAAGAAAGGTTTGAGATTCCAGGTTGGCTGGGGACTGCAGAGAGGAATATCTGCAGTGGGAGGCAGGCAGGTGCTGGGCTCACTCTGAACACTGAACTCCAGTTGATTCAAGCTTTCTCACCCAGCACATCGTTAAGCTGCAGAGCTTATTGCCACAGGATGCTGTAGACACCAACACTATGAATAAGGTCAAAAAACTGTTAGAGGGAATCAGGGACAGGAGGTCCTTCAAGGGCTGTTAAACACGGTGCTGTGGTACAACCTCTGGCTCAGCGAGCTGCTGGAGGCTGGCAGGGAATCCTGAAGGCAATATCACTCCGGACCTGCCCTTTGAATGCTTTTCTCCCAAGCATCTGCTAGTGGCTGCTGTCAAAACTGATCAGCATCCGTCCGCCAAAACCTGCAGCAAAAGGTGAGAGATTTATGCGATCTGAAAAGAGATCAGTGTGCTGCAGCAGGACACCAGGACTGGCTGAGTGCTTGGCCTGACCTACTGTGAGCGTCCCAGGGTCCTCTCCTGGGGTCAGAATCACTGCGCATCCTGTTGTTTTCAGAGCTTTTATCATGCCTGGGATTATTTGCAAAGCACCATGACTGTACCTCTCCAACCCTTCCCAGTCGCCCTGAGATAACAGGGAAAGAAGGAGCTGCCAGTAATTGCTGCAGCTTCCTGGAGCCACCAAAATCCCCAGAGCTTGAAACTGCAGCACAGTTGTGTCTCCCTCCTCCTTCAGCCTATGCCTGCTTTTCCTCCCACACAAGTTGTTTTCACAGCATGCAGTGCCTGTTATTAAAACAGGCTGCCAACCTGTGTTAAGTGTACGTGGTGAGGCAAGCAGTGTTTAATTATTGATGAGGTAATTAACTGTTGACATCTAGGCGAGCCTGGATTTTGACCTGCACTTCGATAAGGTTTACAAGTGGACTGCTAGCAGCTCTGACGAGAAGAAAACCTTTATCAGATGCTTGTGGAAGCTGAACCACCGATTCCTCTCCAGGACTATTAAGTTTGTGAATGTCCCCTCCTGTCCCGTGGAAGGTAATTCATTTCCTTGTCACACTCAGAGTGTTTTTTTTTGTTGTTTGTTTTTATCATCACTGTATCCCTCTGTCCTTGAACCTGTCACATGCTCTGGTGATTTTGGAGGGCTTCTCATAGACGCTGCCTGCACTCTGGGTTGGGCAGTCAAGTGTTGGTAACACCAAAATATATTTTATTTTACAACCTGCCACTAGTGGTGCATTTGACGAGAAGAAGCCTGTTCACCTCTGAAATTCATTTCAGCCTTGTATAACATGTCACCATGCCCCTACACATACTCCTAGAGAGGTGAGTAAGTAAAAAACACAGCCAGAGCTCAAATTAAGTTTCAGATGCCCATTTTGTCCCTTAGAAAGCTGACTTTCCTTTATCCTATCCACACATTTCCTTATTCCATGCTGTTGTTCTAACTGACCAGCAGACTGAGACCACTGGACTCGTGTCACTTGTGACCCCAGATGGGACTCAGTGGCACCCCAGGGAGAGCAGAGCTTATGAAATGACAAAATTTGGCTGTATCCACGTGTTCTCCTGTCCACACAGGGAGACAAAGGCCCCAGGAAGACAGGAAGGACACTGCGGAGACTGAGAGCCAGGAGGAGCTCAGTGCCTACCAGGAGATGACACCGAAGGAGGCTGCGGATGTGCTGAGGCTGATGGAGGAGTATGAGCCCCTTGTGAACAACTCTGTGGCCTTTGCCGAGCAGCTGAGCAACGACCTGCATGTGCTGGATGAGGTGAGGGGGCGAGGGCTGTGATTCAACAGAAAAATGGTGCCTGGCATGGAGGGGCACTGGATCAAGTCACTGGGCATCATCAGTCCTTCCACGTGCTGGAAGCACTCGGTCTCAAAGATGTCTTGGTGCAGTGCTGCTTCATCCCAAAAGAGATCTCTCCCAGGAGTCAGGAGGCTACTGCTGCTCCCCTCCTTAGGGTCAATGGTGGCCCCACCATGCCTGTTGCTGGCAGGGTCTAAACGAGCATCTCCTTGGGGTTATCCATTCAAAGCTCCCAGACCTGCAGCAGAAGGCTTTTTTGTTGTTGTTGTTGAAGGAGTCCAAAGGCACGGCCTGAGAGTCCCCAGCCAATCTCAGCATCTGTGATGTGCGATGAACCAGTGGGGCTGCCCAACAGAGGGGCTTTTGGTGGGATACCTCCCGGCCACAGTCACAGACCCTGCGGGCTGTGGGGCTCAGGGAGGACCAGCAGCTTTTGCTGGGAGATAGCCAGGTGATTGCAGAGGCCAGCGCTCCTTGCAGCCTGGCAGCCAGGCCAGAATTAACATCATTGCTGATGAATATTTGCCTGCACCAGCAGCTCTGTTTTCACTGCGCCTGGACATCAGCTTGTGTGGCCTCTTTCCAATGACTGCAGGGGGAACAGAGGCTGACCCACTCATCCATAGGCACACCAGGGCAGAGAAGCCCACGGTCGGTCAGCTTTGGAAGGAGTAGAACAAAATAATGGCACGCACACAGAGCCTGAAGGCTGCGGACCCAGAGGCACGGGGATGTGGGGGGAATGGTAGCAGTGAGGGGCTGGGATTTCTGAGGGCAGTAAAGAATTTCTTCCTTATATTTAATCTAAATCTACCCTCTTTTAGTTTAAAGACATTACTCCTTGTCCTATCGCTGGTAAAGAGTCCTGCTAATGTATCTGGTGCTAGGATTTTATAGGTAGGCAAATGGAGAACAAACAGGAAAAAAAAGCCAAAGGAAATATTCTAAAATGTACTAGAAACCACAAACCCTAAAGCCAACCTCCTTCAGCTCCAATAGTTGCTGTATTCCCAATTTGTGTCTCCATATGACTTATGCTTGGAAACTTAAGTAGTTAATCTGGAAAATCGAACTCCTGAGGGCTGTTCCTGCTTGCTCTCATACAGGCGCTTTGCAACTCCATTTCCCAGCTATAAAACACACTGCAAGGGCAACCAATAAAACTCTAAGTTAAGTTCTTTGAGTCAAAAGGCACTGCCGAATACATTATTTTAATGCCCTCTAATGAATAAACATTGCTTACTGTTAATGCAAATTAATTAATGAGATGTTTCTATTTGTAAGGCTTGATCTACGATATTAAGTGTAATTAATAGCAGCAAGTTAGACCAGCACATGCATATATTTAGACATTTTTCCCCCACACCACAGTGATAACACCTTGTGCTGCTGTTACAGCACTAATCAGCCTCTGCTAGCCCATCTCTTCTGGGGATGGCCAAGCAGCGTGCCAACAGCCTAGAGGCTTCAGAGGGAAGGAGAGTATGGCCAGGGCACCTGGGGGGCCTGATTTCCACATTGGTATTCCTACGTGCTCACAGGACCCCAGCACACACCAGAATTCATGCGTCTCCCTGCGATTTTGTGCACAATGTCTGGCAGGAGCGCGATTACCGCTGCCTGAGCGGTGATGTTCAGGAGCCCTTCTGCTGGCGCTGCTGCTGGTGATGCTTTGCTCTTGGCCACCTCCTGTTAAGCCCTAACGAGACAATCCGAAGGCAGAGCAGTGACCGGCTTGTGAGAGGGTTGTGGCTGTGGTTTAGGAGTGTTTAATACAATGCGAAGGTCCCTGGTGTGCGGCTGGAAAGCGGCAGTCTGGCAGCGGGGCTGTTTGCTCCCGCACAGGTCCTTGTGCTGGGCTGGGCTCCCGGCAAAAGGAACATTTGCTTAACATCGTTGTTGCTTTCTGAGATGAGTATCATGGACTAGAAAGCCCCACTTCTGACCTATTGGCAACTGAAATCTCTGCCTGCCCTGCCTTCATGGGCCTCCCTGTGGAAAAGCTGCAGCTCTTTGCAGACAGGCAGCTTCATCTCTCCCTTCTGATAGAGATTGCTATGATTTCACGCTTTTCTTTCCTACAGGATTTCTCTGACCTTGCCAGACCCTCTGTGAATCTGTCTACAGCTGATGCCATTCCCCTCAGCCCTTCCTCCCATGCTGTCAGCTGTTTAGCACCTAAAACTGTGCTGCATTTGTCATGGGAGGTTGTAATACATGTTTTGCCCTGATATTGAAGCCACCAGATCCAGGCAGGGGCTGCAGAGTGGCTCTCACGCATTCTAGGAGCACCTCTGTGATGCTCCGGTGTCTTGTCCTGCATGTACCACCTCTAGATCTGGAGCTACCAGCCCATCTTTACTCCACTAGCAGTGGAGATAGAGTTTGAAGAAGAGAAACCTCTTGACATGGGGATTATAGATGGCCAGCAGCTACTGTGCAGGAAACCAGCTTTCAGACACTTCTCATTCAATGCACAGGGGAGGTCCAAGCCACGATAACCTAACTCGGGTGGACAAGACTTTGCTTCTCCCTTTCCAAGCATTTCCCACCAGAAAGCTGAGTGTGGGGCATACTGAGTGCAGGTGCTGCCCTTCATTTAATAAAAAACTCATCAGATAATTGAAATATCTGAAATGACAAATTCCTTTAAAAGCTTGATTAATGCAGAGAAAGATAGCAGTCTGGAAGACTCATGCCTCCCATGCTCATGTCTATAGATTATTTTCCTTGATATCCCGCATGGTATTTAGGCCCTGAAAATGATACAATTAACATTTGGAAGCAGTTAATCTCTAGCAGAGATTGTCATCAACAATTAACATGGTGTTACATCTCTACCACTCGTCAAAACAAATGCCCGAGACCTCCAGGGGCAAATAATACCTTCAGTTTCCATATTAGAGACACACATATGCGCATGTCTCCTGCATGATTTAACTGTTTATTAATTCCACTGCCAGAGCAGCTCAGCTGGGCAACAGCCTGGCACCTGGGACTTGCCGATGTAGAGTTTAGCTGAGTGCAAACATAAGACATTGACCTTGTGAAGAAAGCAATGCAGGACAGCTGTCTTGCATGTTATGATGATGAAGACTTTGCTTTGACTTGGGAGCATGAAGGTCAGGATATCTGGCTCTGAGATGGTGCTGATCAGCCCCTGGCACAGTGCTGAAGCCCTGTGTTTCTCTGTTTCACAGGCCAACCTTAGGGCCATTATCTCTTCTGAGAAGCAGGTGACAAAGCTGATGAGCTCCATTGATGAGGCCCTGGCAGAAGTGGCCAGAGTGGAGGAGACCTTGCAGGTCTACGATGAGTTACTGGGAAGCGTGAAGCAGCAGATGGACCACATCCACCAGGAGAACTCCTTGCTACATCACATCCTCTCTAACAAGACGAAGCTGATGGATGAGATCCTCTTCCTCACGGTATGTGGATTTGCAAAGTCTTCAGCCTGTTGAATCTGTTCCAGAAGCTATCAGTGAACCCCAAACCCTGAAAACTGTTTGCAAAGGCGATGGAGCTTCTCTGGCCTAGAAATGAGGAACTTTGTCTTGATAATATAAGGACGGACACACTGCTGGGATGGGCTATGGGTAGACTGGTGGCAATCACGATGCACAGTGCCCTCATTGTGGCCCAGTGCTGTAGAGGGACCCACAAAGGTCCTTTTCATGGGTAAGGTGAGCCTCAATCTATGTAATGCCATATGGAAAGGCAAGCTATTTACCAAAATAATACAATATAAATGCAAGAATTGTGCTGTAATAGCACAGCTAATCCTCACTTCCACTGGCTATGGTGACCTCTAGACCACTGACCTTTTTATTTTTTAGTCACTGCATTTTCCTTAGCTTTTCCTTTCTCCTGCCATCCACCTTGCTGCCAGTAGCCATACCAGTGGTGCCAGCCCATTTGAAACTCACGCTGAGCCCCTCCGCTGGCACTGCTGCTGTGACTGTGCAGACCTTTGTTTTTGCTGGGGACAGAGCAGCACAGCCTTCTCGATGGACAATTGCAGCCTGGCAGCTGAAGGTAGCACTTGGCTGTTTCAAGCCAGCAGCCTTCCAGGTGGAATGGGAAGAGATGCAGAGCTGGATGTGTTTGCACCTGCTCTCTTCTGGCTTTGTTTTCAGACCCACCTCGACCTTGGCAAGGAGCACTGCGAGGCCCTGAGCCGGGCAGATCTCTCCAGCCCCAGCGGCGTGAAAGCCTGTGTTGCTGCAGCAGAGGCATTATCTGGCTGCATGAACATCCAGATACAGCCTGGTAAGGCGAGGGCAGAGATTTACGTCTGTGAAGGGCAGAGACGACAGCTTATCTGCCACTTGTGCTGCTCATGCACCATTCCCTGCGGCACAGCCAGAGATATGAGCTGGGACGCAGGCTGGCAGAGGTGGCTTTCTTCTGAAGATGTTGCTGGAGCTTCCATGTCTTCAGCAGCTTCACCTAGAAGCACAGTCAAGGAAGGATGGGAAAGCCAATGTTACATTACCTCTGTGCATCCACGGAGAAATATAGCTGGTGGGAAACTGAAATTAGCATTGAAAATGAGGCAAGGGAATGGTAAGCTTCTGTACGACTCCTCTAAACACTTGGGTGAAAGGCACCATTGTGTGCCATCTGTGTGTACCACTCTTAGAGTTCAAAAAGGAGTTAGTGGAAAGATGTGTTTAGAGACTGTGGTGTCTTGGGGCAAGCCAGTGGTCTGTACCTGAGAGTGGAAGAATGGTCATTCTGTGTAGTAATTCCCACCGTGGGTGGTGGTGGAGAGCTGCTGGTGTATGGGACTTGATCTGGGCATGAGTGTTTGTCCTGGACCATATTGACGAATGATTTGCGATTCCACTTTAAACTTAAACTGCCTCCTTGTCTCTCTCTGCACAGTATCACAGCAAACCTTCCATTTGTTGGCTTTTGGGGGGCAGCATTCACCTCAGAACTTACACCTTGAACACTTCTTGCATTTGTCAGGGTGCTGGGTGACAAAATGCCCCAGTGCTGCTCCGTGCCACTCTAACACCTCTCCTGCTTTGTCTCAAGGTTACCGAAAGCTACAGGCTGTGGCAGAGCAGCTGATCATGTTTGAAACGCTCAAGCAGAACTTTGAAAACAGCTTCATCAGTCACGTTACGAACATCTTTGAGCTGCAGGTGGGCTTCACTCTTCACACAGCAGCACAACATTCTGAGGAACTTGAATATTCTGGTAAATTAGCACCAGTGGTGACGGGATGCCACCATAAAGGATTCTCCAAAAGTGTCTCCCCAATGACACCTTTTCATATACTTTCACCCTGCAGCTGCCCCCCAGCTTACTGGCTAGTTTTGCAGGCATGCACAAAAAATTCAGCACACCTCTGCATCTCTCAGGCTATCAGGTTCCTCCCCATGAGTCATTAATCCTTGGGTCACGTTACAAAGAGAAGTGGTTTTACTTTAGAATTTTTACTTTACTTTTTCTTGTTTTAATTCAGGAGTGGTGGTGGCTGTTCATTTTTTTGTAACACAAAATCCCAGGAGAAAACCCAATCCCTTGAGCTTTTGATTAACATTTTCAAGTGTTTGTCATGCAGTATAAAAGACACAGTGGACTTGGTGGGGAGAAGTTTGGAAGGACAACGTGACTCTTCTAGATTTCACTTCATGAAGAGGAGTTGCTCCCAAATTGTTAGCATTACAGCCTTAGATGCTTAACATTCACTTTCAAGGGTTGAACCTGGGAAGAGATGTGTCTGGCAGGGATCTGTGGGATCTCCCTGTGTCTTATCCTATCCACTGTACTTAGCCACAGCATCCCACATATTACTGATGGGCCAGCTCATTCCTCTGGGCTCAGAATTGTTCACCCAACATAGGGTTAAAACTGGAGTTCAAAGTGATCACGCACATTCCTCTCTGCCCTTTAAATTTGCTTCTCAAACATTCAGAATTAGCAATCCAAGGGTGATTAGGAAACAACTGTTTTCCAGAACTTCCTGAGGCTGTTTTATTCAACACTCTCTGCCCTTTCTGTTGCTTTAGGGCAATGCTCAGCTTGATGCTCTCATGCAGCCCTTTGACAAGCTCTCTGCACCAAGCCATGGGCTCCACCATGAGGAACTGGTGCCCTACACCCCGCTCACGGCCTGGCTGAGGAACGCCAACCCAGTTCTCTTCTCTGATCTCCCCAAGGTATGGCTGAAATCCCAAACAAATATCTATCCACCAGGTCAACCCATGGTGAGAGCTCCATTTCTCCAAATCCCTCCTTGGCTGTGATCTTCCAGCATTTGGCACTTCTAGAAGAGAGTCTGGCCAGCTTGGCCACCCTAGGCTGGACATACGCGCTTGACAGAAAGAGGTGTGGGACTTGGTGACAGATACTGTGTTGAAGGAAAAGGTCTGAAATTCCAAAATTTGGTATTGGTGTTGTCATCTGGACATCCCTCTACTGAATGTGCATGATAAGATGAACCACATTCATTCATACATCATTCATACAACGCTTGGTTGTATTTTCAACTGTCCTTTATTTGTAGAGTTCTGGGAAGCCCTTAAAATCCTTGGCATCTTCTGCTAATACAGACATTGTTGAGTGAATGAGATGGTTCCTTGTATATCACTAAGGCTTGGTTTTTATTTTTCTTACCGTCTTTTGCCTTTCCAAAGGTCCTACATCCCAAGAACTCTAGGTCCATTTCAGTTACCATCTGCTGACTTTTGCTTTAACTGGGCAGCTGAGGAAAAAGCTCTGAGATGGGAGCTGGTCATGGGAAGATGAGATACAGAGGAAATTCCTGTGCCTGTCTTGTCGTTCCAGGTCTATGCCCAGAACCTCAGCAGACTCTATGACAGGGAAATCAAAGCCTTTTTTGAACAAGCCAAAATGCTCTTGTTGGGAAGAAGAAAAGGAAGTAAGTGACTTTCAGATGTGACCTTTGTGCTGCTGAGCAGTGATTTATTTGCAAGTAGGGAACGCGGCAATCATCCCCCATCAAGGGTGTTACTGTGCCATGAGCTTCCCTCCTGCCCTATGACCAGGTCTGCAGCTGGCAGCAGGTGACAAAGTTGGCTCTGGTGTGCACCAGGTGGTGTCTGTGTGAGCCACGACCCCATGTATTATTCAGCATTGTTTAGCTGCTTCTCAGGGCTGTAGCTTCCATGTATCTTGCCATTTCAGGACTCCCAAACGATGCATGGGTGGCTGGGATCATGTCCTGAGGAGCCATAAGCGAGGGGGACATAGGAGTGCCTGGCTGATGCCTGGTCCATATTTCATACAAGCAGAGCTGGTCAGGCACTTCTCCCTGTAAAGAGATGGCACCAAGCCTGTCCCTGAAGACACAAGTGTATTCATAGCGATATTTGTGAGAACAGAATGATTTCACATTGAGCTGGCTGTGGGGCTGTTGTCCCAAGGTGATCATTTCAACAGGAATGGCTGCATCTGACTCAAAATATTCCAGTCAGGTGTTTCTGAAGATAAAAAGAGAAAGTGATCTGTCTCCTCTGGAAGTTTTTGATTGCACAGAAATCACATTTTCCTTCAGAAAAACAAAGCACTGTAATGGAAAGTTCCATGCCAGCTTGGCCCAGCTTGAATGTCAGAAACCACTTCACGTGGTGTGTTTAGTCCATCAGAGTGCTAGCCTGGCTGCTTTCAGCTCTGCACCTACTTCATCACTTGTCTCCAGATCCCAGAGGACAGCATGCATGCTGGCTGGAGGCGGAGGTCAAAGGAAAGAGGGCTGGTGCCTGATGGTGGCTGAAGGAGCCCAGCCAGGGGCTCTGCCTCCTGCCCAGCCGACACACGCTGCATCCCTGGGGCTGGCAGCCCTCAGCATCGCTTCCCTCTGCATCACGGCAGGTGCAGCAGCTCCCCCGGGGCAGTGCTGGCCCCAGCTGCTGGCTCTGCTTACCCCCTTCTGACCCCCAGTCCGGGCTGCGATGCCCAATTGCCAGGCAGCGGTAGGGAGTAGGATTTTCCCACAAGCTAAGGTACTGACCCTTTATTAAAGTTTTTCCTTTTTTGAAATTCTGAAAGTAATGGAGGAAAACACCTCCAGGAAAACTTTTTATAGTCACCACAAATCGATTTTTCCATGCCAGAATGATTTGCCAAACTATGGAGCCAAGAGATAGACAATTATCACCAGAATGAAAAAAATAATCAAGAACTCTCCAGAAGAAAAAGAACATAAAAAGCATTAAAGCATAAGTTGTGCAGAGAAAGTCAATATGACATTATTACTACCCTTGTAATTTAAAAACCAAAAGATAACAAGCAATAAAATCAAAGGGACAGGCTGAAAAACTGGTACTAGGAAATCATTTGTGCACAATGCTGTTAACCTGCTGTACTTGTTGCTGCAAGCTGTCACTGATGCTGGAGGATGCAGGAAAGCCTATAGCCAGAAGATAACAGGAAAATAAAATGAGGCTATAATAATCATCCCAGGATAATACTGAGACATAGAATTTCTGGAAGAGGAGGGCATTTCATAAGAGCTGTAAAGGAAGACTCTTCTGCCACGGGTCTATTGCAACCTTATCTGTCATCCTGAACGTCCCTCCTGGAAGCCTGGCAGATAGGGTAATACAAACAGTTAACAAAAGATAACCTTCCTATCACCCCCCTGGCTCCTTGATGCCTGGACACAGCTTCTCCTAGGGAAACGTGCTCTTTTTTGCTTAAAAATAGGAATTCCTGATAAAAGAATATGAACATACTGGCAGCAAGCAAATCCAGAGAATTGGCAGCGGGAAGGCAAACTGCTCCATGGTTTATAAGATAATGTAGCCAAGCCCCGTTTCCTGAAGAAGGATGATTGCTTTTACTTAAATAGAAGGAAATAACAAAGATTATGTGTAGGATAGAGAGGCCCTGGCTCCTATTCGCAAAGTGATTGATGGACTCTGAGCAAGGGACTTCAGTTCTGCTGGGTAACAGGAAAATCATCATCACCCTTTTGTGTCCCAGGCATTAAGCAGGTGCAGAGATGGCTGGGCTGTTAAAGCAGACCTTTATGAAGCCAGTCTTATTAAATAAAGATAGCACAGGACACGTGTCTCAGCCAGTCTGCCTAATCCCCCTCTGTAAACATGAAGCCAGTCATCTCCTTTCAGCACTTGTTCCATCTTCAGCACTCATGCAAGCCCCATAAAACAGAAGTAACTAAAATCCCAGGAGAAACTCCTGTGTCTCCTGGCTTTCCTCCCAGGCTTTCCCTAGCTCCCACTGCCTCTTTCTTTCTACTGAATTTTTAGGGTTGTTTCCCTGCCTCATAAAGGATTGTTTATGTTGATCCCTTCTAAATACACAATCTGATGATTCGCTGCCTTGTTTCAAGTATTATAGGGCAGTTTACAAGGCAAACCCCAAGCTCTTTACAATTGAGTCACTAATTAATTTTTCTCCTCATTTTTCCATTCCATTTTCCACACAAAACCTTAGACCTGTACAATTCTTTCCTGGTTGCTGTGGGGAGAATTTTTTTCCTAGTTTTGCCACTTCTCAGCAAGTGAAATGATCATTGCCCATTGCATAAGGGTGGGGAAAAAATATTAGGAAGAAGCTTGTTAATTTTCTCCATGGTTTTTGCAAGGCTGGGGGGATGAGAAGGGCTGTCTGTCATCTCTCATCCCTTCTCGCTGCATAGGACATCTGACAAATCCTTTCCAAAGGTAAAAGCCCTGCAGGTATTGGCTCAAATAAGGATATTTTGGATATCACAGAAAATAAAGAGCTGGCCTGAGTCACCCAGGACCTCTGGGGTTAGTGGAATGATACCAACTTTTAGAATTAATTAGAAAATAATAGGGATGTTTCCCCACTGATTTCTTTCCCTGAATATAATTGTTTTTGATGCACACTTCAAATACATTTTTCAACTTTTCAACTTAAACCAGGCAGGAAAGGAAATGTTGTGGTAAAAACTGGTAGTGTTTGAAAAGTATGTTAATTTCCAGATGAACACTTATAATTTAAGAAAGCAAGTTGCTGAAAAAGCCAACTGTCCCCTTCAGGGATTTGTTTGAATGGCAATTTAGCATAAAAACTAAGCAACAAACATTTCTCCTGAAACTCCTGCAGGCATTTCTGCTGATTTATGCTCTTATCACCCAGAATTTTTCACTCCCCAGTCCTCAATATATAGTACTAAGCCCTAAATAGCAAAAGGGAAAGTATCACAGGGAAACAAGAAGAAAGTAATGACAGAAAAACAGATGAGAAGGTAGATCTTAAAAAAAAAAAAAAGAGAACAAAACTGTATCCCCTGCATATTTGAACCTGATGAAAATCTGATAGGAAAAGGCCAAAACACACCAAAGATCAGGAATAAAGAAAGACATTTTGATCCATTAAAGTGATCAGAGGAGCTGGAGAGGCCAGGAGGGACAGATGTCCAGCCTCCACCCTGTGCCTGTTGCAGGTCTTCAGGAGGGCTTGGAGAAGCCGATGGTGATGGGGAGCAGGCAGCACTCTCGCTGGAGCCTCCCAGGGGGCAGAGAAGGACAGGAGGACACACTGGACAGAGGCAATGTCATCAAGGTCAGGAGATGAAGTTTTCTAGATCGTTCATGTGTCCCACAGGGGTTGTGCCCAGTGTTGCAGCCCATCCCAGGGCCCTTTCTCCAGTGCTGTGTACCTGGGGCCAAATCAGAGCTGTTCTGTACTGCTGACACTCTCCTCATGGTGGCTTAGATGTCACTTCAGGTGGACATGGGCACCCATCCCGGTGTCCTCAGTGTGTGTCGGGAGTTTTTGTTGGAAGGGAGCTTTAACATGCATGCTGGTTTCTGAGCAGATGTTGGAACAGGTGCTGCGAGAGCTGCAGCCCCTCTGCACCACGGAGCAACAGTTCATTGAGAAGTTCTTCCACCTGAGCCAGAACACCTCCGAGCTGCAGGTGCTGGAGGTAAGTGTGGGGAGTAGGTCCTCTCCAGTGCCACTGGCCCATCCCTCTAGCTTGATACAAGCCTCAGCAGGCAGAGGGGTGGCTGCTTACCTTTATCACATACCTGAGCTCTCCTGGGCTCTGGTCCTCTGGCAATAGCCATTGGTGTCAGGACTGTTGGTGGTGTTGAGACTTACTGAGGACAAAACAGAATTGAACTTAAATGATGGTTTCAGCAAGATCTCGGCATCTCTAAGCATTAAATGTGGAACTGCAGTATGATTCAGTATGACTTCTGCTGAAATGAAACCCAGATTTTAGGAGGAAATTCTTCACTCAGAGGGTGGTGAGGCACTGGGACAGGTGGCCCAGAGAGGTTGTGGATGCCCCATCCCTAGAGGTGTTCACAACCAGGCAGAATGAGGCTCTGGGCAACCTGATCTAGTGGGTGACATCCCTGCCTATGCCAAGGGGTTGGAACTAAATGAGCTTTAAGTTCCCTTCCAACCTGAGCCGTTCTGTGATTCTATGATGTCAAGCTTTCCTCTGAGAGAGACATACAAATTATACTTTCCACCTCATTCTTCTTTTCAGGTACCTGCCTCTAAGGGAAGAGAAAACATGGCATCTGCAGAGGATCCTCCTTGCACCAAGCCTCGGAGCCAGTACGTAGATCATGCAATTCATTGCTTTGTAGTGGGCATGGCCTGGAGTGTCCTACAGGGACTGCCAGAAGAACTGATGGAGAGACTATTATTATTTTGCCATTGCTGACCATCCTGATTTCAACAGTGGTCTCAGGTTTGCACCCTGGACAGCAGCAGAGCCCAAAGGCATCATAGCTGGGCTTGCAGAGAGGCAGAGTGCTTCTCCCCAGTGCAGTGGCTCCACTTCAGGGGGGTTCCAGAAAGTGGGGTTTCATGGCTTCATGTTTTGATCAGCTTTAGTTCCTTAATAGCAAGACTGTGAACTGAAAGCATATTATGGAAAAAAAATAGAAAAAATGCCAGGATAAAAACACTGAAACTTTTCATTTTGATGGGAAAACAGGACATCAGTGTCCTCCCACAGACAGAGATGTGGAAGATTTGAAGGAGTACCCAAGCAATAAATAAGCTCTACTGTGATACAGGCGGCTTTCCTTCTCCCTTATGTAGCTTTGCACATGCCTCTCCAGCTGGCCACAGCATCAGTACTCCTCCCCATTTAATTGGTCACTTTTTTTTTTTTATTTTAAGACTAGAAGAAGCTACAACCCGGCTGCTGGGCGAGATTTTCAGTTCACTGGAGCCCGAGCTGAGAGGCTTTCTGGATGTCTGCAATAAGACCCACCCCTTCAGCTGCTTGCAGGTCCTGGTTACCTTGAGTGACTCCGTCTTTGAGATGTGGGGCTCTTCCTCAGCTCCCCCCTCGTCCTTCCTCAACACTGTCCTGGGCAACATGCTGCTCCTAGCCAAGAGCAGCTTCAACAAGTGCATTGTGAGTGGCGGTAAGAGTAAGGCCAAATAGAGATGGGTGACGTTTGACCTCCTCCAGGGTCTTCTAAACTTCTAACATGGGCTTTACTGAAGGCAGTGCTGGTGTATATCAGACATGGATCTGACTCTGGTTTTGGGAAGACTTAGCCCCTTGTCAATTATGTCTGAGAGGTGGAGCACAATAAAATAAAGTGCCACATGTGCCCGCTCTTACCAGGATGAGGAAACTGAAGGGTTTTTCCCCATATACTGCTCTGGAAAGCTGTTGAAGTGATGGCTGCATATTGAATTGTTGGAGCCAAGCCCTTCTGCACTCCTGCTGCCACAGTGGGACTTACTCAAGGACCAATTGTAAGGGAGGAGAATGTGAAGTGATCAAGACCCCATCAGAAGTGAAAAACCTGTCCCTGAATCTGCTGAGGTCAAGGGAAGCCACGTGTTAGCATCAAGGGCATCTCTGCCAAGACCTGGAGCAGACAGCCTGCTCTCAAACTGGCTTGAGAAGTGCCAGAATTGGCAGAGGGGAGAGCCTCTGTCCTTTGGGTTTATGTGTGAGGAGACAGAACTATGTCCGAGCAAAGAACCACACAGCCTGAGAGACCGAGTGTACCAGCTCCAGAGCAGCTAGCATGGTTTCAGACACAACCACAGGCAAGGAAGCTCACCTCTTCCCATAGACTCATGATGGGAGGCTGTTGCTGCAAATCCAGCCTTGTAAATGCAGAAAGCAGTACACAACTCATTGTTTTGCTTGTTTTCTGGCTTGTGGCTTTGCCTGCTGGAAGATGAGGCTGGGGCCATGACAGACCTGAGCATATTTTTTTTGTATCACTGCCAGGGGACCTTGTGCAAAGAAATCAAGGAGGCGAAGGCACCCAGCAAGATGAGAGGCGGGATCCTGCCCTCTGTGAGCCGCTTTGAGGAGTTTGTGAATTTCTCAGAGGAGGTGTTCAGGACGGCTCAGCGCAGAGGGGAGCTGGACAAAGCACACCTCAGGCTGGCCAGCAGTGTCTTCAGCAGCAGTGAGTACAAAGACTGGTGGCAACCATGAGGCTGCAGCCTCAGGAATCATCAGCAACCAGCTGAGCCACCAGAGCAGGGTACATGCAGACTTACCTGCCTCCTGACCACTACTTGGGCTGAAGCTGCCTTCCCCAAGCAAAGACCTGGAGCATCTGACAAATTCAGACTGCATAGAGTATGAGGTGCATGGTGTCTGGGATGCTTGCAGAGGCTGGGACACAATCTTAGTTCTGAATCTAACACCAGTCTCTCCTCTCCCGCTACAGAGGACATGCTCCTCGCTACAGATCAGACTTCTTACAAGGACAGGTCTCAGGAACAGCAGTAGTCAGAGTGACTTGCCCCAAAGCACTAAGACAGAGGGAGAGGGGTTGGGAGAGCCAGGCAGACAGCTCTCAGTAGGTCCCTGGCTGTGGGTGCAGGGACCCCACTTCCCAGCCTGGAGAAGACCTGAGGCACTGCAGAAGTAATAAGTCCAAGCCTCCAAGACCATGAGGTGGTGCAGATGGGCAGCTCCTATCTGCAGATGAGCTTGGGGTTGGAGCATAAACAGACCCTACCACGCTACAAGCAATCTTTACAGCAAAGTAGGTGAGATAGGGAAACAAGCTAATGAACAAGGGCCAGTATTTGCATTATAGTTACTCCCTCCAGTATTTCAGAGGGAGACAGTTCAAATAAGATGGCCTAATGACCTGTTTACCATGAGGAGTGAGAAGAGCCATCTCTGCTCCGCATACACAGTGAGCTACTCGAGCTTTTGCTCTCTCCAGACCAGCTGGCAAGTGGCTGGCAGCATGGTGAGACCTGATGAGAAAGATTTGGACAGGGCTGGATTGGACTTGGATGTCTCTGCACCCTTTTGGGTAAATTGTTATCAAATATCACAGCTCCAAAGCCAGTACCCTGCCCTGGAAGGCAAGGCAGTTGGAGAGCTGAACGACCTGTGATGAGGTTCACCTTAGCCCTTGATTAAGGGCTCCACTGGTGGCCCATGCCTGACAGTCTCTGCATCTCCCATCCCTCCTAGCCCAGCCTGCAGCGTCTTCTCTCCGTACCTGATTTGTTCCTGTCTTTTAAGTCAATAGCCTGTCCTCAGCAAACCTGAAGGTGAACACAGACATGGTCATGATGGAGAACTTCCACCACATTTACTGTGTCCTGTGCCAAAAGAAGATCCAATGTCTGGAGGACAAAAAGAGGGAAGCAAAGCAAAGGTATAGTGAGCACATGGAGAAATATGTCATCACATACCTGGGCCAGCCACTGGAGAAGCTCAATGTGAGTACAGAATAAACTGACCCATCAAAGCGTCACTGTAATTCATAAAGTTATGAATCCACAGGACAGGGTCCAGAGGAGGAAAATCAAATTTAGAAACCATGACCTAGGATGGAATGGAGGTTGTTTGCAACAGATTACTAAGGGGTGAAAAATAGTTTTCAAATCTGTGAATGCTTGTTGTAAGATTGAGGGAGTAACCCCTCTTCTGTGACCATGATGAACAGGCCAGGGGTCATGAGCTGAAGTTCCCACACCTCTGAGCACTTTACTGCTGGTTTTCATGGTACAGCATGTTGCCAGCTCCCCTTGGAAGACCAGAGGGCCAGCTCAAAAGCACCTCTGCAACTCATGGCCTCGGTGCAAGGACCTGCTCAGCCCCCTTCTCCTGCTCCAGGTTGCGTGCCTGTGCCTGACAGATGCACATTTCTTTTTGCACAGCTGCCTGGTCTAATAAGCCTAGCAGAGCTTCACACTTCCCAAGTGACTGCTTTGCTAACTGAGCTAAAAGCATCCGGCTTCGCTAACTCAAACAGGCATCCCCCTCCCTCTGAGATGATGGCTGCTCTCAAGACCCCTCCTTGCTCTGCTCCTTCTTGACCCACTCACTGGCCTAAAATATCTCAGACTGGAGTTCAGCTTGAATTATTTATAAGACCCGTTCCTTTCAATTTGTTTGCAGTCTTCGCTGTCAAACATCTTGTAGGTTTGACTGGAAGATCATCTCAGCATCTCATGCTGCTTTCAGCAGTGACATGCCAATGGCTTCAGATCCTTCCTCTGTGAGGGAAAGCATAATTTCATTGCTCCAAATAACATATGAAGGTACTTGGTGTTCTGCTCAGACACCTGACAGTCATCTCTTACAGCCCATGTAGCTCTTCAGGTTTGAGCTCAGTTCAACATAAAGAGTAGTTGCAAAGGCACCAAGTAACACAGGAGCCCACACCTGTTTCTGAAAGGAGCTCATAACTTTAGGAACCTCTTTCTCCCTGAAAATCCTCAGGATTTAGGATATTTCTCCACTACAAACTACAGCAGAAATACTCAAGACAGCCTACAGCTTATTGGGCTGTATGGCAGCAGATTAAAGGAAGATGTTAGTTCTTTTCTTCCCCTTTATTAGGCCAGATCTGACATCTTGTGTCCAGCTTTGGGGCTCCAGATTGTGAACAAGCTCACGAGGGGGCCACCAACATGGTCAGGGAACAGGTGAACATGTGTCCTGTGAGCTGAGCTTGCTGGGCCTGGAGAAGAAACAGCTTTAGGGGTACGTACCCAAAAGCAACCTTCCCTAGGAGGTAACTGAGAAGACACAACCAGGTCCATCACCAAGATGCATAGCAGAATGATGAAAGAACAGTTACAGACCAGGGGGGAAAAAAGCTAAAGAGGAAAAGAGCATGATGAGGATAATAAAGCATTAATAGTCTGTCCCTGAAGATTTTCAAGACCCACCTTCAAAAATACTCCAGATACCCTGGTCTGAATGCAGTGGTGATCCTGCTTTCAGCAGAAGGCTGAACTAGAGACTGCCTGAGGTACCAACATATTCCATGCCTAGAGAAGCACATGCAGGAGAAAAAAAAAAAAAAACAAACAACTACCAGCATTGAGCCTTTCACAGAGCTACCCTGCTCCTGGTACTTTTCTGAAAACTAGCTGGGGCCTGTATCCCTTTGGGCTGGCTTTGCCCTGGGCTCCTAGAAGTGACAGTCATGCCTGTGGCTGGATATACGCTCCTTTTGAAACACCTCCTTAGCGGGCAGCCTTTCCTGCGTATGCACAGTATCCTGGAAGAACTGAGAAAACTGAAGTTCACTTTACAGTTTTACAGATTTTGGGATTCTCACGTCATTTGAATCCAAACCCTCTCTAGCAAGGGAAACTGCATGAAGCCCCAAGGAACACAAGTAATTTTTCAGCAGTCCCATTGCTCCATGGTAATGCCACCCCTAGAGATCCCACATGCTGAGCAGGGAGGGAAGGTAGAATTGATGAAATGCCCTAAAGCGCAGCTGGGCCTGCAGAGCAACCCTGCTTTCCTGGAGAACAAGTGATCTGATACTTCATTTCCACTCGGTCATGGGAAGGGGACTGAGGACAGTGGCCAGGTTTCATCCCTGACACAGGTGTCCACCTTCGTGCAGCTCATCAGTGGATGTATCCTTGCTTTTCCAGCACTTCTTCGAAGGGGTGAAAGCCCGCATCGCTCAGGGGGTGAAAGAAGAGGAGGTCAGCTTCCAGCTGGCCTACAGCAAGCAAGAGCTGAGGAAAGTCATTGAGAGATACCCTGGCAAGGAAGTAAAGAAAGCCCTCGAGACCCTCTACAGGAAAATCCACAAGTATCTGTCCCCAGAGGAAAATCTCCTGCCGGTAATTGTGGTGTTATCTGGGTGCGGTGTCATGATTTTGGGGGAGATTCAGGGCTGCAAAGCAGTGGGTCTTCTCCTCTTGAAGTTCCTTCCTTCTGGCTTGTCCTGTCACAGTGTGGCAGAGCATGCATGGCTTATCTTCTTGCAGTCAACCCCCACGCACAGCTGCCACAAGCTGATGCTCTGTTTTTCCCTAGGTGGTGTGGCACGCCATGGAGCAGGAGCTCATACGTCAGTACCAAGAGCTGGAGGATCTGATCCAACGTTGTTACGCAGGCTCAGGCATCACCATGGATTTCACCATGGTGGACTTGCTGAGCTATTTCAACTCCATCACTCTGTCCAGCATGTAGAGACAGATGCCTGTCGATTGAAACCAGCTCAGGGATCCTCTACAGCTACACCTTCAGGAAGCTAAACTGAGATGTAAAGCTTCCCAGGCTGAATTTTGATATACAGTGCCCTGCTCTGAACTCAACACCAAGGTGCAGCTACCTTGTCAGTATTAGACTAGATCTCCTTTGGGGAAGTGGAGCTTCCAGGGCCAAAGCACAGTTTCCCCCCACCAAGAAATCATTGTACAGCCAATGAAAAAACTCCCAAACCTCAAGTTTCTGCCAAGGTGAGTGCCCGTGCTGTGCATCTTCAGCAGACCACTGCCTACTGTGCCACACAGCTGAATGATGAAAGCCATCTGCTCTCCAGGACTCTCTCCTTTTTATCTACTCTCATATGTTACAGTAAATTTGTGCTGAAGCAAGAGGGTCACAGTGCATGAAGCCACCCAGGTATGTGCAGTGCTATTATATCAAAGCATGCACAATTACTCTGCCAATTGGAGTGAAGTAAATGCTACTGTTTTAGCATCTCAGGGAAACTGCTTCTCAAGGAATATCTTTTTCTTACCCCATTTTCTTACAAAGCATCCCATAAGATAGTCAAAGCTTGTTACTATGTTGTTGCTTTTAAAAATATGGTCTTTTTTGCATCCTGTGTTGGTGACTTGGAGGCTGACATTCTATCCAGGATAGCCTTGTCTTTAAAAAACTGAAGACTCTGAGCTTCTTGGTTCAATACAAAGCAAATAAAAGCACTGATCACACTACTTGGATGGTTTGATATCAAGGAACTCCCTAAGATCTCAAAACAGATAGGAGTCATTTCCCAGCCCAAAGAACAGTCTTTTTTCCATAGAGTCTGCCTAAGAGAGGCCAACTCCTTCCCCCTCCACCCCCCAAAGAGGTTAGCCCTGTCCTTACTGCTGCTTCTTGGACTTGTTGACCCCAGATCAGACTACCTGATGTGGGTCTAATGGGTCAGTAAGCATACCACCACCATGCAGGTCCATAAGGGTGAGACAAGGTCAAGATCCAGGCCAGCAGTCTGTGAGCTGGAGTCTAGGCCAGCAGGGTCCATGGCCAGGCAGAAGCACATTTGGGGCTGAGGTGGAGACCAGCAGCCCCACATCATCACTCAAAGAGAGCCTGATAGCCCTGAACTGAGCTTAAATTGGCTCCTGGGCCCACGGGTGTGGGGTGGAAGCCCCAGGTGAGGCTGCTTGGAGCTGATAAGAGCTATTAGTGCCCTCAATGCCAGTGCTACTGGCACCTGTGAAAAGAGCTTTGAGAGTTTTAATAAAGAAAAAATCACAGGATTTTTCAGATGAAAGTGAGGTTTGGGAAGCCAAAAATAAATAAATAAATGGATAAATAAATAAATAAATAAACACAACAGCCTTTTACCAAGCTCTGTCTGTGCAGCACACACATATCAGCCTGCTTTGTATGCCCCATTTCCACCTCAGCTCTGCATTCTCCAGCATCGGAAAACCAACTGTGACCTTAAAAACCAGGAAAGCACAAGGGTTCTGTTGCATGTCCCAGGATTAATTTATCTACTGAGCTCCTTTGTGGTTGACAACAGGTGTTCAGAGACAGAAAATAACCCACAAAGTAACTTTGGGGGAAACTCTGTGTGCTAACTTAGACAACTGGGGGAGAAAAATTATAGAATTACAGAATGTTTTGGGTTGGAACGTACCTTTAAAGGTCACCTAGCCCAACCAATCTGTGCTGTACATAAAGGATACAAAACAGGCATTATGCTCCCTCCCAGCATCCCCCAGATGTCCTTTCTCTCAACTTGGGGCAGAACGAAATACATCACACTACATTTTCAGATGTTTCCAAATTTCCATATATTGGAAATTAAGCTTTTTTTTTTTTTTTTTTTTTCTCCCCACTGTGCACAGTGAAGCATGGGCAGTTTACATGCAGAGGGTCTATGCAGAATGATTTTAACACAGTGTGTCCTGTACCTTGAACCACTTCCTGGCAGCTTTTCCCCAGCCTGAACAATTTGCTCCCTTGGAGCCAACTGCCCAGAGAGCTTCAGACCTTTCAAAACTCCATTCTATTTTTGGCAGGTTTGTTTTCTGTAGATCACTAACTCTGCCTCAGGCCATGGAGAGCCTCCTTGGAGGAGCCTGTTTGCAGGAAGGTATGTCCAAAAAGGTGTCCAAAGCTGTGCACATCACCCTGAGGTTCCTTTGCTATTGCTTCTTGCTATACATTGGCTGTAAGGACGGCAAGTGTCTCGCTGGGCAATAAGACCTCAGCATGTTGCATGGTAGAAAATAATTCTGGAGGCAAAGAGGAAAATTGTCTGCTGCAGGGGAAGGGGCTTGCTGCAGCTGCTTGCCACAGCTCTTCTCTAGGGACATCCTTACCATCTTCTTAACAGTAAGCCACCCCAGTCTGAGCAGCAAGCTCAACAGTGTGCTTTAATTTAGCACATTAACTCAGTTTTCCCTTGCAAAGAGAAAGGTAAGTCACTAAAATAGCCTGGATTTTTTCAAGCAACTCTGTGGTTGGACTTTGAGGTCCCTAAGGTCAAAGTACACCTCTGTGGGGAGCAGTGCTTAGAGCTCCTGTTTCTAATCAACGTTTATTTTATTGTTTTCCCCTTTCTCCTGTGACGTTACTCCTCACACAGCTCAGCTCCAGGCAGCGGGAGGACGGTTGTAAAGCCAGGCACACGCTCTCCAGCACTAGCTCTTCTGCTTCTCCTGCAGGTACTCAGCCTATTTTTGCAAACTGGTTTCCTTGTGGTATTTGCAGAGAGGCCAACAGGCTTACTGGTCACGCAGGAGGGGAAGGTTGTCTTGGGGAGGTTTGCTGCCGGCTGGGCCCTGCAGCTAGGGAGCACCCAGGAGAACTTCCTGGGTGGGAAGGACTTTGTGGAGGTTCTGAGCCCAGGCTGGTCGGAGGTGAGGTTGTCAAACACCAAACGCTGTCTGTGACAAGGAGGAGTGCTGCAGGACGATGGGGTCCTGCTCCAAGTGAGCTCCTCTGACTGTGAGGACCAGATGTCCCGGTGAAGCTGTGCCTGGTTTTATGCTGACCTTGCTCTTGTGTCAGTGGGGCTTTGAAATCTCTCCTTTCCAGCTGTTTCCTATGCACTCTGCTGCAGAAGGGCAATGCCAGATGATATGAACCCAATATACGAGAAAATGCCGAGACCCACTGTAAATCCAGACTGCCAAGTCCTGCCCCCCCGCCCCATGTTGCATTTCCATGAACCTCTGGCATCAGCCTCACACTCTGCTTGCTGCTAACATTGAGGAGTTTGAAGGCAAAGAACAAAGCAAAAAGGGGTTGGAGTTGTGGGCTGTTTTCTCGATTTGTGTCACTTGGTGCTGACTTAGTGTTGAGAGGGTTTATTTTCCACCCATTTCTTTCCCTGAGAGGCAGCAGGAGTGTTGGACTTCCTTTGTGCAGCGGTGTCAGTGGAGAATCTGGTGAGTGTCTCAGAAGGAAGAATTGTCACTTATATCAGGATTTGGAGAGAGAAGTAAATGTAGGCAAGTAGAGGGTTGTTAGAGATCTGAAGGAAACTTGACTCCATTTGCTATTATCACAACTCTCCTAGTTTCCATGGCATGCCTTTCTGAAAGTAAAATCAACCAAAACTGAACTGAAATGAAAACTCCTCCTCCCCAAAACTGAATCAAGGCATAGAACAGGGGCAACCCTGTCTATATGTACAGTCTGGGGGAGGAGAGGCTGGAGAGCCTGGTGAAGGGTCTGGAGGGGAAGACGTGTGAGGAGTGGCTGAGGGCCCTCTGTTTGTTCAGCCCAGAGCAGAGCAGGCCGAGGGGAGGCCTCATGGCGGCCTGCAGCTCCCTCACGAGGGGAGCGGATGGGCAGGCGCTGAGCTCTGCTCTCTGGGGACAGCGACAGGACCCTAGGGAATGGCATGGAGCTGGGACAGGGGAGGGTCAGGCTGGATGTTAGAGAAAGGTTCTTCACCCAGGCAGTGGTCGGGCACTGGGGCAGGCTCCCCAGGGACGTGGTCATGGCACTGAGGCTGCTGGAGTTCAAGAAATGTTTGGTCAACACTCTCAGACACAGGGTCTGATTTTTGGGTGGCCCTGTATGGAGCCAGGAGTTGGACTTGGAGATCCTTGTGGATCCCTTCCAACACAGGATATTCTATGAATATATGAATTTATTGCTTCTGTACTTGTGCCACCTGCAGGCCAAAAGAAAACCCATTTGATCTCCATTGACAGTTCAGTTAACAGCTTCCTGGATCATTTCCCTGAGCAGCTGAATGCTTCTCACCTTCCTCTTGTGTGGCTTTGCACTCTGTTCCCAGCCCTGAGACGATGTCCTGGAGGGAAGAACATATGAGTCTACCCCCATGTTTTATCCAGCGCCTGGACCACCTCGTGTTGACTGTTAAGAGCATTGAGGACACTGTTGCCTTCTATTCCAAAGTCCTGGGCATGGAAGTGGTGACTTTCAAGGTAACATGGGGGAAAGGCCTAGGGGACCTAAAGTACTAGTCCTGAGCCAGTGGCTGGTTCCTGTGGATCTGACAGTATCTCTGGGATTTCTCCTTGGTCTGGGGATGGTAGAACTAACGAAGTCAAGCTGAGTCAAAAGAATCTTCAAACAGCAGCAGGAGACAAAGTGACAAAAAAAAAAAAAAAAGGTTGTTCCTTGAAAAACAATTTCTAGGACTGAAGGAGAGCCCTCACATCCACAAATCCTCTTGATTTAATATTTCTACTGGCAAACAGGATACAAGATGGGTAACCTTTTCAGAACAGCCCCAATGCATCTCTTGGCCTATCTTCAGGCCATTTTGAAGGTACACACTGCACCTTGTAAACTCCCAAGCTTATTTCCTTCTCTCCTGCTCTGTCAAGTCTCTTAAAAGCAGTTGCACTCACATCCCAGGGCTACATTGAGCATCAGCCTGTTCTTCAGATGGGCACAGATGGCAGGTCACTGTCCTGCATTTCTGTGGGGATCAGGTCTCAGTTGCCGTATAAGTCTGAAGACATACTGGGGGCCTGCAAAGAAAAGAGGTGTCAGAACCTCCTTCCTCACCGTTTTCCCACTGCCTCATCTTTGTTCCCTCTGCAGTTCCCAGCTTGTGCATTATTTGTATGGCTGTCCCACAGGCAGGATGGAGGGTGCCCAGAATTGAAAATTCTCATCTTTATGGCTTAGAAGAAGCTGCAAGTGGCCATGGGACTTTCTTGGGTCACTGCATCTCCAGGGATGTGGTGGATATCTTGCAGCAGCCAACTCTTGCCTTGGGTTACCCCAGCAAGAGCCCAGGGTTAGCAGGACTACAGCCATGTCCCCAGGACTTTTAGGACTACACAGCTGAATGGATGCTGAAAGCTTCCAGCCCAGTAAGTCTCATTGGATATTGATTCTTTCCTTTTTTTTTTGGCGGGGACAGGGAAATCGCAAAGCTTTACGTTTTGGCAACCAGAAGTTTAACCTGCATGAGGCTGGGAAGGAATTTGAACCCAAGGCTCGCTACCCGGTCCCCGGCTCTGCAGATATCTGCCTTATCACACAGGCACCCCTGAAGCAGCTTCTGAGTCATCTGAAGGTGAGCAAGGTGTAGAGTGTGCACAGGGCAGTGTAACCCCGGGAGGCATGAGGCCAGAGCCTCATAAGTGACACTTTAAATGTCTGTGCTTTGGGGAATGTCAGAATTTTCTCATACAATGTCTCATGCTTTTAAGGCTGGAGCGAAGAGTGCACAATGACCTGATAAAAATCCCTTGAGCATTAAACCCCTGCTATTATGTTTCCTCCCAGGCCTGTGGGGTGATCATTGAAGAAGGTCCTGTGGCCAGGACTGGTGCCGTGGGTCCAATAACATCCATCTACTTCCGAGACCCCGATGAGAACCTGATTGAGGTTTCTAGGTACAGCACAGACATGAGTGCAGTCAGCGGAGGGGAGCCCTAACCACAACCCATACTCTCTGCCTGAGTCCCAGCAGGAGGTATGATGCAGAGGCCAGGGTTTTGATGGTCAGTATATAGATTCAAGCTTTCATTTTGTAAACCTATGACAAGTCTCAACTCCCAGCTGTAAAGCTGCATGAGCCTTGAGAGCTTTCCACAAGCAGGATCAGCTCCAGCTTGCTCTGCACTCACCCCTGGATGCGAATCCTACTTTTATAAATCACTGTCAATGGAGACTTCATGACCTTCTTGGAAGATCCATCCTGCTGAAACCTACCTCCTCTCTGGGAACTGCACCTCAGCGTCTGACACCCAAAGCGCTCATGAAGCTGTGGCTCTGTGCCTCATACTCAGCTCTGCATAAATACTTGAATATTTATAGGGTTTCTGTCACCGGGGATGGGAGAAAGCAGCAATGAGGAGCAGCAAGGAGGTGGCTGTAAGGAGGGGAGGGTTTCTAAAGCCAGGGAGCTCACCTAGATTTCTGCAGGGGTGAAGGGGAAATGAGGTGCTAATACAGTGGCATCAGGCACAAAACTTCTATGTTGGCTCTCCTTGCAGCTCAGCATGGTTGTCTTGGACTGTCATCTGAGTTTCCTTCTTTCTTTAATACTTCAATTATTTAAAAAGCATGAAGGAACAAAGAGGGGTTACTTGGGGTTTTTCCAGGAGAGCAGTTCCCCAGCTGGCCACACTGCGGTAGCAATGTTATCATCAAGGAAACAGTGCTGGAAGGCAGAGAGAACTCTTCTGACCTCTACAGTCAAAATCACCTCTAAAATTGAAATAATCAGTGAATTGATTTTTTTTTTTAATATTGTTTCGTGGAAAATCCATCTTCTCCATGGTGGAAAAAAAGCAAATCCCTAATAAATGCAGTGCTTCCAATTACCAAAATCTTGTGTCAGTGCTGGTGGTAGGGATGAAAGCTGCTTGCAGCTCGCTTTGAACCATTTGTGGGAGTGAATGACAAGCGCTCTCCTGGGAGAAGGCACCACAACTCACCACCTTTGCCCTGTACGTGCAGAACAGGAGGGGACCCAAGGGGAAGGGGACCCCTGGGAAAGGGGGAGGCCCTGGGCAGGGGCCCCGGTTCTGCGGCCGCTCTCCAGGGTGCTGACAGCTGCCAAGCATCCTCGCCTGGCCCCAGCTCCTAGCTCTGCTGGCCTGGGCTTCTCCCTGCCCAGGCTCTTGTTCCAGCCCTACCCTGTTCATTTTTGGCCTGGGTTTGTCCTTACTGATTGCTTGCTCACAGGTGTCCTGCCTGGCTCGGTGCTGGAAGTGTTGTTTTACTCACTGAGCTCGCTACTGTAAATATGTTTGGGAAGAAAGGTCTCCTGTTCTTAATTTTATTTTAAGCATCATTTGTCTTGGAACATCAGTAGAAGGAAGGACAATGGCTCTTTTCTTATTCAACTTGACAGGAGAAGTTAGGAACTTTGTTTGCACCATATTAATTACTGAATTACTTTCAGTGTCATGCAAGCTGGCCTATAGTTTCTGCGGGCCATTTTTCCCTATGCTCTTAAAAGACCTCACTTTCCTTACCAAGGGGCTAGGCCTCCTAATTTTTTAAGGACATGAAACATTTATTGTCTGAAACTGGAAATAGTCAGACATTTTTCTGGGGTAGGAGACTGGAGGCGTTTTCAGGATCCTAGGCTTATAGAAGAAATACCATGAAAGAAAAAACCCTCAAGTATGCCTTCAGCTTCCAGATATTTTGGAAAAGCTGTTACTGCTTCAGCTGATAGGCTTGTACACTACCAGCATTCCTGAACCTTCCCTCCCTTATTTTACACATTTTCTGCTGAAATGTGTCAGGATTGTGCCTTACTGGGTAACTGAGACAGCAGGCTGAGAAAGTGGGAGCAGTTTGTAATGTTGGCAGCAACACCAGATCTTCAGGCCCTTGTAATTGTGCAAGCCTCACAAGAGCCTTGTCCCTCTCCGACCAAAGACTGACAATGATCAATGTCAAACGCTACAAGCTTGAAGTGGCTTCCTCCCTTGTAGAGGGGTGATGGCACCTAGGAGAGCCGCACTCAGAGAAACCTAATAAGTTAGGTTTCCTGCAGCTCTTGCCAATGTGTGGTCTGGTGTCTACTAAACTTGCTGAGCGTATAGTGAGCACATTTTCCCAGTGGGGACATGAATTTGGGTTTATTTAAGACTGTCTCAGACTATAAGGTATAAACAGGTATTCCCCCTTTCCCAATCCAATGACCTTGTAGCAAGTGTTGCTAAAGACCTTATCGCAACCTGGCAGTGTTGGAATGCAAGTAGGATGAATCAAATTTAGAAGATCTTCTGGATCTCTTGGACAAAATGTAGCCTGAAACCCAAATCTAAATGAAATGTTCTCTCCATCTCAATCCCACACCCCACCCCACTCCAGCACCAATAGATGAAAGGTGATAGTTCCCTTGTCACCTCAGCTTCAGCTCACTCTGTCCTAGCCTCTGCTGTGTTCCACTTCTAATTCAAAAGCCATGGTATTGTATGTGTTTGGATTAAAACTGGAAACCTACATGATGTAGAATTAAATCTTTATGCGGAAAATGAATTTACTTCAGTTCTTTATTTTGAAAGACTCAGTGTGACTATGCTTAGACAGTAGGAGAGAGTGGATTACAACAGGTGGGCAAACATTTTTGCTCTGACTGGGAAATTCTTTGCAGAGCCCACTACCACCAAGCTGAAAAGGAACCAGCCCACATTCCTTGCCTGTCTAGACCCATCTCCCAGCAGAAAGCAGCCCTGAATTCTCCAACAGGTTCTGTACCCACATCATTATCACACTGGAAACAGGTCCTTTGGATCAGCAGTCACAGTATTTAATACACAGAGGAATATTGCATAGTTCTCCATCTTGCTGTTCAGAAAGGACGCAGGGTAAGAAAGCCTTTCAGTGAGTGGTTGCTCAGGAGCACAAGTACAGATTTTATCACAGCCAGAAAGATGATTTAGAGATGCAGTCTCTTTATGCTTTCTCTCCTCTCAGGGGAGAGAATCAGGAATTTCCCAACACAAGTCACAGCGTGCTTGTGCCAACCGTCCAGAGGTGCCCATCTCTTCACTGACTACAGAGGTGGCCTCTGGCAAGCTAGCTCTAAATAGGTGCGGGGTGACCTGCCCAAAGCCAAGAGGGATGGTGTGCCACAGCCCTAGGATCACCTCGCAGGAGGTGTGGGATATAGACGTAGGGCTGCTGTACGATTCCTCACCTACAAACTGCTTTTCATTCAGAAAAGACAGACAGGTTTTAAGGGTCATTGAATGATCCCTTGCGCAGAGAGAATTGACAGCCACTTCCCAAACGCTGCAGAAATGGAAGGCTTTTGCTGGAAAAGTAGTAAAAAAAGAATTCCTTCTGTGCCTGAGAGCTTTGCAGGTAGGGCTGCTTACAGTAACTCTGATAGATTTTTCATCTGGACAGAAAGACTACCTAACCATGATCCAAAAAGTGCCAGGAGGAGCATTGAGAAAAGCACACATTTTGCAGTTGGATGTCCTCTTCGCAGAGTCAACAATTAAGCATTCCATACAAAAATAACTTTGAGCTCAGCTTTAAAAATATCTAGACTATCCCTTGTGGGGGACCAGTTTCCAGATAATACCCCAGGATTCACATAGATTCCCATGGGATTTTTTGGTATTTGTAGTGGCCTTTCAGCTACTGAGAATCAACGTAAGTCAAAACTGAATCTGTGTACTAAGTGCTCACACAGACACACCTCCTGCCTCATCGGCTCCTTTGATACTAAAGCGTCTACTTTGACTTCAAGGGGTAGGAAGTTTCCTGCCATTGGAAATGAATAGTAAAGCACCAATGAAGAAAGGAATCAGAGTTTCACTGGAATAAGTCCCTTTTCAAGAACCCATTCCCTGTTCTTTCACAGGCTGCAGGCCAGCTGGGAGCTATCTGACATATTCTCCAGGTTGTCCACCATAGTGATGATGGTTTCTACTTTTTCTTCAGGAAGAACGTGAGAGGCATTAGATCGAAACTTCTTCAGGAGCGACTCTCTGCTCAGAGGCTTCCTCCAGTGCCCATAGAAAGTGTCACATTTGCCTGTGAGGACATCCCCGCTGTGCAGGAGCAGTGCCACCTCTCCATACATCTTGTCAAAATTGGCCACATTATCTTCAGGGTGCTCCACCACCACTTTGTCCAGCAGCTCTCTCAGCTCCTGCCGGTGGATGCTGCTCTCCGTGAAGGAGCTGAGGCCCACTTCGCCATCCAGCAGGGCTGTGCAGGCATTGAACTGGAAGGAGTGCCTGGCCTGGTGCTCGGAGCTGGGGAAAGGCCGGTTGATGTACTTTGACACTGGGATCTTCAGCACAATGGTGCGGATCAAAGAGGGAGAGAAGGACCCTGCATAGTTGATGAAGAGGTTCCGGACTGACAAGGCAGCATCCACCACCCAGTGCATCCCCAGGTGGGCTGGAAAGCGCTTGAAAGCAATATCCTGCTTCTCCAAGAGGAACTCGTGATGGTCACTTGGTGTGGACAGTGGCTTAGGTTGGTAGACACTGTAGAAAGCGCTGAACCCAGAGCAACCAGGGATGTCATCCAGAATGACAGGGTTAGCCTCCATCCCTCGGGCAGCCAGCAGTGCTGCTTCAAAGCCCAGGCGGGTGGCATTTCCGATGTGCAACGGCTTGGCCTGGGTGGCAGCGTTGGCCATGGGCGCCCCTGCGAGCGAGGCAGCGATGCCCAAGGCATGGGCGCACTGCGTCATGCTGAGGGAGAGCAGCTTTGCGGTGGCCGCGGCACTGCCCATGGTACCAACCACTGAAGGAGGGTGGAACCTAAGGGAGAAAGTGCAGGTATGAGCGTGAAACAGCCAAGTCAGCCAGTGGAAATCCCTCATGGCTCTGTTGTGGATGGGATTCACCTGACTAAACATTTAGCCATTTAGCCAAACTAAACATCTGTTTGAAACTTCATTGGAGACCATGCAGTGAGGCCAACATCTTCAGAAAACACTTTTTAATTTTCCCTAAGAGTAGGTGGCATGGCTTGTGTCCATACAGCTAAACTTTCACCCTGTCTTTCACCCTTCCAGACAAAGAAGGTGGCCTCATGCAACATGACCAAGGGCAAGAGCTCCTGGTTGATGTTGTCTCTTGGACCACAATGGGGTCTCAGTCATCGTGATGAGGGTTTGGCACAGTGGCCCTGAGCCTGCAGAGCTGTGTGAGCTACCAAGAGGGGACAAGTTGTGTGCTTATGCTTGTTTTTCTAACTGAAATTGCTGTAGCATCCTCTAGCCCTGGTCACTCACACCAGCCTACTGGGGGGAAAAAAAAAAAGAAAAAAAAAAAAGGAGATTTACCTTTTGGGAATGTTGTGAGCCTCAGTGGAGAAATGCATGAGCCTTCCTTGCACTTCCAGGCCCACGTTAAACGCCAGGAGGAAATCCAGGCCATTGGGTTTGGTGCTTGGAGGTAGCATCTGGGAAGCAGCCAGGAGAGCTGGCAGGACAGCCCCGGATGGGTGAGTAGCAGGGTGCCAGGTGTCATCAAAGTCCATGGAGTGAGTCTGCCAGGGAAATGGAGATAAGGGTTTGCTGGTGTAGGGGGCTAGGAGCCAAGGGGGTCCTTGCTACTACTGCTGAGGCTACATCTGTAACAACATCCACCCAGTCATCCAGAGGTCCCCATGGTGCTTGGTTGGTCCCTTCTAACAGCAGTGGGCAAGACTGCTGAGCAACCCAGGACTTCTTGGCCCCCATAGTCCCTCTCAGGCACCAAACTGCTTCCTGCAATACTAGTTAGTGTTTTGAAGGCATCACAAAGCAGAGCTTCTCCTGGAAGAGCCTGCCTTACCGCAACACCGTTGGTGAACGCGGCCAGCGTCGGGGAGAGCTTCATGCCTGGCCTGCCATAGACGGAGCTCACAGCAACTGAAGAGTACAGCTCCTGCAAAAAGGGAGATTCAGGAGAGGACCTTGAGCGAAGGAATGATTGTATGATGCCCTACTGCAAGGCAGAAGTCCTACATCATCCATGAAATAAAGCCTTGCTTGTGGTGGTGGGGTCACCGTGGGGACCACAGACACCCAGGGGAATAGGGCTGTTCCTACCCGGCAGTACTGCAGAGCAATATCGAACACAGGCGTCGTGCTGCCCATGAGGCCAACCCCAATGCTGTCGAGGATCATCCTCTTGCTTCTGTAACGGACAGTCTTGGTCAAGTGCTCGGGCCGAACTGCATGGATGAAGGAGGCAAAGCTGCTGGTCACGGTCTCCTCGGGAGCACTCCTGGCCACCACTGCAAAACCAAGAGAGAGGGGGAGCGGGTAAGAAGTACGTGGGCCATGTGCTAACAGCTTGCAGCTCTTCACCCTCTGGCCCCACTGAATTTACTGAAGGAAGAAGACAGCTGGAGAGCACAGGATCTGGCCAGCATGTCCCTTGGGTCACAGAGCCTCATACAGCCCTAGGGAGCTGATGGGTTGTGATTCACAGACAGCGGAGAGATGCTGCTGGGGAGGGGATTGGCATCTCCTTCCTCATCAGCAGTGCAGGGTGCTCAAGGCAAGCAGACCAGTGCGACTCCTGTCCTTCTCCATGGGTTTCTAAAGGTCCATGGTGCATCCCGGCTCCTACAGCTGTCATGTGCTGTAAGGACTGCTCTGGGTCGCTCCTCTGGTGGTTTCAAGGGGGTTCAAGTGAAGCAGGGCTCAGCCACATCCCCCCTCTTGGGTTTCAAGCAACCATCTTTTGGCGGTGTCAATGCAAACTATGTCCCCATGTCTGGAGAAGGAGCAGAGCAAGTACCCTGCCCCATTACCAGTGGAGCCCTGTTGGGAGTGTATCAACCAAAACTCAAACTAAGCTTAACCCCAATTACATTCTGTAGCTTCCATTGTTTTTGGCAAGCAGCATTAGACCCAAAGCCTGGATTTATCTGTAAGTTATCTGTAAATTTAGCCCTATGTGGTAGTGAGGTGTCTGGGCTCAGGCAGTAAAGCTCTTAAGCCCTATGCACTCAGAAGGATGCTGGTGATTAAAAGCAAAAAGGCCTTTGTGTGTTCTTACATCATTCAGCTCAGCACATCAGAGGCTTTAGCCTGTGCTTCAGAAGGGGATTAGACCAGAAGATCACCTGACCTTGGTGTCTGAAGGGAAGTTTTTTCCTGTCTCTGAAAACACCTTTTTGGTAGACAAGAAGCAACACGTCACGCTTCCCAAGGAAAAGTCAGTGTTTGTATTTATGCAAGGTACAGCTAGGCAGATAACACAGACTATTGGCACTTTTGTATTTGGAAGTCACCATTTCCAAATCTTTGGAGGTGTTTAAATTCCGTGGAAAATATCCAATTTGGGACCATTTTTATTTCAGTGACAAATTGCTTTTGTTTTGATGAATTTATAATTCATAGAGTTACAGTCATTAGGATCCACTATAGTTTATAATATCATTTTGAGAGCTCATGTGAGATTAGGAAAACTAGAAAATTCAATATATCTAGTATTTGCATGATTTCCCATGTATGTATATGTGTATGGTGGTGGGGTAGACATATGCATGCATACAAATAAGAGACAGCACTAATGTCCAAATGAAAGCAATCACACAAAAAAGTAAAGATGAATGAAGCAAGAAAATAAAAATACTTTCTTCCAACATCTTAGAGGAAACCTCATCAAAATCAACAGGTACTTATGACACTATATTTTTTTAAACAGAAAATATCCCAATCAAACAAAATGACCATTCCCTAATTTCACTAGGATGCATTCATTCGTAAATGTCATGCCTACTGACTCACAGTTTGCTTGAAAATGTGTTTGGACTCACCTAGAGCCTAGGAGTCTGAAATCCACTTGTAAACACAGCTGAGAATGTCATCATTGCTGTGACTCACAGAAATAAAATCCACCCCTCGCAGCGGCTCTGCGAAATGGATCTCTATAGGAATCTGTACCACTCAGCAGTTTGGAAGCCCTTCTGCTGCCAAAATCGGTGCCTTCCCTGTGTACGTGGAGAGCATCTCCCCTAGACCGCAAATGGAAGCACCAACGCCCTCAAGGAGGGGGAATGTGAGGTCCAACTAGATTGGAGAGGCTGTAGGAAAATCTGCCTGAATCACACTGTGCCCATAAAATGTTCATTGCTTCCTTCCCATCATCAATTACTCTTTGTCACTTCAGTAATCAGCAATATTTTTTAACCCTTCAACTAAAGACATTAATGACAGCCGTGTTTTTATCCTGCTATGACAGCTGCACTGCAGAATTTTATTTAAAAAAAAAAAAACACAAAACAACACTGTCTAATAAACCTGTCCAAGAGCAATTGGATTTGCATGGATTATTATTATTTCTGTTGTTCCAAGTGTTCATTAAGAGCCACAAATTGCACTTATTGCATTAAGAACACATTTAAAAAGGAGTTAATGGACACAATTTATAACAGACCAAGTGAGTGCATTGCACAGTTGTGCTTGATTTGTCTGAAGTGGGAAGCTGAGTCTGTGCAGCTGTGAGACACGGAGAATTATCAGTGAATCACTTCAAGCAATGTAAATAGCAAGATCAGATGTGAGAAAGTAAGGAGAAAAGAGTTAAGAATCTAAGCAATGAGAGCTACAATTCAAATATCTGCAATTTATGGTCAAAGTGTAAGAATTTGGAAAGTCTGGTTCTCAATCAGTTAAAGACAGTTTTAGCACAGGGCTAGTAAGCAACATTTTTACCACTTTTTCCACCCAGGGCAATAATTATCGTAACAAGACCCCCTAAGCACATCTTCCAAGAATTTGAGAAGTCTAGCTCAGTATGCTTAGTCCAGCTACTTTAAAAAAAAAAAAAGAAAGAAAAAAATAGGTAATGACACAATTATTTTGAGATGCTCTTAAAAAAAAAAAAAAAAAAGATAGGGAATGCTGTTCGGCAGAGATACAAACCGTGAGCAGCAGTTTTATGCACTTGCCGGGAGCTTGCCAAGATCTTCTGGGATTTCTAGAGCAAAGACAGAGAAAGACCATTTGTCACCTAAGCTGCTTGAACTTTTTCAGAGCCATTTTACTGGTTGTGCCTCTAACATGGCATTGGAAGACAGTCACAGATCAAATGAGTGGATAAAGCTGACTTTCAGAGCCTACATATTTAAAGGAGAAAAAAAAAAATATTTTCCAAAGCTCAGTCCAGCAGGGGTGCCAAGAACAGCCAGGGAAATAAAGCAGTGCAGTGGAAGGGGCAGCGCAGACTTCTCAGACCTACCATGAAATCCTCCTACAGCCGCGAGAAGGACCAGCTCCAGGTGGACGGGAGGAGGAAGACCCACGCAGCACATCCCAACAACAACAACCCCCCCACGGCACGGGGTGAAACACCCTTGGGATGTGTAAAAGGACCAGGCGTGGAAGGAAGGGGTTAGTAACTGTCAATAAAGTGTCTGCGAAAACCATCCAGTTTTGTTAATGTTGGGATAGGTTCCCGTTTAATGTCACGACAGTTTTGACTGCTTAGAGGAACCACCCGGAAAGTGACACGACCTCCTTAAAGTGAGAAAGGAAAGATGAGAGATAGGTTTTGTACACAAAATAGTATTTACCTGTAAAGTTAAGTAGACCATTCTGGTGGCTGCTCCCACTGCTTAATGCCCAGCTCTGCACTGCTCTATTCGAGGGATGGGAGAGGTGTCTGTCTGAAAGGTGCTTTGGTGTCAGGGTTTATATATGCTTCTGAAAGGCGATTTGCTTTTTGTTTTTTTTTGCAACTGAATTTCAAGTGTGATGACATCAGCCTCTGGGGACTGAGAGGGTGGGGGGAATAGATGAGGAGGGGTGGCTTTCTGTGCTGAACAGAAGGGAAACCCCTCTGGTTTCAGGAAATAAAAAAAAAAGATTTAGGACAATAACTGACAAAGTTCAAGGAAACTCCTGTCTCCAAAATGCCACAGGTGCCAATGTGTGAAGCAACTGGCTGCAGGCTCCTCCTCCAGAGGAGGACTATAAAACTGGTACTTACCAGGAAATGAGAGGGACAAGAGCATCTTCCCATTGAGCTGAAGTGTCACCAAACCAGGTAATCCAAGCTGCAAAGGGAGAAGCATGGCATTGGTGTTTCTCTTTGATGCTTTTTTTTTTTTTTTTTTTAAATACATTCACTGTTTTAGCGTTTGGCTGAATATTGTCATAATTCTCCTTCTTGTAAATAGCCAGCTCTGTGATGTTGCCTGCCATGTGCTGCCGGTTCATGGAGATGTTAGTGCAGACGTGAAATCTGGACTGTAGCTTCCAGGAGACATCGGGACCTTCCGTCCCCAAATGGATCTTTGGACTCTGGGGAAATGCCATGGTTTCTTGCTTTGTCCAGTAGTGCATCTCGAACATATTCTGTACAGAATCTCAGCTTGCATTGAAAGCCAGCTTGATTTTTTTTACTAAATACTAGCCAGACCCGTGTTCACTGTGAACGTAGCAATGCATCGCAGGCACCTTTGTGCTGTTTTTCACCAGATGAGAGGCAGGGCTGTGATATTTATTCCAGCTGTGTAGTGGTGTTGTGCACTGTTAATCTTGCTGTGTGCTTGTCCAAAAGGCATTCCGTTTCATTCTTTTAACATGCTTATCTTGAGAGACACAGTGTTTTCTCAGAGCTATGTAAACATTGGTTATCACTAATAAGGTAGGGTGGAAAACCAATCGCTAAATGCCACTGGGGAATAAGTATCTGAAAATTTAATGTTGTGGTATTTTTATATATATCCAACGGCATGCTAAGCCTTGCTCCAGCCTCCCTTGGGGACAATGTCCATGCACCAGCATATTCCCATTAATATTAGTCAAGGTTAACAAGCACGGGCAGCGGATGTCGGTGCAATGTGGTTGCCCGCAGTGATGTCTGCAAAGCCCAGCTATAGCGACAAGGTGGGGAAGGGGGCTCAGAGGGGAATGGCCTTTTCTGGGGACAGAGAAGGGGAGTTACTGTGGGCAAGGCAGCAAGCAGAGGACAAGGTGCTCGGAGGCTGCAGACATGTGGGCAAGGCTCGGAGGCCATGCTGAGGGGAGAAGAGCCAGGGCTGAGGGAGGGCCTCGCCAGCCACTTTTGCAAACCCCAGGCTGGAGTACATCAGGGGCAACTGGGAAAAGGAGAGGAGATGGAGGATGGGTGGCTGTGGCTTTGCCCTCGCTGCCCAAGGGATCACCCGGGGCTGCCCCATCCGTTTAGCAAAGCCAGCTTTCTGAATGGGCTGGCAGTGCCCCATCCGTCCTCGCGGTTTCCTGGACAGTGGCTGTGCTGGCTGGTGCCCCATGTGTACAAAGAGCCCACACACAGTAGAAAGGGACTTCCCATTTTCTCCTTTGCCTCCACACCACCCTGCATTGCCTGCACCACCTCTACCTCGAGAGCTACACTGCAGGAGTCCTGGTGAAGGACAGCCAAGGAAGGGCTTTGTCGGTACTCCCTCCTTGCTGTGCCACTCCGAGCAGGGAGCAGAGGTGTTATGCTACCCATTTGCTGTAGTGCATGTGGAGAAACAGGTCCTTACAAAGTGCTGAGGGCGGCAGCTGTACAAAACAGATAGTGACAGCACTGATGGGTGACTTCATCCTAGGGACGAGCAAGGCTTGGGCATACTTAGAACAGAAAACACCTCTGAGTGTTTCCTCATTTCTCCAGGTCTTGGTGCAACCCGTTCCTGGTGCTGTTACCACCGAGACTAATTATTTGGTGTGTCGTTATGTTGCTTGAAGTAGGGGAGGAGGTGATGGACTTTGCCTTGCAGCTGCTGAGCACACGTCTGTGTCCCCAGTGCGTGGGGTGGCTGTGTGCAGAGCGGGTCTGCACCTGTTGCCAGCCCAAAAAGCCTTTCCTCCCAAGGGAAGCTCCTTCATCGTCCTCCTTTTCCATGTCTTGATCTAAATCCCCTTGCTTCCCTTCCCTTTATACCTCTGTATCCTGTGTATCCTGGCACTTTTGGGTACTTCTCAGATGTCCTATGAAGGAGGACACTGCAAGCAGAGGGAAACAGCCCTATTGGTTTTTCCTGTCCACCCTTCCCCAAACCAAGATATCACAGGCTCTAAAACCTCTACTGTGGTTAATCCTGCAGTAACTGCGAACCAAGTGAGTCTCAGCAAGTAGAAAATCACTCCTGAGAGCTCAGCAACCACCCAGCCAGCCATCTTCCTCCAGAAAACCCATCTCATCCTACCCCAGAGACCAACTCAAAACAGGGGCTTGTAGCAGCGTGCCTAGAAAGTCACTGTCTGAGCTACTTCAGAGCGAAACATCTGGAGGAACTTAATATTGTGGCCCTCCTCCAAGTACAACCATTTAAACCAAACTGCTTGTTTGCATCTGAATGTCATAAAAATCAGTGACAACAGCATGGACTGCACAGGTGTGCTGCTCTAAGGGTGCATCATTTATGAGGGCCTCCTGCAGGTCAATAATTCATACAGGGGTTTGCTGTTAAAGGAGAGCATTCCTCCTGCAGTGCTGTGGCTTGGTGCAGCTTTCTGAACTGAAAAATCCAACCTTTAGCACAACTAAATAAGTGAATGAATTAGTTGTTCCCCAGACATGGGACATATTACCTTTCCAAATTATTTCATGAGAGTTTAAGTTGTTGAATCAGTTCAGAGCTGTTAGGAGTCAATGCAGCCTGTTTATCCTTCATTCTTGCTTCTTGTCAAAATTGCAACCTTTAAAATAAATAGAGAAAAGAGAAACTTTTTTTTTTTTTAATGGATCAGAACAATTTAGAGGCCACTGACCTCTTTGCAAAACAGTATTTGCAAAATAGTGTATGTCTGCCCAGGAATACTGTGTGTTTAAGAGTAGACACTGGGATTTAGGTTCATTAATATTCACAAAGCTATTCCTCCTTTGGGTGGTGCAGAGTCTGCTCCTTCACTCCCCTTCACTTCCCATATCAACAGTAGCTCTGCTTTCCTTTCTTTCCAAAAGGCTTTTTGGAATGTCTGAGCACAGAATACATCACCTTCTCCTTTTCCAGTTCCTTTAGGTCACAAAATGTTCTAAAAATACCAAAATAGCAAGAACATTGCTGTTTTATTTTCTTCTTTGTTTCCTAACAAAAACCTCCAGAGAGCAAGCTCCAGCTCATGGTACCCAAGAGTGCAGAGGAATGGAAATGTGGGGGCTGCTTACAAATAGACGAGTTAATGGTAGAAGTATGAAGGGTTTGAAAATAGACTATTTAGTCACTGGGGTTTCAAGAAAGGGATGGAGCTGGAAAATTCCATCTGGAAGGGAGACTGTGTATGTGTGTGCAGTGCCTGCCTGTTTGTCTGTAACAGTGGATAAGAAATGTCCTGGACTGGCTCAAAAATACCTTGTGGGTTTCATCTGAATGTTTGTTCATTTGTGTTAGGCTATTCATTCCTCTCCATCTCCAGCAGCCCAGAGAAGAGGAGGCAGGAACCATTACCACCACCTGCAGCGCTTTGGGGCACCTAAACATGTTTTTGCCAGAAATCTTTGTAGCCTAAATAAGTTGTGTGTGTTTTTTCTGGATAGGCCTCCGGAAAGTAGGCACCTAAAGTTCTGCTTTGAATGGAGCCTTTGTCCAGGGCGATGAGGAGGGAGGCTCGGTGGAAACACCTGAGCCTGTCACCAGCTTCTCCCTCTTGGAGCAAGGTCATGGCTCTGGACGCTGGCTGAGCGCCCGAGCCAGAGGAGCTCTGGTCTAGACTCAGACACGCGTGGAGAGACGGTGAGGTTGTGGGGGCAACCGCTGACACCCTTGTTTTGTCTGGAAGGGCCATGGTGAGCACGGCGGGTTTCGCGGCCGTCTTCTACAGCGAGCCGGCCGTGCTGGGCCTCCTCGCGAATGTTGTCAGCGCCTTCCTCCTCTGTCTGCAGAATTTCACCACGGCGCATACGGGCCTCGGGCCGCAGGGAGTGCAGGATGTCCTTGCAGGTGGGTGACGACAACACTCGGGGGGACACCTGGGCCCCTGGTCTTGGTGAACATCCCCCAGGAGCACCAGCAGGACAGAGTTTTTAGGAGTCATCCCCCTGGGCCAGTAGACAGCCGTGGAGGACAGGTGAAGAAATGTGAGGTTTCTCCAGTGTACAGAAGGCCTGTGTGCTGCCTGGGAGAGCTGCTCCTCCTTCCCCAGAAACCCTGACAGGAATCTGCTCCAAACCCTTCATGTGCCATTCCCCTGCAGTGGAACAAGGGTCTCAGAGTCCCTGCCACCACTAGAAGCAGGTTGGACGACAGGAAACAGGCTTAGGGAGCTGAGGCCCTCTCCCAGGGGCAGGATGGAAGACTGGTGCTCCTGGACCCCCTTATCCTGCTGAGCATACCAAGGGCCTCATGGGCCACACACCGAGGCTCAGCACAGGAGTTTGTCATTAAGGTGGGAGCAGAGGGGAAGGCAGAGTCCATAGGGTCATAAGAAGGCTGTGGGGCCTGTGGTGGGATGCCCCCCAGAGCGTGGAGATGCAGCATTCCTTCCTGCAAGCCAAGCCTTCCTTCCTGATGTCTTGCTGTGTCTCCCAGGTGTCCACCTCATCCTGATCGGAGGTTTTGTCCAGCTCCTGGCAGGATTTCTTGCCTTCAGGAAGTACGACCACCTTGGAGGCGCAGCCTTTCTCACCTTCTCTGCTCTGTGGAGCAGCTATGGGGCCACACGCATCATCTCAGCCGCATACCCCCCCTTGCAGAACACAACACTGCCCTCGGGGAATGCCAGCCACCTCCTGCCTGCCGGCACGGCCCTCACCTCCACCAGCCAAAGTGCCGTGGCAGGGCTGGTGGCCTACATTTCCATTTCCTTTATCCTCTCCTTCTGCTCAGCCACAGTCAACTACATCATGCCCTTCATATTTGGGGCCATCGCACTTGCCCTGGTGTTTGAAGCCGTTGCACTGTTTGGCCAGTGGGCCCTGGTAGTGTCAGGGGTCATTGAGCTTGTCATTGTCCTCTGCGGGCTTTATGGTGCAGTGGCCCTCCTGCTGAAGGGCATCACACAACGGTACATCCTTCCAGGCTTTGGGCATCCCCTCTTCAATGTCTTGCTACTGGGGTCAGCACAGAAGAGCTCTTCCAAGGCCATTGGGGAAGAGAAGAAAAAGAACACAAAGTATGCCGAGCCAATGGCCCTAGGCAACATCTGTGATACTGTCTCTCCTTTTATATTTGCTTTTTACTCCTTCGGGTACATGAAGACCTTCTGTGTTGGAGCAGCATGGATTTCCATCATCTCCAGCTGCCAACTGCTGTCCAGCTTCTACAGCTACCTGAGAGGTGATGTCTACTACACCACCAAGTTTGGTGTCCACAGCCTGTACTGGCTGGTGATGTCTTGGGAAGAGTTCATACTCACTGTCCTCCTTGGGCCAGGCAAGGCTCAGGAGAGCAGGCTGGGAATGTTTGGAGGGTGGTTCTTCTTGGCTGTTGCCTGCATGCTGTTTCTGATGTCAACCCACAAAGATACCCTGGAGATGTTGCAAAATGCCTCTTTCATCATCCTCATGTGCGCCTCCATCCATCAGATCCCAGTGCCAGGTGCTTACCTGTTCCTCGGGGCTGCCTGCAGCCTCTGCACTGCTCTCTCGTTGTACGCCACTTTTGCCAGCCTTATCAACTCCATCGGGGAGAAGGCTCTGATTCCAATTGGCTCCCAAGCTATGTCCAGCTCAGCTCTTCAAACCACACTGATGGCTGCCAAAAGCTTCTTCACAAGGTCCAAGAACTTGCCAAGCAGCACCAGAGCCGAAGTGCCAGATGCCTTGTTCTACATCTGCAATGGCCTGGCAGCAGTCTCTGCCATCCAGGCTACTTTCAGTGACTCCAGCAGACAGCAACTCTCCATACCTTCCGTGCTCATCCCAGGAGCCATAATGCAGCTGTATGTCTGCAGGATCCAGGTGCAAGGAGGCAGAAGGTTTGGTTGCATTCTCCCGTTCTGCTATGCTGCCTTTTGGGGAGCATGGACCTGGCTTCGGTTTGCAGGTAACGCAAGGTCAGGCTTTTGCTTCTTCCAAAACTAAGGGGTGTTTTAGGAAACTGCTGATTGCTTTCTTCAATGTAGTTCCTTCTCCCAGAAGATTCACTGATAACAAGATTAACAATATTCCTCCTTGTAAAGAATATGCAAAAAAAAAAAAAAAAAAAGAAAGAAAGAATGGTCAAACATCCTGGCTTGCACTCAAGTAATTGACTGCCATTGCTGCAGTCTCTTGGTGCTCTGACAGCTGCAGGAGTCTAAGTTGTGTCTTTGACTCCAATGGAGGTAAGGTTTTCCCTGCTCAACAGTTTTGAGGCAGCACTCAGACTGTCCCAGGATAGTTATTTCAGAATAACAGATCAGTAGACGCTTCTGAGGTGGCAGAAGACACCAGGTTCTGGATTTACATTTCAGAAGCCAGTAGTAATTCATCTTAATTGGTTGTAGCCCTGGAAGGAGATCTCAGAACGACAAGTTTGTCTTTAAGAAGCCCTATTCAGCTCCATGTGAGCAATGTGTTCATATGAAATCCAAGCCAGGTCCTATTAAAATGAGCACCAGTGGGGAAAGTTAAAGCTGTTGCCTAAGAGGTATGTCAGGAAGCTATTAGTCTTTTCAGCCAGACTTTGATGTCGTTTACAAGCTGGAAGTAAAATCATCAGTTTTTAAGATAGCCATCACCAGTTCCTCAGTTAATACCTCAAGTGGTTTGTACTGCTGATGTGATGGGTTTCAGTGTTTCAGTGCAGTAGGTTGTTTTCATAGCAGTCACCATCAGTTAATACAAATTGTAGTCATTCAAACTGCACCTATGTCGTTCTCCTGTTACACTGCGCTTAATGGTTTGCTCACATCCAAATCTGCTGGTCCTATTTCAGGCCACTTGATGAACATTGGTGCGGGGAACAGTGAAGGATTCACTGCTGGTGCGATTGCCTTTTTGGTGCTCAATGCTTTTTTAATGATTTTAGGTAAGTCTCAGTACCGTGGGTGATTGGTTATTGAGGGGTATTTGGGGCCAGGTCATTAATCTCACCTGTGGCTGCTCTGTGGTGGAGATGCACAAGTGAGGGAGTCTCAGCTCTCTCTGTCACTCCAATTAGGCAAGAACTGAAATGTTTTGCCCACAGTCAGTAACAGAAGCTGAGCTGGGCTTAGAAGAAGCAGTCATAAGGGAAAGGAAGAACATTTCAAAGAAAATAAACGGTTCAAATAAGGTGAAACTGTTAGACGGACTGGGCCACTGGCATACATCCACAGTCACCCTCCAGCCCAGCTGCTGTAAATCACAATCTTCTTGGCTGCCTGAGAAGTACTTTCCATGTGAGCACAGCGTACTGGCAGATGAAGGGCTTGGCAGTTTGTCTCCTGAAAGCCAAGGGCTAACTAAACCACAGTCGTATCTCTGTGAACACGGAAGACAGACCATGTACAATTAAGTTGATTTATGAGCTCTTCTGTGGTTTCACATACATTTTTAGAGGTCTTTCTCTGATGTGGGTTCCTCTTGTTTATATTTCTTTCCACAGCTTCCTCTTTAAACGTTGTGCTTCTCTGCATGACTGCTGCAATGGAGCTCTTGGCCATTTGTTTTCTGCTCTTTACATTGGAGAACCTCCCTCTGCCATTTGAAAGTGAGTTGTAGCTGAACATTGTCCTCAAACCTTCACCCAAAGGGTGCAGGGAGTGGGTCTCTGGTTGGTTGGGGATCAATATTCTGCACAAGCTCTGTATGGTAAAAAGCAAGCAAAAAAAATGAGTCATCTTTCCCTAGAAGACTGGTGTGTGTGCAAGCTACAGATGCTGAGCCTATTGGCTCTCTGGCTGCAGGAGGAAACGTTGCCTTATACTATCCCCAGGTCCTTGAGCTTCCTAATAAACATCTAGCTATGGCTGATACTGCTGGATCAAGATGACCTCCTGAGGTTCTGTACAGCCCTACTTTCTAGTAGTTGTTCAGTGAGCCAAGACTTGGAGTGATCTAAATATGCCACCAGTGTGAATTTCTGTTCAAATTCTGGCTTTGTAGCAAGTGAGAGTTTGATTTGCAATTATACACAGTACTTTAGCAAAATGCTTTTTAAAGGCTTTTCTACCAGGGGAAAAAAGAAAAAAAAAAGGGGGGAAAAAAGTCAGGTAGGCCAGTGTGGAAATGCCTTGAATTTTTAGACCCACAAATGTGCTGGACTGTAAACGTTGTGTGACAGGAAAGGCTGAGGTAAGTTTGCAATTCTGGGAAGACATGAGACACAAAAGAAAATAAAACTTTGCCAGCACCCTTCCTTCCTTTGACCCTCTGGTTTTATTTTCAGTTGTGATGTTAAGCATCTTCAGCATCATCTGCTTCTATGGAGCAACAGCATCACTGGCAAATAGCATGTTTGGGAAGGATCTCATGATGATGGGGCCCCCTCTGTTCACAGTAAGAGATGTTTTGTGCAATGGTGTCACTTCCCTGTTCAGAGGGATACCCTAGGGTCTTCAGTCTCACCTAGGGGAGTTCAAATTTCCATCTCCCTTCCTTTGTGCCATTTGAAATCCCTGTCACAGCATTGCTGCAGGGAGCTATGAGCTGAAAACAAGTGACCTTCCATTATGAATAATGTGCTGAAAACTTGGGGAAAAGGCAGGGACATTTACAAAACTCCCACCTCACTCCAAAATGCCCTTCCATCTCTTTGTTCAGGTGGAATTAGCTGTCTCCAATCCATGAATTGCTGACAGGCTGAAGTTTTAATGGTCATAATCTTGGGGGCAGGGGAGCAAAGAGTTGGAATTTGCCCAGACTGGACAGCAAGAGCTCCCCTCTCCACCTGATAACTTTAAACTTTTCCTGCTGCCTTCTATAGCTGACCAAGGGAGCTCCATCTTACTGGGTTGATTGATCTGACAGCTCCAATTCCTCCTGCAGTGGAACATTTTCATTAAATTACTGCTCCTAACTACAGAGAGTCATGAAAAAGCACTTTGCAACCTGATCTCACTCAAGTTCCTCTGGATTTAGGATTTCCTAGCAGTTTCCTTAGGTCACTGTGGAGGGCAGTTACCTCTCCAGAAAGTAGTCACCATGGTGGGTGGGATTCATCTCCTGTAACTGTAGGCATCATGGTTCAAATGTCCGCACCTGAACTAGGTGCTCTTTTGACTCTTTTATTCCTGGAGCAGAAGTAATTGCTTCTGAAAAGTAATTGATATAATCTCCTTTAGGTGAAGCTTGCCTTGAAGTGCCACCTCTGTCCTTTGACTAGCAAGGGAAATAGCTGCATTCAGGCAGACCAGGTCTTACCCTGAGACTTTTATGTTTGCTTATTCCCACTCTAATGGATTTATTGCCTCCTGATTACCACCAGGCTGAGAGCTCTAAGAAGGACACTGAAGGTCCTCCACCCTGCATCTGCCCCAAGTCTCACTGTACAAGTGGCCTGAGGGCCATTGCTGACTTGCTGAACACAGGGGCGGTGTGTGGGGTCCCGACAGACACCGTGTATGCTTTGGCAGCCTCCTGCAGACACCCTCAAGCCATTGAGAAGGTCTACAGAATCAAGGTGTGAATACAAGACTGACATCTTGTTATTTGGATCCTGCTAGCATCCCATAGATGAGTTATGTACTCAGGTAGAAATGGAAGCCGCCTTGTTTCAGGTTGTCCTGGCTCAGAGCCGAGCAGAAAGAGTCTAGGAGGAGCCTCAAGAAAAGGTCAGGGACCATTTTCTGACCTGAGCAAGCTGGGGAAAAGCACTGGCTGCTCTGGGCGTGTAGCACTGGGAATTAGCTACTTGTGCTTCACTGAGGGGGTAAAGCAAAAACCCAAACTGGAACAGCCCTGATACGTGTCAGAAGTGGGTCCAAACTGATATTTGTCCTCTCTGCCTTAGGAAGTGCTGAATCAGAATCCCAGCTCTAAACCTGCCCAGACTTTTGGAGACATTCAGTGCTGGAATCAGACCCGAAGTTTGCACCTTAAACACATCTTTTGCAGCCTGGCCCTGTCTGTTCTCCATGAGGCAATTTCCTGGCTAGCCTGGAGAAATAAGCATAACAGACTATCTCAGCTGGCACTTAGTGTGAACATCAGTAACAAAGGCAGTCTTTTCTGTCCTGCTTTGGTGCCAATGCTAACCTTCCCTGTCAGTGAGAGAATATAAACAGAATGTAAATACATGCCCCGTTCCTTAGTCATTTGGCCCTGCTGGAAATGATGTCAGTTGAGGACTGAAATGACACTGTTTTATGAGCTCTTTTATTTTCCTCCATATCACTTCTCGCTTTATAACAAGCTTATGTCAAAGCACCAAAGAGCTGAAGAAGCGGTCACACAGATATTGGTTTCAGGGGGTTAGACTCCCCTTCCATTATCCTCTTGTGAATTGGTGGTTTTTCTCTTGATTTGTACCAGTCTAAGTTAGAAGAAAATCAAGCCCCTGGTGTAAAAGACATTAAAGACACTGATAATGAGCAGAGCATTGCCTGCCTGGGTTGGTTCCGTCTGAAGCAGGGGATTTGGATGCATCCTCCCAAGCTCTTGCTTGCTTGGAGCTCATGGTCCCTGGGAAGTACACAGACTAGGACTCCAGTGGGTTTAGATCTTCTCAGTGCAGACTTGCTCTCTTCATCTCATTTTATCCTTCCTTTCATCCTGTTTTTATTTTCTTTTTTTGTAGGACAGGCCTCAAGAGAAGCCCATCTGCATCTTTATCTCAAACCTGGACCAGTTGCGAGCAGCTGCTCCTCCCATCAGCCCGCTGCTTTGGGAATTCATGGAAAATGTTTACCCTGGTGGCATTGGCTGCATTATCAAGAAAGGAGAGTGGCTAAAGAAGTTAGGTGAGGAGAACAGGACATCCCTCCTCTCCCTCTTTCATGTTTTCAGCACAGCAGGCATGAAATCCTTTGGGATGTCAAGGGGGAGAGCTTCTGTTCATTTTATTCTGAGAAAGCATCTTTGGAGCTCTTACATGTCTTAGCAAAATGTTTAGAAGAGGGTGTAAAAGAGCTGGAATGACTCATAAACAGTGTGAGACAGCATGATGATCTCTTTAACCCAGTCAGACTCAAAGCAAGGGAGGCTCATCAGCCTGGGAGGGTCACATCGTGCGAGCCCCTAGCTGTTAGCTAGGAATGAGCAAGCCCTGGGTGGAGGATCAAAAAGAGATGAGCGGTCCAGGAAGGGGAGAGGTTCCTAGGGTATCTTGTTGCTTCTCCCTTCCTACCATATGGACCAAGACAAAACGCTGTAAACAGCAGTATGGTTCACACGCAGACCTGGTTTCTGGGAATCAATGGAAATATTAAAGACTGAAGAAATCAGTGTAAATACTAAAGACTGAAGAAACAGTAGGAGTTATGCATGCCTAACTGGCGGAATGTGTGGCAGAGAATGGGGAGGCTGGGCATCGATCACAAAGAGTTTGACTCTGTGATCCAGGTAGATCCTTTATCTGTGAAAACAGCTATGCTGATCTCCAGCCACTAAGGTTGTGAGATTTTTCCTGTTTGCCTCTGACTACTCAGTCCCCAAATCTTACAGCTGCTCTCATGGATTTCTAATCAAGCATGCTGCCTTTCTGAAGCTATGCAAAGAGACTTGCCATTTTATTTGGGGTATGGAGCAGGGACACTTGCAAGGAAAGCAGGAGGTCTTCCTCTGATGCTGTGTCAAGCAAACCTCTTCCAACATCCCCTGTCTGTCTTTCAAGGGGTTGGAGAAGGCTACAGCAGGGTGGGAACTCAAGACAGTATAATGATCAGAGTGCCTGACCTGACTGTCCTGGTGCACCTCATCGACATGACGGGACCCTTGGCAATCACATCTGCTAATCCTAGTGGAGAGGCTGACAGCACCCATCACGACATGGTCATCTCGTGAGTACCCTGTTCACTGCATTTCTATAGCCCTGAAAACTACCCATCAGGTGGGCGGCCATCATGATTTGATGCCCCGTGTAGAGGGGAACTTCAGCACCAGGTAATATGAAGTACTGTGTAGCTTTGTTTCTTCTTCTCCCTACAGGCGTCTTGGCCATAAGCTGGAGGGTGTTCTCTGTGATGGAGATTCTGATGAGGTGGTGGCATCAACTGTGGTCAACTGCACAAAGATTGATGAAAGTGAGTGTTAGAACCACCCTTCCAGTGGCATTTTCCTGGGTTGTTTCCATTCATTTCAATAGCATCAATCTGGCAGCACAGTGTGCTCAAAGACTAAGAGTTCTTGAGTGCCTGGGCATTTACAAACATGTTGCTGGAGAGGAACAAACAAAAGGTGTCCTTGGAGGACCTCTGTGTTGACAGAGAATGAAGCAGTGAGGAGAAACAAGGTTGTGCAAGCAAAATTTGCTTTATAAGAGCAAAATGCTTCAAGTGAGAGGGTGGATGCTTCTGAAAGGAAGTGTGTATGTTCCTTATAGACCACCAGAATGAAGGTAGAGTTAAAGGAGTTCATCTACAGTGATGGAATAGCACAAGTTGTTAGCTGTCTCTGGGTTGTCATCTGAGTGGGATTCTCTAGTGGAAAACTAAACTCTTGAGCACAGTGCGCTGCCAGTGTTGGTAGGTGTTGCTTCCTGCCAAATTCCCAGTGGTCTTGTTACACAGCTTTATTATCTGGGGGCACTGAGCATCTGGATGTTTCTACTGGTTCAATATGTCCCTTTATGTTGGAACATAATCCCCATCCCTTTCTTTCCCCCTTTGGGGATTATCCTAACTTTCTCATTCTTGCTCCGGGAAGGTGGCATCACCATCATAAGAGAAGGCTGCATACCTGCAGGCAAGGTGATGCAGATATTTGAAAGAGTGAAGAACAGAGTGGTCTGAAACTGAAGAAAACCTTTCCAAGTAAAAGAACAGCATCTGCTCTCACAAAAAGACATGAGGCAACACCTATGTCCTGCTGGAGCACTTGGCCTCATGAAAGCCATACCTTCTCTAATCAAGCACTTACCTCCTTGGGAAACAGCAGCACTTTCTCACCCAGGGAGCACTTTCTCTCCTGGGAGCCTTTTGCGGCTTTTATTGTTTATCTCCAGTAAGTGCCTGAAACCGCCGGGAAAGCTGCCCACAGAGTGCCAGCAGGATCAGGAGCTGATGCTTTATTGCAGGAATTCCCTGAGTGCCCGTGTTTCCTAAGTGCCTCGAACTGTGGACTCCATGCCTGCTTTTATACAACCTTCCACACACAACACTCAGATCTGTGTATTTTAAACAGCTAAGTTTCACTAAATAAATCCACTTTTTGGAACATAAGGAAAAGGCTTTGAGTTTCATTTGATTTCCACCAAGCTATTCATCCTCCAAAAATCACAAGGCTCCACGGCTAAGCCCTAGGGGAAGGAATAAATATTGGAAGGCGCAACCCTGACAGAGGGCTTGCAGCAAGTAGTTGACCCCTTGTCCTTCTCCGGCATCCTCACAGCCACTCCCTGCTTGGACCAGGGGAGTTCCCAGCTGGTCTCGGGGTGCCCAGCAGCCTTCTTGCAGAAAGCAGAGGCTGATGTGGGCCCGTGGCAAATGAAGTCCAGGGGAGAGTCAGGGATGAGGGGAATTCACTCTTAATAAAGACAAACCTCCACTAAGGAAACAATGAGCTAGGGCTCAAAGGCAAGAGGCTGGCTTCAAAACACTCAGATGTGCAATGCAGATTTGGAGTTTTTTTGTAATGTTTTCCCCTGTACCAGAGGTGGTGTCCAAGTGGCAGATCCCTGCCAGTTCCCTGCAGTTGTTCCTTCTCCTCCCTCCTGCTCTGGGCAGGGAGATTGCTCCCTGGGCACTGACACACCACCACCTCCTACCACCCGAGGGACAAGCCCCTTTCCAGCTCTTCTTTACCACAGCTTTGCAGCATCTTTCTCTCCTGCTCGTGGCCTTCCCCCTCGAGCCACATCCCTCTGCGTGCCCAAGTTCCCTCCCAGCTCACCCGATACTGTTCCACGACCTGAGCAGCCAAACCTGGTGGAGCTTTTGGGGCTGGATTCCTCCCACACTTCACTGCAAACATGTAAACACTGACTCCAGTCTTGACTGTGTTCAGCTTGCTTTGGCAAAGGGGTTGTTGTCCATCCAACCCTCCTCGAGATGCGGCCTGCTATTTAGCCTGCACTATTTAAGTCACCATAAATAGCAGCTTTGGCTCTGGCTCCAGGTGTCAGAGGTTGTTTCACTCGAGCAGCTCCCCGACTCCTGATTAAAAGTCCTTGGCACCTGTTCCTCAGGCCTGAACACAGCCTCCCCTTCACACTGCAGCCTTCTGACCCTGTCAGCCCACCGGCACCCTGCGCGGGGGCACTCGCTGTTGGGGCACCACGGGGCATTCCCAGCCTCCTGTGGCTTGCCAACCCGTGCCAGCTTCTGTAAGCAGAATGAAGTCATGCCCTCCTCCCTGCACATACCCCGAGACGGCTAAACAAGCCTCGCACACCCTGTACCCTTCCCTCACACACCAGCACGTATCCTGCCCTGGTGGCAGCCATGTGAGCAGTCCATGTGTCACCCCCTCTCCCCGGGGCAAGAGTCTTCTGGGGCAGGAACCTCCCTTCTGCCCCGTGCTCCTCTCCAGCACCCCGTGCACCTCCTGGCATGGGTCAGCTGGAGCTGCACCCACGCTGGAAAACCAGCGGCACCAGGGCAAGGAGGCGTGGACCAGCTGGGAGGGGAGCAGGAAACAGGAGGCTGGGAGAGCTGAGCCGAAACCCTGAGGATTTCTGGGGAAGTTGTAAAAAACCATCATCCTCCCTGGCCCTGACCCAAAAAGGCACACAGCAAAGCCGCTGCTAAGTCTGTGCAATAAAATCCTGCTGCTTCACGGGGACAGAGTCTCCCCCGGTTCCTGTGCTCGCAGTATATTTGCATCCCAGCTGCGGGTGCTGCCACAGAATATTTAGCTTAAATGTACAGATAAATGAAGGAGGTAGTTACATTAGGCAAATGGGGAGAGGAGGCTGCTGCTAATGACTGGCTACGAATGTGGTGCAAAGAGCTGTTAACCTTCTGCAAGCCCCAGTACTTCAAATCACTGAATAAATGAAGTTAAGTGCCAGCTGAGGTCCACCACCGTCCAGCAGAGGCTTAACTTCAAGCATGTGGTGAAGTCCCACAACATGGGGTTTCTCTCATGTCTTAATGCTTGAAAAAACTACTTGACCTTTCCAAGCAAAGGAAGTTTTCAACATGGGCTATAAATTGCTGGAACAACAACAAAAAAACAAAAAACAGGTCCCTTCTTGGCTTGTCACCTTTGTCATGTCCACATTAGACTCTCACCATACCGGTGGCACAGGACTGAGAGTGTCCGTAGCATTTCAGCTCATGGGAAGGATGTGTGGTTCCTCACCTGCTGTCATCAGTGCAACAGACAGCCCAGGATTTGGTAAATTGAGGCAACATTTTGCCAGTAGTTTTCTGGGATGTTATATGTGAACATTTTTTCGGTAGCAGTAGCAGCTCTCATCTTGCATTGCTGCTATCTGGCAGGTAAATCAAGACTGGAATGTCTCAGCCCTTGAGAAAAGCACCTGACAGCATTGTAGTGGTGGGAAAATTCCTTAAAATAGGAACTGTTTTGCAACTTCAGTGCGATGGACAAATCGACAATTTAGGTTATAAAGGGGGCAAGATAAGAAAACCGCAGCAGCATGCTTTCTGCTGATGGCAGACAAAGATGGCAAGAGTGTTGCAAAGATCCAGGATGAAAGGCTCTTTAAAAAATTCCTTGTTTGTTTGGGTTGCTTTCCCCTCAAAACAACACTTAACCCTTCAAATTCCACCAGATGGGTTCAGATCTCTGGGAGAGGCTCATTGTGGGACTTAAGGCAGGACTAGACTTTAGGTTGTGTTTAGGTCCATACAGAAATGGTCTAGCCTGAAACCCATACGCCTAATGGTGGCTTGAGTTTGGAATATGAACCCAGTTTACCTCATACCAACTAGATACCTCTTTCCATCTCATGGGGCATAAACCCACTGAAGACTTCAGTATTTCCTCTCCCAGTCACACTTTGGAGATGTCCAAAGTGCCTGCACCAGCTATAGAGGAATCCAAAAGTATCTATTTTCCCAAATAATACTTCATTTATGTGTCTATGCTGGGGAAACTTACCCTCTTGGCTTCAGATGATGGCTTTGTTTCAGGGAGAAATTCAATGGTATTTCATTGGAAACATGCAAAACCAAAGGATTACTTCTCATCAGACAAGAATGTAATCAATAAATGGCACTATATTGTGAAAGCCATAAATGTAAAGACAAGGAAATTTCTATGTATTGAGTTTTTACTGCTTACTAAATAAGGAAGCAAACAAATGAAGTTACAGGAAAAAAATCCTTCACCAGAATCTGGGTTTACCTCGACAGTCACGTTCTCAGAAGTAGTCTGTTGACTCAGCAGAAGTTAGGGTAAAGAGGTGTTTGCACTGTACCTGTTTTCCAGTATCACTTAAGGCACAACAGAAGGCAATGTTTTCAGCACAATAACCTGCACAATCTCTTCCGTCTTTGCTGAGTTTGTGCTGGGAATAAGTGTGGTTATCTCTGCAGCAAACCAGGAAATACTTTGTTTTCTCAGTGTTGTCCTGGTGCTGCTAAATAGAGGAGTAGTGTTTCTTTCTCAAAACAGATGGGGGAAAATCCCCATTATATTATCATCATGATTAAGCCTTTTTGATAAAATGCTGTGAATTACGGTATTTTGCAGTATTACCAGCTTTATGCGGTTTTAGCCATGATTTATCACAATTCTCCTCTTGACAAGCAAATGTGTTGTTCCATAACCTCCAGTGATTTGGGTCAGAAATGTCCAATTGGGTGTGCAAGACCAGGGGAATATAGGAGCTGTAAAACTAAAACTGGCTGAAGATGTGTCTGGCTTGGGAGCCTCACGCCCAGGAGATACCCTCAAGAACCACAGAAGAAAAAGCCCAGATTTTCCAGACCATGAAGTTGTCTGCTTCAAGTGTATTCCCAATAGGAAAAACTTGAGCAGACGTGGTGGGATCCTGCCCAATGCAGCAGCTGTCGGGTGTCCATAGATCTTTCATGGCTTGGGTTAACGCATCTGGTTGTCTGCTCTGCCACTTTACCCAAACATAAAACTGAATTTCTCACTGTGCTATTAGCAGCTACCATGACAAGTGAGTCTGGAAAATGGCTTTCAGTAGGCAACCCAGGTGGCTGAGCAGCACCATGTCCCGACTCCATGCATGTACCCAGTCTTTGTTTCCCATAAATTTGGCACAAGGACTTGGCGAGTGGCGGCAACTGTTGTGTGGTTGTGTGCCCACAATTCTTCTCAGGGACTCAAAGCAAACTCCCCAAGCCTGGAGCACTCCTGCCAGCATTTCTACACGCTTAGAGGGAAACAAATACACCACCCTTAGATCAACAACGGGAGCTGTCAATTCCTTTATTCAGGCTCTCTAAACACAGGGTCCTTTCATTAAGGCTATTGCTAACGTTTAATGCCTCTTGCTGTGTTTTCCATTATAAGATGCTCTATATTGCTGAAGGCTCATTTCCAGTTGGGAGCTGGCAATGAGCAATGAGGCCTTTGGTTTCCAGCTGAGCCAGGGGTACTGGATGTAAACCATGTCATGTTTGCCCCTACTGCAGAGATGAGTCTCTTCGTTCTGCCCTGCTTCTCACCCTAGTGTTTGCTCAGCAGTTAGCTGAGCCCCAGCAAAATGGTTTTCAAGGCCAGGACACCAGTTCTGGCAGAGAAGAGCAGCCCACGTGTGTGTGCATTCAGACAAGAGGGGGAAAAGAGTTGTAGAGACAGGCACAGGAGTGGAAGTTTTAGGCAAGAAGCAGAAAGTCCGCCCATGTTTTATTAAAAGAAACATGGTGAAAAATATTTTTGCAAAACTGAATGTCACATCATCAAGGAAGCAAACTGCACTAAATGTCACTGGTGGTGAAGGGCATCACGTCTCTGTTCCAGCCCAGATGCTGAAGCCTGATGAAGCCACCGTCCTCTGAGGGACATGGGTAGGACACTGTGACCCATGAGTTGGTTCCTTCATTCCCGGAGCTGACCTGTGTAATAAGTTGTCCTGTCTGGTTTCAATTCTGCTCAGTCCCCACTCTTCTCCTTCCTTCTTCATCTTGTGGTTTTCCCTTTTTGTTTTTTCACCGTTTGATCATTTCATGTTATCTCTCAAACATTTTTATGAACCAGGAAGAAGCATTTTCCTGGGGTGATAGGCCTGTGACTATGCATTTTATCAGGGAACGTTCTGAATATAATTTCGTGCAGAGCAGCAGGAAAAAAATAGCTCTCAGCATTTGTTGTGCCCACGCACGCACCACTGCCTGTTACCTTTCACCTAGAGATGTGGTAGGGCTCACTTCCTCCATACACAGGATGAATTGTACTGTTTCGGACAAAGCACCTCCAAAAAGTTCAGAAAGTCACCAAAACCTGCGGCATCACAGACAAGGCAAGCTCAAAGGATCCAAAAGGTTCAATGGATCCAGCAGCTGCTGTGTGAGGCCGGTCTTCAGTTACAGAGCCCCTCAAAGCTGCCTTGCTTCGTGTCGGATATTTGGCTATGAAGAGGGACAGATGCGGGGCTTCAGCTTCCTTTTGGCCCACTCTTTGTTGTGTCTGCACGGAGCTTGGAAGTGAGATGGAGCAGGTAACATGAGTAGTGGTTCTGGATGTCTGCAGAAACCCCACCTCAGCTCCTTCTGTGGCCAAGGAGAGTCGAGCCCATGTCCTGTGTCCCAGTGGACACGGGCATTGCTGCCTGTGGGATTTGGTCTTTGGGAATTTGGCTGATGTGTTCACTTGATCCTTACACCTCCACTTCTTCCTCCTCCACTTTTTCTGCTCCACAAAAGGCTCTTGCCTTAGTGACTGAGACTTGGTTTAATCTGCAGGTGAACACAGCTGCTGGCAGCTGCAGGCAAGGAGGGCCCGCAGCAATTGCAGGGGGTGATAGGAAGGGGGACGGGGGCTGTGACAGGCTCTGGGTCACGCAAGATCTGATAACCTGGTGCAGGAGGACACGGTCCTTCGCAAGGCTGCATGTGGAAGGATGCCACGAGCAGTTATCGGGCTTAGGGGAATTTTGAGGAGATAAGGAGAGCCTGGTCGGGGCAGAGGCAGCGCTGCTGGTACTCACCCATCCCACAGAACAGTGCACTGAAAGGGAATTTGGGCACTTCCTGCTATTTTAGGGTGTCATCGCTGCCTGCAAAAGGTAACGGTGGAACCCGTAACGGCAACAAACTGGTTCTGTGCGTCTGCCATGACTTCAGCAAAAAGCAGCACGAGTGCTGGGAGTGAACCCCTGACAGATCACAAGGAAGGCTGCTGTGCTACTGGTGGGCGCTGAGGAATTTATTGTGGCTGCTGAGCCCTGGCCAGGTGCAGGGGCCGTGCTGAACTGGCTGTGCAGGACGGAGCTCCCCATCCTGCCCCCCAGCACCACCCCTGGCACGGCCTTGCTCCATCCAGGCCAGGGGGCTGGCAAGTCGGATCCCATGAGTACCAGGATGGGAACTGAGGCAGAAGGCTGGAAGCTGGCTGGCTTCGTGTCCCTTCACAGCCCACCAACACATGCTGGATCTGAATGGAGAACCTACACCGAAGGAGCTGGAGGTACAGGACCTCCATTGGAGGTCACTGACCAACAGCCTGGAGCCACTAAGCTGACCACCAGCCCTCACGTGTATGGTTGGCTGTCTCCTGAGTCCCCTTGGCAGTGAGATGCCAGCACTCATGGGAATGGAGCAGGGAAATACACCGATGTGATAAACTCACTGGTCCCTGCCCCAAAACGCTGCTGCTGCAGAGCCTCAGCCCCAGGTCTGGCAGCGCAGTGCATAAGAAGGAGGTGAAAGTGTTGGAGCCATCAGAAACATTTCTAGCTGGGGCAGAAGGGAAGAATATCAGAGTCACAGCTAGAAGTTAATCCAGTTAGTTCTTGCTCTGACTCCAGAAGCCCAATTTCCAGACGGCTGTTTTTTCCCCACAAGATTTGTTACACAGCCAGTTGCTGCTGTCACCCAGCTATCTGTTCTGCCTTGTTCCAAGCCTTGGCACCAAGCTGCTCCATAAATTCATTACTACAGCTGGCACAAATGCTGGGGATGCCCAGATGGCTCTAGACCATCAGAGGTTGTCCTGTTCTTGGCTGGGCAGCACAACACACACAGCCGTCACAGATAGAAATCCAAGCTGGAGCAGCTGAAGACCTGGCGCGGGTTTTGAAATATGCTGTTTCTTTGTTGTCCTTAGTACTTCTCCAAAAAGAGACAAACCAGATTATCTAGTCATTTTGTAGTAATAACCCCAGGCACTTGATGTTATAGGGCGGAGTACCAGGAAGAATGCAGCAAGGTGAGTAGGACATAAAATCGTTGTGAGGGGTGTTTTCAGATGCAGTGCCTCAGTAATGCCAAGGAGACCTGAGGGTTTTGATGTGACTGATTATCACCCGATAAGGAGGACTTTCCTTTTGCCTTTTCTCCCAGCTGATGTCCCATCCCAAGCTATAGGCAGATGTTGACTTTTGTATATGAAGAGCAAGAGCCAAATAGGTGAGGACCGCGTCCGTACAGAGCTCCCAGTCTTGGTGTTTCCTTAAGCTGGAGGCTGTCAGGACATTCCAGGCTCTGCCCATGTCTCAAGCCTTCTGGTCGGCTGGTTTCACTCAAGAGGTGGTTGTGATGCCACCCTTCCTCCCTGAACCGCTGCAGTATCAGGTCCACCCACTATACCAACACGCACCCTTATGAAGATGCCATTGAGTCAGTTCCTGTCCCTATGGCACAGCTCTATTCTCAGAAGGGCGAACTGTTTTCTTCCTGCGACAGGAAAATGCCCTTCTTTATTTTCCATTCTTTTTTTTTTTTTTTCTTTTTTCCATTGACATGGATGTCTGGACTGCACAAAGGGCAAAATCAAGGAGGGACGGCCCTTCTTCCTGGGTTGTTTCCAACCCCAGTGGGATTAAAGCGTTGGCCATTTCACAAAGAGGTCCATTCATCAGGTTATTTTGTCTCCCAGAGAGACCTTTCAGGCCTAAAGCCCTCAGAGTCATTGACAATGAAACCAAAATTGGCCCTCCTCAGAATCTCTTGATTTTGCTCAGTGACTTCAAATTCTTTCTTTGATGGAGGTTTGGGGGCCCCAAATCCCTTCTTATCCCTCGTCTGTCACACAGTAAAGCACCAATCCTTCGCATTGAGCAGGATGGGAGAGGAACAGCACCAGAAGGGCACACTTAAAATCTCCTCTGAAGAAGGCTGGGCAACAATGTTTGACCCAAACCTACATTTTTAGCAATGAAAAGTATTTTACAAATTCTTGTCAACGTCTCAGCATGGATTTAATCTATGATTTTTCAGCAAATTGTTGAAAGAGACCAAATGTTTCTGATGGGTGTATTTTGGATTTGCTGCTTGTAACAGAGCCTTTTTTTCTCTCTCAACTTTCCTTTAAAAATGTTCTGCTTCACCTTGAATGCTGGGAAAACTGGAAATATTACAAATTCTTTTGCCTTGATTTAACTGAAACATTCCATCTAAGTCTCCTCCTCCCTAAGTTATTTCTTTCCAGTTTGCTTGGACACGGGAGAGGTATGGGTGGGGTGAAGAAAGGACTGAACTTAACTGAAGTCTTTCCCTGTCTTGCACCTGTCTCGCGAGGTGGTTCCCTGCCTTGTTCTCCCAGCGTCATGATACTGGCATCAACAGTTCCTGTAAGAAACAGGCACCATAGAGAAAGACTGAAGGAGGAAAAAATGGATCCAGGCAAGGCATCTTGTGAAGAATCCAACTCCTTAAACTGCTCTTAATCTGTGGTACACTAAAATCATAGAATGTTTTGGGTTGGAAGGGACCTTAAAGATCACCTAGCTTGGTTCAAAAGTACCATTACATGCAGCACAGTGCAGCAGCATCCATAGTATATTTAAGACAGGGCTGTTTTCCACGGCAAAAGGCTTTGTAATGCTCCTTTCCAGATTAATACTCCTTACCATGCTCCCTCAGATTTTGGTGACAACATTTTTTAAAAGTTGGTTTAGGAAAGGAGCCAAATTCAGCCTTGGTGTTTATGAACTCATTAGCACTCCCCAGCGAAGCTGGCACCAGGGGGTTGATGTTATGTTTTATTCTCTCTTTCCCTCTTCTCTCCCACCCTAGAAAATACTGCAATTTCATTCACTTGTAAGATCATTTGTGCACAGTTAAGAAACCCCAAAATGCTGAAATCCATAAAACCATGACCTGCAAAGTTTTTTCCAGGTACTTGCCACAGTTGGTAGCACAGTCCTGTGTGACATATGACAGTTTATTGAAAATATTTTATTGATTTCTGTAAGTCAGTTTTAATAAACACCAAAGAGATACAGTAAGTGGACTGGCAAAATGAGTTCACAAACTCAGTTATCTGACGTTTTCTTTCTCTGCAGGAAGAGAGCCAGTTCTGTAAAGAACAAGCTGAGAAGGCATGGTTTTGCCACAGTTCACAGAGGTTTAGCTTCTCTGACTGCACAGCATTTATGCTCAAGTTCCAATAGCACTTCAGGTGAAATCAATAAGATTATTCATTGGTTTCAGCTGCAGTTTGATCAGCACCTTGCACCTGAGTCAGGTAAGAGTAATATCAACAGTTTTCAGAGGCTAAACAAGCCACTAACTGCATGGCCAGGCAGATTTTGCCAAAGAAAACTCTTCATGTTGGTTTGAAACTTCTTGTTACTTCCTCCAGGTCAGTTACTACTCTTCTACAAAGTCTGCACTCTGGAGGAAATGTACCGTGAAGTATGTTCAGTTATGCTAAAAGGCAACAGACCAGCTTCTAGCATCTTCAAACGCAGTGCATACGATTCTTCTGAAATTCAGATTCTGCAGAAGATAAAATGAGAAGGGAGGATCTTCCATAATGCTCCAGCACTTCTAAGGAGATACTATTGGAGTCATCAAAATGGTAATTCCACCCTCACACTGACTGTGAAATACAGAAAACCTCAGATAACAGCACTTGTGGTTAGTGTTGGCTTCTGTGACCTCTACCTGGAGAAGATAAACCAAAGACAGCCCCAGCTCCCAAGGCTTCATCTATTTTTAAGAAGTTCACTGTATGCACCAACATGGGACCTGAATACACCTTCCCTTCTCCCTCACGTGTTTCTAGTTCCATGCAGTGTTTATTCCTTAACATATAACTGTGTAGCACTTCAAGATATCCTCTGCCCCAATCAGAAGGCTTTAACTCCTAGTGAAAAGAAAAAAAGCTCCATTACTTTGGGGCCAGTCACTGATGTAACACTTTGTCATGCCAGTGAAAGCTGGCAGTTTCCATAAGTGAAAATTTTACTTCTACAAACTGAGCGAATGTAGTTTATGTCAGCTCTGCACTGCATCCAAAGGTGAACGAGTCACCCCTGCAGCTCAGAAACCTCTCCCATTCCCCAGTTTCACCTCTACACCATTTTCCAGCAAACACCTCCCTCGTGAGCATGCAGCTGCTTGACCTGCACAGAGTCAGAGACGAGTGTGGTTCCCATCAGTGGAGTGCACCGGGGCTCTGGCTGCTGGGGCAGCCGTGCCCACCCCATTTCGCACTGCGTGGCTGTGGTTTGGGTGTTCTTCCTGGCCTTTTGGGGTCCCGGTACCACTGCCAGGAACCAGTGAGTGTTTCTTCTGCACCTGCTCCAGTATCTGCAGCACCTGGAATTAGTAAACACAGATGTAAGCAGGTTACTAATTAGGAGAAAGAACTAATTTATTCTCCAGGTATTTACATATGCCCTGTTCTTTTTCAAGCTGCCTGTCTGGGCATATCCTCGGGATTACGCTGTCTATTCAAAGGTCTCTGGGACAGGTGTCAATGGAGAGCCTGCTGCACAGAGACCTTGGATCTCAGAGCTCTTTCCCTGAATGAATCAGTCTGACATTGCATGGAACAAGATGGGCCCAGCACAGAGAGGCGCAGTGATGTTTGCAGGATTAGGACACAGGCAACATGGAGCTCTGTTTTTCTGCTCTTTCATACCAGACTATGATAACTCCTCATGCTATCACAGATTTCTTTATGGAACCAGGGAACTCCCAGTCTGAAATCCACTTAATGGAGATGTGCAAAGCAGAGAGAAAAAGAGGGAAGAAATCAGATCAGGATTAATTTTACCTGAGACTTGGGGATGATGCCAACTCTGAAGAATCCTATATTTCCACTGTCAATTTTGGTACAGTCCACAACAGTAGAGGCAATATTCTCTGGAGAAGGACCATCGCAAAGAACTGCATCCACCTGAAAGGCAGCGAAATTTCACAGCAAGCTCAGGCACATAGGCAGAGAGATGGCAGCTTCCCTCTCTCAACATCTCAACAGCAGGCAGCTGTTAAAGGCAGCTCCGCTCCTTCCTACCCCCCTGTGTAACCACTACCTGTTGAATTTGGAATGAATGAACTCAGTAAAAGCAAAGAGAGAGCTCTATGGGATGTAAATCAGCGATATAGCAAAGCAGATTTGCATCAGATGAGGAGTTTTGAGGGAGTCCCATCCAAAATCAGATATGTAGAAAACCTTTTTTTTTTTTTGAGTTAGTGGTGGGACATTTGCACTGCCTCTTGTTTAAAACTGCCTTAAAATAATCTGCCATGAATATATTCTCATAAGTGTAGTATTCTCAGAATTTAGCAGTGAAAATAAAGACAGCCGTCTGAATGGCCATGGCCATTGTACTTCCAGAACTTACAAAAGTTCTAAAAGCCAGAAATGTTTTAAAGCTCTGGTGCCAGTTTTAGACCAGCTTCAGCTTTAGATGGGAATCTCCAATAGTAGCTGGAGCCCTGATGCATTCAGGCATCAGTTGTTTAATTGCTTGTACACAAAGAAGCATCTTTTTTTATTGCTCATAACATCCTGTGTTGGAAGATGAACTAACTCGTTGCCAAGCCCTAGCTATGCTTTAGAAAATAGAAGCACTTGGGTTTTCCAAAAAGTTTCTTATTTTACACTGTTCTTTCACTCTAGCACCAACATGAGTGACAACGACATCTTTTTAATTACATGCTCTCCCATATTCTTGGTATCATCTGTTGACTTGCCTACTGGGAACAGAATGAGTGTGTTCTCCCATCTCTGTATCTTCGGGGACCTACAAGGCTGAAAAGACACAAAGCCTCCATTACCTTATCTCCCAGCTTGGCGTACACTTGGTTGTGGTGTGTTGTGTCTGCCTCTCCTGTTGGGTTAGCTGACGTGACCACAATGGGGCCAACCTGGTGGCAGGAAAATGGAAACAAGAGCCCTGAGCATGTTTTGTGGTACAAAACAGATGAGTTGAACTGTGAAGTTCCCTGGCGAATCCCCGTGACTCTATAAAGAGCTCAGTGTGACTCTCCCAGGTAAACACCCCTTCTGCGTAGGCAACTAAAGCTGGAAGAGACAAATCCCTCCAAAACTGTGTGAGTGACTAAGACCCTGCTGATTTGGGGTTTCCTGACGTTGAATCAGGAAAGAACATTTTATTTTCAAGCAATAGTAATCGCCTAAAAGGTACAATGCCTGTCCTAGAAATGCAGCAGTGAGCAGAACAAGCAGGGTGTCACGCTTTCTCTAGCAAAGCCCAGAAATAGAGTGATTAACTGTGGATTTGAGCTGTGCAAAGAACAGCGATTCCTTCATTCAAGGTGAATGTACTAGCAAGGTTATGGGGCTGTATCCACTGTTCTTTGTAATACACCTCCTATAGCTCCTGCAGGTGGGAATAGCAGCCTAACAATGCAATTCCTTCCACCCAGAGCATGGTTGCCACTGGCCAAGCCAGAGATCATCATTTTAAAGGCAAGACTATGGAAGAAAACTGACTCCCAGCACAGTAGGCAGCAGCATCAACATGCTCTCATCCAGAGCTGTGTCAATGTAGCCTGGGGGCAGCGCTCAGCACTGCAGCAGAAAGTTTCCTACCGTGCTTTCTCTGCAGGTTTTATGCCAGTATGCTGCAGCTGATCATGCACTCGCTTGCTGCTGCTGCTGCCAAGAAGAGGTCATGCAGCACGCTGCAGAAGGAGCTTTCTCCCAAGCAGGGATCAGAAAACCATACGGACAAGCCAGCGTCTGGCCTACAGCGCTGTATTAACCTTGAAGCTATAGCAGGATAGGACAGGCTCTAATCCCACGTGTCTGGGCACCCTGAAATGTTTACGTGCTCACCCCAGCAACACACAGACATATTCTCCCAGGTTGTTAGCCCAGCAGCTTCTGCCTGAGTAAAGTCACGAAGCAGGGATGCTCAGAACATAGTGCAGGTTGTAACTGATGTTGTTCTACATTTGGGACCCTCCAAAGTTATTCTGGCTTCAAACAAGCCTGTGCTTGCAACAAAAATGTTCAAGATGTTCAAGGCAGGAAATCAGACAATGTGTCTGTTAATTATATCTCTCCTGACATTCTGATCTGGTGGTCTGTTTTCTTGCTTTTAGCCTCTCTTCTGCAGTAAAATCAGCTACCAGCTGTCTGCATAACTCATCCCTTCTTCCTTAATGATGTTTTTCTTGTGGGAGTTATTCAGTTTAGCACTTTTCACTCCCCAGGAGACCACTGTGAACATGCTATCATCCTCACTGCTCTGAGAGAAAAGGTGAGGAGGGGTGATGTGCCAACACCCAGCAAGAGAGTGAGCTGAGTGCTGCAGTCTCTCCATCCTTGACCCCTGAAGCAGCCCAGAAGACCTGGGTGCTGGTGGCTGACCCCACGTCTGCTCCCTGTGTGGTCAAAGGGCAGGCCCCACTTGCCAGTAGTGCTGGGATGAGTGCACCCTGACCACTCACCAGGTCGATGAGGTGTGTGGTGACGGAGCAATCAGGAATGCGGATGGCAATGCTCTGAGGGGTACCGACATATTTAGCAGAGTCCTTCATCCCCAGGAAGTCCACCCATGCACCTGCACAAGGAAGAGTGGCACAGCACTTACTGATGTACGTCCGTCCTCACGCAATGGTCTTACCGGAGGTATTGCCACGGAGCTCATGGCATTGCAGGAAAGCATGACTTAAAGTTGGAGTTTCAAAGCCAGTGCTCTCCAGAGAGCTTGAAACTAACAGCTTTTCCTCACCTCTGGGAACCACCAAGCTAATAGGAGATGGCCAGGCAGCTTCCATGAAGTCCCAGAGGAGGGGGCTAAACAAATGCTTTGCAGGTTCCAGTTGCTTCAGGCTAGAAATCCAGAGTGACATGGGGCGCTCCTGAGCCTGGCGCTTGGAGCTGTAAAGGGGGCAAGAAAAAAAAAAAAAAAAGAGTTTGGAAGTAAGCTAGAATTTATTTTCAAGCTGAAAAAGGAATTGTGTTGGAGAAGCCTAGAGTTAGACAAAGGGTGTGGGCTCTGCTACAGGTCAGCCATCTGTCATAAAAGTAGGACTGTTCAATAGTTGACCTGAAAGGAAGGGACGTGAGTGACTGTTCTTGATCATAAATTACAAATCAAGGTCTTAGCTTCTTGTGTTGTGATGGGTAAAAAACCCAGTTGCCTAAGTTCTGTGGGGTCCCAGCTGCTTACAAAAGTACAGCTAGAGACATTTGTTAAATACAAGAGGGATTTTGGTTGTGACAACATGTGTCTACAAATATATAGAAGGGGTGCCCTGTTTTGACATTTCTTGATCTTTGAGTTTCCTTGTGGTATCCAAGCTACCTGGCTCTATCACCTGTCAGGAGCCGTTAGTTTGTTGTAAGACAATTCTGGCTCAACTGTTTCCATTTCTCATTTGGATCTTCTGCCCAAGCTCGTCACCTTATTGTTCCTAGGAAAGCTAAGCTATGTGTCTCTTTGCTCTGGGCAGCTGCTGTAGCCAGGACTCACTATCAGCTGTACGTCCTAGTGGCCTCCTTAGACTAGCCAGGGAAACCTTCAGTGGGGCAGCGAGACAAACACTTACCGGTGAACTTTCTCCACAGCATCAGGCCGATTACAGGCTGCCACAAGCACATATACAGTATCTGTGGGGATGCCGCAAGTCCCTCCGTTCTTCAGGATATCTGTTGACATGTGAACAGTGCAGAATCCCTTCAGTGACTAGAACTGAGGGGCTGTAATTCACGGAAGAGCTGTCACAGACAAAACAGCCAATTCAGTGCTCTCATATCTCCTTTTCCCAACTAACACAGTATTTCCTCTGACAGTACACTTTCTAGCATTCACCCAAGAAAAGATTTGGTATTTAGGGGAGATCTGAGCCGTGTTCATTTGGGCCAGAAGTCATTCAAACCTGTGGGAAGAACAAGTACCTTGCTTTCTCTGTACAAAACTGTCAGTGGTAGCACTAGCCTGGAGGATTCATGTATCACATATTGGATGTCCAGCAGACAGGGATATGATACAGGACAAACAGCAGCAAAATCACTGCTAAACTGAGGAACTGGTTCTATTTCCCACTTAGTGTGTTTTGCTTCAAAGGACATTTGTAACTTGGCCCACTTGGTCAAAATGCAATCAGGTTTATTGTGGTTTCCACATCTGGATTGGAAAAACGTCCTTTTAATACTGTTCTGCTACAAAATCTCCCAAAATTACCCCCCCACCCCACATTATCCCCTATACATTTCCCTTACCTGCAATTCTCTTGACTGAGGAAGCTTTCCTGGCAGGCAAGTGAAGGCACTTGGTCATTCCTCCCCCAACACCACTGAGCTGCACAAGGGGCCTACCCATTGGTAAGCAGGAACCCTCAAAGATGCTGTTGAAAAGCGCAGACAGGAAGCAGTAAAAGCTGACCAGACCAAAGATGACAGTAGCAGCAATGTCATAGCCAACTGGAAGAGCACCAATGGCATCCAGCAGGAAGCTGACAGCAATGAGCAAGAAAGTGAGGGAGTAAAAGAACCAGGTGATGTTTAAGAAGAGTGTGCAGAAGACAATGAAGCCATTGAAAAGCATGAAAGCAATGATGCCTACTGCTGTGTGGAAGCTTCTGGTCGTGCCATAGAGGCCACCATACCTTGCCAAGCCCCAGATGATCCACATGACAGCATAGAGAATGAAGGCACTGCTCTCCAGGGTTTTCCCCCGGGCAAAGGCCACTGAGCCACCTAGAAACTTAAGGATCCCACCAGCTACCACCACCCATGGGATTACAACAGTAGCGAGTGGAGCCTGTGGGTCCCCTGTCATTGTTATAGCAAAAGAAGCAAGGACGCTGCACGCATAGCCAAGTACTTCTGCATCGGCGTACTTGGAGTACCCTAGGTAGGGAGTGTGAAGGTCTGCCCCTTCACGAAGCTTCAGGAAACTGCTGCGAGCAAGCAGGGCCTTCACAACACCCTGCCCAATCGGGATTTTGGTGCCTGTTTTCACGTTGTACAGGTGAATCAGAGCCATCAAGGCTGAGGCCACAAAGATGGCCACATCCACACCTTGGGGTCCGCCTTCGAAAAATCCCTTGGGACGGCAAGCTAATGCGATGCAGTAGGCCACATAAAACAGCAAATACAGGCCATCCACCAGGCTCTTAAGAGTGAGAAAGAGAGCCAAGACAGCAAAAAGAATTGAAAAAACCACGAGGAATGGGGTAGGGAAGGATGGTTCCTCTGTTTGCCAGACTGGGTATAGAAGGCAATAGCCTCCCGCAAATTTCAGGATGGAAGTGAAACCGAAGAAGGTAGCCATTAGTACATCCATTGCACGGTATGACAAAATGCAGACTCCAATCTGGTAGACCCCAGCTGCCCACAGCCAGGGCATTTGTCCGATAAAAAGTTTGCTAGTGACGCCCAGGAGCCTGCAGCCAAAGACACTGGCAGACAGCATGTTCAGGATCACACCGAAAACCGCAAAATGATTCATGCTACCACTGGTGGGCTGGATCTGCTCATGGGCCTTATTCTTGGCCAGATCTGTGCCGGGGAGGGCAATTTTCTCTTTGGAGAGGAAATAAACAATCCTTCCCAGAGCAAAATAGCCACCAACCAAGCAGACAATCATATAATTGCAAGCCACGGCAGAGGAACCAAAAGACGTGCTGTAGTGCATGGCGACTTCATGAGCACTGGCGAGTGAGACAGCAGAAGCAATCAGAGCTAGGATGACCTCTCTGCTAAGGAAGGCCACCACTGCGACAATGAGTAGTGCCAAAGTAAATGTGACCAGGCCAGGCACCAAGGCATTGCGGAAATCACCGGTGTCGTTCAAAACTCCTTGCCCTTCCAGGATGAAGACCACTCCATAGCCACACCAGAACACTGAGATGGTCAGGCAGAGGGACAAGAACAGGGACGCATCTCTTTGGCTTCTCCGAATTCCTATGAAACAAAGGGGAATACAGGCAGAACTGTGATTTTCACGGAGTAAGTTATGGAAAGCCACACTTACAATAGGCAGCTGTGCTACAGCAAGCACATGGTGTCTTGGAACCATGATTACAACACAAGCATGTGGCTGCACAGGTCCTGCATGATTTCAGACAGAGCTAAAATGAGCTTGGGTCAGTCTGCACAGTGCCCCATTACACAGTGTAGACATGACTATAAAGACTCCCTCAGAGCAAACTGTGTGAACTCACAAGTATTTGTGCCTCTCCCAGGCTGTCTGATTTGTAGTGGAAAAAATACCAGCTTCCAATCTGGGATTTTCATGTTCTCACTGCTCCAAGTCACAAAAGGAGAAATAATTCAGCATTCATTCTAAAGAGTATGGAATTTGTTATAATAAGTGATTTTTCCTCTTAGCCTCACATATTGACAAGCAACTTCAAATCATGGATGCCTAAACTAATCTAAGAAAGCTTGGGAGCAGTTTTTAGAGAAATTCACTCTCATTTAGAGTATATTCACTCTGTTATATATTCACTCTCTTATATACAGAGAGAGTATATTCACTCTGTTAAAACTCTCAGAGATTGTGATGAAACATTTGTTCAAAACTATCATTTATTTCTTTGGTTACTTATACAGGAAAAATGTGATGTGCTGATGAAAAAATAGATTGTGAAAAATGTGTGTGTGTTGATTTCCTAAGCAGAATGGATCAGTGATCTAGCAAGACTGACATAGTTCGTATAAACCTGTTGGCAAAGCAGACCAAATACTTGTAAAGCTATAGGAGGGGGAGGCCTTGAAGCTGGCCACCCTCCGAGTCTTACCTGCATACGCCAAAAGCGATGATAAAATCAACAGAAGGATTCCTAAAGCCGTGCTGGGGATCACTGGGACTGCTCTGGGTAAACTGTAGAAATGCACTGCCAGCAAGAGTGATCCTGTGTGTGACAAGGGAGGAGGAAAAAGAGAAAGAGCTTGTAAACTCTTGCCCCTAAAAAACAGGAGAGAACCAGAGTGACAAGAGCAGGGAAAAGAGAAAAAATAACAGTGCAAGATCTGCAAATAATGAGATCTAGAGGGAGGGTGTTGTAACTTGTTTTGTGTCCAAGGTCTCACCTCTTTCTGGGTGCCCAGTTTTAAGAAACTTGAACTTATTTGTGTTTGAAAGTGCTCCGCCGTTGTCGGAAAAAGGTAAAAATTGGATCTCAGATTCCAGTTATACAAAAGGCAGACAGACAAGCACACACACACTAAAGACAATCCCATAAGCCTTGTGCCTACAGTAAACTAGCCTAAAACTGAAAAGTAGCAGCACTCAGGAAGATGAAATGCAAAGGAGGAAAAGAAAGGGGGTGAACACAGAAAACAGAGCAGCAGGGAAGAAAGAGAGAGAAAAGGAAGAGAGGAAAATGCATCCAAATAAAAATCATTTATGAAAATGACTATCAAAAAGTTTTGATTTGCTTCCCACTCAAGATGGATTGAGTACAAAAATTCAGGCCAGCGTTTTAAAGCCAATACAAATATTTTGTTGGCTGCTGAACCAGGCAGAGGGATCTCCGGATCTAAAAGTTTTACCCAAGCAGAGAAGATTCGGAACAAAGAGACGTTTTAGCCCCTTCAAAAAGGGGGTTGTCCGTGAAAGCTAGTCCCAACCCCATCCTCCCATGCCAAGAAGACTCGAACCCTACCTGCGGAAATGCCCAAGAGCCCTATGGAGTAATGCAGTGACTCAGCTTTTCTGACTGCCATTGCAGAGTCCGCTGAAGACCCAGATGCGGGCTGAAATGCTGCCTCTCTTTCCTCCCTAGCTCTTTATAACCAAACCAACTTCACTGGCCTGTGTTCCTCCCCGCTCTCCACCCCTTTTCCCTACAAACATCTTCTGTTAGTGTGCCTTTCTGCATGCGGGAGGAAATGCAAATGAGTTTCTTGCTGCAATAAATTTCAGTCTGTGAGTCAGAATGGGCTGCTGGTAGCTCCCTCCAGGGGCCTGTTAATTTTACTGTTGATTAACCCTTGTTAAAAAAGACACTTGAAAAATAACGCTGATGGTTTATTACTATTACTGCCTTTTTGCTATTGCCAGTAAGGAAATTACACTGGTTAAAATTAAGGGTTTTTTAAAGAATCCATCTTGCTGGAGCAAACAAGTACTTTGCAAGCCCAGGAGCTCCCCAGGGACCAGTTATTTCTCCTAACACCGGCCGTGGTCCTGCTGTTTGTCCCTGTCACAGCTATGAATGCCTGGCACCACCGTCCTGTGCTGGGCAAGCCCAGGGCATATTCAGTGCCATTCCCTTAAAGGTGACTTTTGTCCATGTGCCGCTCCATGTCTATCTAATCCAGCCTCTCTGCACACCCTCCCAGGGAACTCCTCCTAATTCCTAAGTGGCTTTTGTGAGTGAGGAGTGTGAGCATAAAATCTGGAAGAGTCTTGCTGGCTTTCCAAGAGAACTGTGCAGGCAGTGAAGTGAGTATCAGTCACTCCCACGATCACCGCTGTATCCCAAAGGTGACATAAGGGACCTATGGAGAATACGTGATCAGGCCATAAAGATCTTTACCCGTGAAGGAGGCCACAGAAAGCAGTGGACAGTGGCCCAGGGTTGTGATGAGATCATGTCGGTCACACATCAGGTGGGAGTCCAGAACAGTCCCAGACTGGATCCACAGCTAATGCCAAAAGATGCTGCTCCTCCTGCTCTCTGAGCTACGTGGACCGGGGTGGTATGCTTCCCTTGAACACTTGGATCCCTGCATTGGCTCGCAAACCTTCATGGTTTCTTCTCTGCTTTGGAGGATAGCCTTGAAGAAGAGCTTTGGGGAAAAGGGTTCCTTCACACTCATCTTTGTTAGAATATTAACACAGATTAAAGCAAGGTATTGATGTGTGCAGGTACTCCCATACAGAAAGGAAAAACTCAGCTGAAAAGTATAAACTATCAAGAATACATCTATTGCAGATTGATCTTTAGGCTCAATATGTCTTTTGAGATAGATCTTGTCACATGAGGAAGCACTGGAACAACCCTGTTTTGCCTAGTTACACCTAAACAATGATTTCAGTGAGGGGAACCAACACAGTCAGTTTGCAACATGCAGGGCTCGGTGATGTGGTTTACAGGAAATTGTAAGTTTGTTTAAATATCAGCCTTTAGCTGTCTTTGTTCCATCAATGATGGGACTGGTCTCTAACCAGCTGAAGGAGGAAGAAACTATTTGACTATTGAACTATGTTCAAGTCGCAGCATGATTCAGCTATTTTTTCAAGTAAGAGGAAATAATGCATTTCTAAATCACATTCAGAATACCTCAGATCTGAAACCAAACAGCAGGGAAAACGCTTTGGGAATTTTCTCCACGTATCTAACAGTTTAATTCCCATTCTGGATAATAAAAGTCCTGTCTCCACCCACCATACAGTTGGTTTTTGTTCCTGTTTGTATAGGTAGCAGCTATGAGTATGTGGTGCCTGATTTTTTAATCATTTTTTTAATCAATTTTAAGAGACGCGTGCAATAAATGAAGTCACATATATCAGAAAAGAGTACCTTCCTCATGCCTGCTATGACTAAGGAACTCGCCAAAACACTGTTTCATTATACACAGGATATATTTCACGTCTCTTCCAAATATGACAGACCTGAGAAAATTTTCTTATAAATTATCCCTGAAAAACATTCTTCCCCCAAGTTGCTTGAATTCTGTCGTTCTCTAAAGAATGGCAAGATAGCCTTAAGTGGCTATATTTATTTCAACAGTGCAAAGCTGAAATAAAACGGTTCATAATCTTCTCAGGTATGAGCATGTCAAGGATAAGGGAAAATGGGTTTCCACATGAGCAAGGGAACTTCCCCATCACATGCTGTGAATCTTGCAGCCATGTATCCCTATCAAGGTGAGGGGTCTGCCAGCTCTTGCAACCATTTTCCTGGTAAATGATGTTGTCACATTCTTAGAGCGATGGGGTTGTCAATGAAGAATCACATTATTCATTTCTAACTCAGGACGTGAAGGCCAGGAAACAAACTGGGCACAAAGCTTCTGCTTTTCAGAGATGGGGTGGGAGGCTGAGGACATTTAAAGTCAGAAAAGGAAACCTTGCTGTTAAAATACAGAGGCTGCTGGTACAATGTAGGGTTTAAAAAATGGGGCACAGAGAGGAACTGCACTGGCTCAAATACTTGCTGTGGGCTGGCTCCCTGTGATACCATCTTATGCACAAAAATTTGCTGCTTTAGTCTGAAATAGAATGGAAAATCAACAGCCGAGAAGGAAAAACACAGCTGCTCTGTTGTACAGGTTGTGTCGGCTGGGGATGATTTGGAGACAACGTGCTGGGAAGGAGGTCTGCAAGGGAGCAGTCAATTGAGGAAATAAATAATATTTACATGCCCTGCCCGTGGCACTGGAAATAAAACCTTCTTGCCAGTAAGAAATTCAGCCCAACCCTCCTGGCCCCACCTGCTCCTGGGGGAGGGATCATGCTATAAAAGGCTCCAGGCAGTGCACAGAGATGCACAGCAAATTGGGACTCTCTGGGGACTCCTCCTGCTCTGCCTGTGACCATGGGAAAGAAAGTGGCGGTCGTGCTTGCTGGCTGTGGGGTGTACGACGGGAGTGAGATCCATGAGTCTTCTGCTGTGCTGGTGCACCTCAGCAGGGAGGGGGCACAGGTAAGAGGCACCTGGCAGGCTCCTGCCCCATCCTTTTGCCCTTGCTCTGCTTTTCATTCGCTCCCCCTTGCACAAAGCACTCCGCTCTAAGGAGCTTTGCATCTTGCCAGACAAGTCACAAGCTCCCCGCTGCTGCTGGGGTAATCGCAAAGCGTAAATGACTGGAGTCAAAGCAAGCAGCACTGTGTCAGGGCTGCTACAGCAAGCAGGGACAATGCCCTGCTCTCTGCTCTGCTCTCCCAGCTTAGCTGGAGGAGAGGATTGGCTGGGTGCTAAGCACAGAGCTCAACAATTCTGTCAGCTACACAACCTCTGAAACAAACTTTCTTGAATCTATTTTTGGCTTGCACTTCCTCTTTGCTTCTTTGGTATTTCTGTTTCAAAGACTACTATTGACTTGGGTTGCTTGAAATTCATCCTTTTGAAGCACTGAAGATTAAAACAGAAAATAGAGTTCTTGTGAGTTAGATTGGAGAAGGGGCAAAAAAGGTGATCTTCAAGCACCGGCTCTAACATGCAGTCAGTCACAACTGCTCTTTGAGAGTCAAAGAAGAGGGAGAGAAGCCCCGTGTAACGCTAACCTCAGCTCTGAACTGCCCACAAATCTGGGTCAGAGCCTTTCTCCTGGATATCAGACTGCTCCGCCAAATATGAAGGTGCAGTGGTGATTTACACGTGCTGCAGAGCCGGCCCACCCAATTCCAAAGCCTTCAAAGTGTGTATTCACTTCGTGGACTAAAGCTAAGACTTGTCCAAAAGTTTTCTGCACTGTTTGTAGTTTTGCTTCTTTTCCTTCTGTCCCAGAGCTGCTGTAGCTCTCCCCCTGCCTTACACGAGGTTGGCACACTCAGAGCACTGTCCTGCACTCATCCCTTGATTGGCAGGGACCTCTAGTGGAAGAAACTCGGGCTTTATTTCCCCCACACCCTTTTAATTTTCGGTTCTGCTTGCCTAAGGAAACAAAGTTTGTATACAGCCACAAAATCTATCACCCACCTGTTTGCCATCTTCCACTCTTACTTTCTGCATGTGAGCTTGCAACAGTTCAGAAGAAAGGCGAGACACTTTCTTGAAAGGGAAATACTCTGGCTGTGGGAAACCAGTGGGCGGGGAGAAGAAACTCAAAAGTCCTGTCTGAGGGTGGTGGTTTGACAGCAGCTTGCAGGGTGCTGGGTGCTCAGCACCCGTACGGGATGACTGGCTGTGTGCAGGCAGCCGGGGCAGCACTCGGGCTGCTGCAGTGAAGGTGGTTGCTTGGGATGAAGGTGGAAAACTACGAAATGTGATTCACACGTGGCTCTTGTAATGACTCATTTTCCTAGGAAGGAAAGGGGTGGTTGCTCCCTTTCCACCGCTTCAGCCCCCCCCAAATTAGCAGTGTGGGCTATAGCCTCCGCCAAATACCCTCCTTCCTTTAAGGTGAGGGTAAATGTTTCTGTGCAGAAGCTACAAAACAGCTTTCTTTTGCCTCTTTATAACAATACCTTCCTATTGCCACTATCAGATAGAAGTGAGCCTGAAGGTCACTGAAATCTCCAGCAAAGTTCTTTCCTAACCAAGAAACACAAGCATTTTAATTTGCTACCTGTGGTCTTTAACATGCTTAGGATACATGCCTGAAGGATAACAGACCTTCCCTTCCCTTCTCAGGCAGAGGTTTATGCTCCTAACATTGACCAGATGCATGTGGTGGACCATGTGAGAGGACAGCCAACTCAGGAGAAACGCAATGTGTTAGTTGAAAGTGCCAGAATAGCCAGAGGCAACATCAAGGATCTGGCTAAGCTGGATGTGAAGGGGTTGGATGCCCTAATAATACCAGGTAGGAAAGACAGCACGTGGGGTCTGCATGCCTGGGGTCTTGGGAACAGCTTAAATATTCATGAGCCTTGAATGGCATGGGAGCCATGGGCTGGACAGGAACTGGGCAGAGCACTGGCAAGAAGATAAGCTGAGAGATGGGGCCAGCAGGATGGCCATCTTCCATCTGTGCTTGCACAGACTTGTATTACAAGAGCACATGGCAGTGCAGAAACTCATCCACAGAGAAGAGGGCAGACAACTGTCAATTGACTTATTCTCTGATTATCTACTTAGTCTTATATCCAGCAGAAACAAGCTATCCCCTCCCTCATCGACACACTGCCCTCTGGGGAAGAGAAGCAGAAGCTGGGACACAGAGGGGGTGTGACTCAAAAGTGAAAAGCCTGATCTTTTTCGAAAGATTCTTTGGTGAAAGTATGACCAAATGATTTCAGTGGGAATTGATGAAGCCTGGAGTGAGGACTAAAAGACAAGTGAAAGCTTGTCAGCATGCCCCACCATAACAGGGTGAAACAGCACTGATACCTTTCCAGTTCAGTTCTGTTTAGAAGCAGAGATGGTGCTTTGGAGTCTTGCCTTGCGGCAGTCAGGAAATGAGAATATTTAGTGGCTCACAATGGTTTAGCTTTCTTCTGTCAACGCTGGGCAAATACTTCCATCCAGCAAATCCATTTTAGCATTCTTACAAAGCATATCCGACAAAAATCCTGCCCTGGAGTACTAATCTTTCTGTTTCCCTTTTCTCAGGTGGCTTTGGAGTGGCTAAAAATCTGAGTACTTGGGCCACCCAAGGAAAGAACTGCACAGTATCCAAAGAGGTGGAGGATGTCCTGAAGGCATTCCATGCTGCCAAAAAGCCCATCGGCCTGTGCTGCATCTCCCCAGTGCTGGCAGCCAAAATCTTCCCCGGCTGCGAGCTGACTGTGGGTCATGACACAGAGTGTGAGAAGTAAGTAACTGTGCAGTGCTGGTATATAATCACACCACGGAGATCACAGAAAGGCAGTCTCTCCCCAGTATACGTAGTACCACTGACTAAAAGTTAAGCAGATCCTAGGCAGGAACAAGATGGCTGCTGAACACATAGTCGTGTTATGAGAGGTAGGGGTATGATCTGTCCTTACCCATTAATCTGTCCTTACCCACCCATGAAAGCTGTGACCAAATTCTCCCAACAGCAGGGAAGAAACTATGATGGCTCTGGCTACTAGGCTAGGAAGCTGGTGAAGAAAACAAACCAAAAGGAAAAGTCTAGAGTGTGCATTTAAGCAGCGGAACAGCTTTAGTGGAACATCAAGGTTTTATGTTGGCTTCACTTTAGATTTTTAACTCACTGTAATCTGGAGGCTTTCTGGGTTCTATAGTCCTAGAGAAATTCTTCTGATGGGAAAAGATTTACAGCTTATCAATCAGGCGTGTTGAAGGGACCATCTTATCTCTGTAACAGCCTAGAAGCTGTTGCTGTGAGGCACAACCAGGCTTTTCACTCTAGGCCTCTTTCAGATCTCTCTCTGCAATGACAGCTCCTCCGCACAGGGTTTATTCTCTTTTCTTCTTCTAGATGGCCTTATGCAAAGACTGCTGAGACCATGAAGGAACTTGGCTGCAAGCATGTGAACAAACATGTCACTGAAATTCACGTGGATGCGAAGAACAAGCTGGTGACCACCAGTGCCTTCATGTGCAACGCCCCCATTCACGAAATCTACGATGGTATCGGAAAAATGGTCAAAGAAGTGGTCAGACTTGCCTGAATGCCACAAAGCCACAGAATCCAGCTCCTCTGGAGAGCAGGCACTAAGCCTTGCACTTCCCCTTTCATACCCACATGTCAACAGGCAAACCGCTACTCAGAGTTCTTCCCCTCATGGCCCACTGGTAGCCCCTGAGGAGGGAGAACAGGAGCGATGTAAGCACTGGCATGCTTTGCCAAGGACACGCCACTTACTGCGCTGATCACAAGGTGGCAGTAACTGGAGTGTCAGCGTTCATTTTGCTGACGTGCAGGTGCCAGGTTTCCACAGGGCTCACATGCAGCCACTGTCTCTGGTTCTGAGCAGCTGAGCAGTTGCCTGGTCATTTCAGCCATGCCATGGCTGACCCGACGTATCACCTGTGAACAGGAATTGGTCTGCTTCCCAGATTTGTTATAAACCCATCTCTCCCTACATATGGCCACCTCACAGAATGGATGAATTAGTGGCAAAAAGAACACGATTCTGGTACTGAATAAAACAGATATATTTTACATGCGCTGAATTCTGCTTTTATTTTTGCCCTTTACTCTGTATGAGGACCTGCTCTTAGTGTTACTGGTTGGCCAGTGAATGGGGAAAATGGTATGGAAAGAAGTCACTAGTTACAAACTCCACTGCTTTTTAAGAATTTGTCAGAACTCAGACTTGGGCATGAATGACATTGGCTGGTGAAAACAAAAGCAAAGCAACATTAGCATGAAGGTTTAACAAGAAGTGGTTAAGTTCTTCTCTTATATTAACCCAAGACCCGTTATGGCAGCATGGAATATTTTGGAAGCAGCCTAGCCAGAAAGAGTCGAGGGTGAGACCTAGGGCTGCAGTTTCCAGTCTCTCCCAGTCTCTAGAAAAATTCTTAGAAACAATGTGGAAGCAACAATTCTGCATTCCAACAGGGACAGACAAGATACCAATCTAGCTGAAACTAGAATGGCAGACTGTAAACTGGTTGGGTGATTGCAAAGTCTGGCAAACAGAAGGCACTAAGAATAGCTGAGCATCCCACTGAGCTGTTCAGATAACAAGCCAGGCACGGATTTTTAGGGCCAGAAGGAACCATTTGTCTACATAATCTGACTGCTCTGCAGGAGCTGTAAAGAGCACAGTAACTCACATTTTACTGAAGCAAACCTGCTGAGAAGACTCAGTTTTGACTTAACGATACTGCTGTACTATTTCATAGCTCATTCCCACAGTTAATCAATGTTATTTAAGATAAACCATACCTTGTTTCTCTCACAGTTGAAGAGCTTACTTTCAGGAAAATGCGGGTTTCTCTCCATTAGATTCAAAATCCTTTTAGTGGTAGCTGGTATGTTCTTCTTATATAGGCTCTTATTCTACATGAAGCATTATATAAACATTACAGACTGAGCTATTAAATTGTCTCAGTGTAAGACATTTTTTCTAAGCAAACAATTATTTTCTGAGGCTCTTCTAAGCAAACTCTTCAGGCTTTTTATATCCTTTCCAAAACACTGGCATTTTGCACTCTCAACAACATGGGAAGATCCTTCAAGACTCCACCTGTGACTAGAGAGGGAAGGAATTAACCCACATGGTGCAGTGGAGTAGCAAAGAGGGACTCAGGCACTTCTGGCAGGGACAGAAAAGCCCAGAGTAGCATAATAGGACAGTTTTACCCTCTTCCTAAAAACACAGAGCTTATCCAATCACTCTTTTCTGTGTTATTTTTCCCCACTGCTACCCCTGCCAATCATTTTAAAGCTGCTGCCCATCTTCCACAACATTTAATAAAGATATAAAAGCCTTCAGAGGTATAAAGGACCAGCCAGTTTCGGGACAGTAGCTGCCAGGAGGAAGAGGGAATGTTTGATTAGCATGAAAAGTCCACAGTTCTCTCGGTCCTTCGACAATCCCCCAGAGAGAACCGTGCTGAGTATCCCAACCGCAGAAGAACATTCGGTCTAAATCTGCGTTCCTAAATCATTAGAAAGGAAGCACAAATCCATGGGAGACCTGACCTCATTACATCTTCCACCTCATAGCTGCACAGTCTTCTCCTGTACTGCTCTTTCTGAAGGGAAATCCAAAGCCTAAGATATTTATTACCTTACAGAAAGTAACCGCTCCCAAGACCTCAAATTTTGTCTTTTACACAATGCAGGAGATCAGGAAAGGCAGAGAAGTTTCTGCTATAAGTGCTGCCATTTGAGAGTTATACAGGGTTTTCTGAGGTTAAGAGTGTTTTGACTAACTTATCAGATAGGCTGGAAAGCTATAGGATGCAATTGCAACAGACAGAACTCCAGGGACTACCTGCAGAATGTGAATTAAGCTCAACCTTTAGAACCAACTCACACTGACACAGAGTTAGTAGCAACACTGTTTACTGGGATGTGGAAAACTGCTTGCAGTAATGGAGCAGAATCAACACCAAAGATGAAACATTAACAATATCTTGGTATATTTTCACACCCAAGAAATGCAACAAACAAAAAACAATGAAGTTGGAGAAAAGTCACATTGCAACCAGTTGCTTACAACTGAATGGGAGAAAAAAAAAATCGCAGTTACAGGTCAGTCAATGTCAGAATCCGCAGAAACTCCTGTTGATCCACTTCCCCATCTCCATCCGCATCTGCTTCATCAATCATCTCCTGTGGGATAACAAAGATTTGGGAGACCAGATTAGGTGGGATCTGAGAGGGTGGAGGCCACTAAAGCCTGGTGTTTGCCACTGATGTTACCAGAGGAGGTCTCAGGCAAGGCTTCACATTAGTGTAATGCACGACAGACATCGTGCCCCTTGCAAGGCAACACAGCACAGTTCCCCAACCAGTAAGACATTCCCCTCCCTCCCTGAGTAAGAGGAATATATTTGTAATTCACAAACCTTCAGCTCCTCATCTGTGATGTCTTCTCCAACCTCAGTAGCCACCAGCTTGAGTTTCTCAAAGGAGATCTTGCCAGTGCCATCATAGTCAAACAGCTTGAAACCTTTCAGGATCTCCTTTTCTGAATACGGCTCTGCCTTATCAAGGAAATGAAAATGTCATCATGCAAGCATGACATCTTACAGCTCTACAATCCCCAGTCAGACACTTTACACAGCAAACATTTAGAATCAAATCCAAGACATCATTTTGAGGAAAAAAGGGTGATAGAAGAGGGTTATTTATCCCTGCTGTTTCACCTTTGCTTTGTTTTTTTTTTTTCCCTGGTGTTATTGTGCATTAAAGGAAAAGTTCCAAGAAAAATTGTCAGAACAGCATGGAGATTTGGCCTGGAATATCCCGACAAAGCTTTGTCAGGAAGAGAGGGATTAGCAATGCTACTGGAAGAGGAAGCAGCTGCCAAGAAAGACCCAATGGCTACAGCTAGATTTTATTTAAAAAGAAAGCCAGGCTACGCTGGCTCTGACTGCCCTTAGTCACCTCACACACAGACACTACATACAGAAGCCTGCAGTTAGGTGTGAGCTTTGACCAAACTCCAAAGCATTACTAGGGGGAAAATGTGGATCTTCACTTAGCTCTTAGCCCAAGCATACACACCCTGGCAACTATGATAGCATGGACACAGGAATGGCAACGCCTGCTGTGCCCCAGCCACCTCCCCAGGCACCCCACAAAGCCTTGCAATGAAAACACAAAGATGAGAGAGGCAGAACCAGGCACACTGGTGCTCTTTGAGAACAGCCTCTACATGCAGACAGGCATTGGAGGATACAGAGGGGTCTGAGCCACAGGCATCCCAGGTGTGTGACGCAGTCTAAGGAACGTGAAGCAAAAAGCTGGTATCGAACAGCAGCTCGGAGGACACTCCACAAGGAGGAGGTGCTGGCAACATCAGTGGGCACTGAGGAATGATTTCTCTACAGATGGCAAAATTTTCGTGTACATCCAAGGTGTGGCATTTGCTCCCTGCTGTCTTGATTTTAAGAAGATCGAGAACTATGTGACTATAAACACAGATGGAAATTCCACGTGCAGAGGTTTAAGGAAGGGAAAATGGGGGCTGCACCAATTCATGTTACGCTCGTCTCTGCTATGGTTTGAACATTAACAGCAGGACTCCTTCCTGGAGGTTTCTGGGTCCTTCGGTTCTGCAGGGAAAACCCCTGGCACTGTGTGTGTCAGCGCACTCAAGGCTGGGGAGGAGCTGTCTGCTGAAATGCAGCCGTCTCTACCTGAAGTGGACTTTCTGCGCCCTCTACAGTTCGCAGAAAAAGGCAGGAGGGGTAAAGACAACTCACCCTGGGGCAGGTATCTAAAGCAGTTCAGCTGAAACTCCTGATTCTCCCCTGCTGGGAACCAGAGTTACCCAATCTACTGTGAGTACCTGCATTGTAAAGTTAGGCAAGAGGAATTTCAGTCTTTTCGACCAGCTGGGCTCACACACCATTTTCTGAGCCATCACCTGCAGAAATGACTCAAAATTTATCTTCCCTGACCCTTCCTCATCAACTTGAGAGATAATTCTCTTCATCTCCTCTTTCCTCAGTTCACAGCCCAGGGCCCTCACGGTTATCTGTCAAAAGAGAAAACAGACCCATGTCTGTACAAATCAAACAGAAACAAAGAGGGAAAGATGTCTGAAACGAGCAGGTACATGCAAATTGAGGGGAAAAAACAAAACAAAACAAAACTTTTTGCCATATTGGAAATCATATGCAAAGATAACCGTACAAACAGCTTGTCATTGTGCAGACATCAGAGCAGAGCTCCCCCGGGTCTTCTGACTTTGCAGTGAACCTGGGCTCATGGCAACAGGCTACACACATTCATGCGGCTATCCTTGATAACTTACCAAATTAAGAAGTTTCAAAAACCCCCAGACCAGTTCCAGATGCTCACTTTTGCCCTTATACTGCAATTTATTAACCCAAAGACATATTTATCAAGCCAAACAGATAAAGGAGTTGCTTAAATCAGACTACTGAAAATAACCCTCCTTGGAATGTGAAGGTTATCTCAACTCTTACAGATCCAGCTTGTGACTTTTCAAGGCACAGTCTCTGATAGCAATTCCTGCTTGCTACATGAACACCCTCCACCACTTCCATCAGCTCCTTTTTGCTCCCCTCCCACTAAGCACTGCATTCCCCTCCACCCCAACAGTGCCAGGAAATTGATATATACTCACTTACATATGAGTATATATATTTTTTTATATTGTGGTTATTTTTAACCTGGAACACTTTTCCTATGCAATTCCCTCTCTGGTTCCACAGTTTGCTCTGACAACTGTGCATAGCGCAGACACAGCAACAAAAAGAAGTGGGCAGGATCTGTGCTAACTAACCCAGCTCTCAGCACCTCTGTGCAGACACGAGCTGGGTCAACTCCCTTCTCCGTATGAGGAGGAAGGAGCTGCGCGCAAGATACGTGAGGGGCAGAGCAGGAGAGGGGCGTACAGAACACAGAGCAAGCTATTCATCCACTGTTGTGTCCCTAGAGAACAGTGTTCTGTAGCTGTCTAATGTCAGTACTACGAGGTCGTGGAAAATAAGCAGGGAAGAGCTGCAGGCGAGGGCCAAGGAAAAGGAAGGCTTCGGTCCCTCCTAAGAATACCTGGCTAAAGTGTTGGCATAACACTTACTTCACTGCAGGCTGCGTGACAAACCCGAGCTCCAGCAGCAAAGTCTGAGAGCACAGTAAGCGGTCCAAAAGCAATAGGTGGCAAACACTAATTTCTCTGTAACAGCTCCACAACAGGTGGAGCTTGTAAATGATTAGCCCTATTTGCAACATTTCTGTTTATCGCCTGTCATTTTTGTTTGACTACTGTAATTCAAGTTCCAAGTGCAAGCTCAGTCACAAAGCAAGCGTGTCCTTCCTCCCAGCCAGAGGGGACCCAGGCTGCCGATCCGGGTTGCTCAGACTGCAAACACATCCCTGAGAGCAGCAGACCGAACGCCCTTCAGCTACACAAGACATTTGGCATCCCTTGTAAGGGCTGTTGGAGGGCAGGGGGTGTTGGGATGTTAAGAGACCTTTCCTTGCGTGTCCAATAGCAAATTGATGTTCCTCCCTGACTTGGTGGGGAAGGGAAGAAAGACAGGATCAGGCACACACAAACCCTCACTGGTTTGGACTGAGTTCAGTCAGCAACTGACAGGCTCTGCATCCTGCTATGAACTCCCGCTGCAGGCACAGTATGACCACAGTAACGATCACTTTCCCTTTGTGGTATGGGTTATAAGGCTCGGGGCAGAGGCACCGCGGGGAGGAGCCGCCAGCCTTCCCTGCCCGTGCCCCGTCTCCCCCAGCCCCTTGCCTTCAGGCCCCTGACGTCCATCTGCCCCGAGCCGTCCGCATCGAACAAGTCGAAGGCCTCCCGCAGCTGCAGCCGCTGCTGGTCGCTGAGGGGGAACGCGGGGCCTGAGGCAGCCCCGCTCCCTGCCGCTGCCTCCCCGGGCGCCATGGAGGGACCCCCGGCCCCCTGAGGCGCTTCTGAGGGAGGCCCCCGCCCGGCGCCATGGCAACCGCGCTTCTCAGCTGTGGGGCGCAGGACCGGCGCTCCTCGGTTTTCGAGATTTGTTTCAAACGCTCACCCTGTGCCCCAGGTTTACTCCCACAAACACCCAAACGGGCGCTCCTTGGTTCTCATGATTTGTTTGAAACGCTCACCCCCTTCCCGAGGTTTGCTTCTACAAACACACAAAATCCTCTCATGGTTGTCAGCAACTAAATTGGTCTGAAATCCCCATTAGTGTCCTGTGCATAAAATTCAGTTGTAGCGAGGCCTTCAAAACACCACTGCCCCTACCCTGCCTGGAGAGCTGAAGCTTTGGGGCAAGGCAAGCGCAAACGCTGACAGAAAATGACCCACATCTGCTTTTTTGGAGGAGAAGCATTAGAGCGCAACCATCAGAGCTGAATTGTATATTGAGCTGCAGCTGTTAGGTAAAATAAATGAGTTTAAGGTGAGGAGGCAGGTTTCTGCCTTCAGGATTTAACAAAACCATAAATTGTTGCAGCAGCAACAGAAGGTCACTGAGAGATTGAGGTAGATTGGATAAAGGACTAGAAAATGCACAGAAAGCAGCATCAGCCTTGCTGATAAACTGACCTCGGCTGATAAATTAAATTATCAGAGCTTTTGATGTCCCATTTATCATTCATGTTTTCATGTGTATGTCTTATTCTTCACCACACGGGGGACATGAGACAGCAAGAATCCCGTCCCTTTCTCCAGTATAAACCATTTTTTTTTAACAACAGATAAAGGCAAAAAGGAAACCGACACGATATAAGCCAAATTCAATTATCATTTATTTTCATGCTGAGTTCAGCCTTCGATTTTTTTTCCCCCCCCACATTTATGAACTGTGGAGGTAAGCTGAATGTTCAGCACTTGGAAAAGGGCAGATGCTGACTGAAAAGCAAAGGAATAAATTGGATTTTGAGTCAGAAAGATGTTCACATTTCTACAGAGGAAGAATCCATCCTTCCCTTGTCTGAGAGTGAGGACGAAGGGCACCAGAGAAATTACTGGTATCTTTAACAAACAGAAGTAGCAGAAGGGCATGGGAGCTTGTTTTCTTCCAACACAAGGCAGGAGCCATCCTTTAATTATGCTCTTACCTTAAATGCCACTTCAAAGACAGAACAGAGTGTAGTTTGTCTCTGTAGACAAGTGTTTAGTAACTAGGGCCCTTCTGAAGACTTAGAAGTTGAAACTCTTTGAGTACCTTTAAGAATCATTTTGTTATTTGCCCATACATCAGAGTGAATGTTGTACCAGCGAAGTTGTGTCTTTGTATATTTCTTTCCACAACTCTGACGGCTTAAAATAAGACACTTTATTTTAAGGAAAATCTTATATTTGCAGCCACTGAATATTCCTGTAAACATACAGATCATCAGCATTGGTAACATTCCTCTTTTGCAAAAAGATTTTTTTAAATATGTGAACTGAATAGCAGTAAGTTAAGTTGCAGCAGTCTATTTACTTACTTTTTCAGTTTAAAGGGCATTCTAAAAAAGGGGGAGGGAATAATCACCATAAAACAAAGTAAAAAAAAAGTCGATCCCCATAAATGTGTTATATAAAGAGCTTACTGTAACTGGGCCTAAACCAAGGCATTAAACCAGAAACTTCAACTGCTGCTAAATACAGCTTTACACTTTCTGGTTTCGAGTCTTCTCTGTACCTAATAAATCATTTGACACGTGGTTTTAGTCAGATAAGGAACTGAATACTATCACTGAAAAATGTGATTTGTGTATCAAAAATGAACAGTGTAAACATCTTAGGAGCACAAACAAGCAACTACATTGCGACATGTAAACAGATTAGCAGTTGGTAACTGTTCACAAATAGAAGTTTAAGACCATCCACTTACAAGAAAGTATTGACCCAACTTTTTTGGTCTCTCAAAAGAAATAAAAGGCTGGAAAAAAAAAAAAAAATGAGGCACCTACCAAACACATACACACATGTGCAAAAATAAATAAAATTCAGTTTCAGTAAAGGCTGGTCTTCTTCATGATCCTCAAGAATTCTTGCTCGTTCACTTCCCCATCCCCATCTCTATCAGCTTCATCAATCATTTCCTGAAATATATTTGTATTCTGAAATTAGATGCAGATTAGAGTAGGATGACAATTATTAGGTTAATTCAGAATTAGAGCCACTCTTAGTAAATAGTATTGGAAAGGACAGTGTTAGTTCAATGTCAGACCTCACATGCTACAAAATATTTTTTAAACTAGATAACAATATGTTTTTACACAAATTTATATTTATATATAAATGTGTATAGAGTTATGCTGTATTAGAGGAGCGATGCTGGAAGAAACCAAATGCTCAGAGCAGAGTTGTTCCTTTTATACCACCTCAACTCCATAAAAGTGGAATTCTACTGACACAGTGACAGTTACTGTGAAACAATTTAAGGAACCACATGTGCTTAATCCATCTTTGGCCTCAGAAACTATTTCCCAATCCCAAATTGATAGAAGCTTTTCCATTTCTTTCAAGAAAGAAACAGCTTAGATTACCCATGATAGCTTAAAAGTAAGGATCCCACGGGATGCTAGGACAGCACCTAAAACTGAAAGACTGCTGCCTTTACCTAAAAACTTACTGACCCCTAAATGGCTTCCTTCCCCACTGAGACAGTCCCATTCCCTATTCTCACTAGCTCTGGTGCTTAGCAGGCCAGAGAGATGCTTGAGCATCTTCCAAACAGGAGAACTAGACTATGACCATTCACCTAAATTTTAAATTAATGCAAACATGAAACAAAGTAATACACAAACATTCTCTGACTGCCTTCATATTCAACAGACAAAACATAATCTGGACCTTTAAATCTTACACAAAGGCTGCCAGCGAGTGTTTGTGTATTATATGGTTTCATACACCAGGTACAAACCTGCAGCTCTTCATCTGTGAGATTTTCGCCCAGCTCTTTGGCTACACGTTTGAGGTTTTTGAAAGATATTTTGCCAGTTTCATCATCATCAAAGAGTTTGAAAGCTTTGAGAATCTCCTCTTTGGAATCTTTTTCAGCCTTAGAGAAGGAACCATAAGTTTAAAGAAAAAAAGCACTGTTTACGTCATACATAATACCCAAAATAAAGACGGCAGTTATAAAATACAAGCGTTAGAAAGACTGAGAAACTCTCTTAAGAGTAAGTTTAAAGAAGCCCAGCAGTACACATTCAAAAGCTGAAGGTAGATAGAGACAGCAGGGCTTCAGGGAGTTTTTTTCTCTATCTAGCCAGCTGTCCTTGGGATTTCAGTATCAGGATAAACCTCTGTTAAATATTTGTTTTTACTCAATGTTTTCTAGGATTTTTAAAAGCAGAGGTTTCATCTGTAAATATCTGTCATCCGCGTAATGCGTTAATACTCCGGACAGCTTTCTGCAGGCCAGAAAATCTTGGTTTCGCAATTTTTCGTTTTTGACACACACACAAAACTGACTGTTAAAGAAACCTTAATGACATCTTTCTTTCAACCTTACCTTAAAAATGAGACAGAGCATTTTCTGTCTTGCCATTGTAAGTTTTACATATGTTATTGCTAAGATTAAGGGAGTACTTTCATCTTTCACTAAAACCAAAAGGAGATGAAAGGGACTCAACCATTTTCTGAATTGCTTCAACTTTGATTTCTAACATTTACAAACCATTTTCTGCGTCATCACTGCCAAGAAGTCATTGAAACTGATTTTTCCGGTTCCTTCCTTATCGATATCTGATATCATTTTCTTGATCTCTTCTTTTTTAGGTTCAAACCCTAGTGCTCTCATGGCCACCTGTAAGGACAAAAGAAGTTACAAATCAGTCAAAACTATAAGCAAAACCCCAGGAAACAAAAAATTAACCTTTATACCACACTATATTAAAACATTCATTTGGTGTCTCAAAGGAACAGTCTTCAAGCAAATTTTATTTTATTTTATTTATTTATTTATTTATTTTTACAGGCAAAGGTGCACCAAGATGCAGAAAACAGGCAGGCAAACAGTCATATTCAGGAGTCACTCCTTCAATTAATTCCAAGATTTCCTAAACACTTTCTAACCACCATATCCACCACCCCCAGGTCACAACTGACAAGAACGTGGATAAAAGTCTTGGGAGAAAAGATTTCTCTCAGCAAGTCTGGATTCTTTTACAAAGACTTAGCATACCCGTTTTGGTATATACTGTTTTAATTCCTACAGTGGGCATTCAGAGAATGAAAGGGTCCCACTTTCATCAATATATTGAAGGAAAAAACCACAAACTCATGTAGTGACATGGACCCTGCGACTGTGATGTAGCGCTGTGGATAGCGATTTCCGGTGCTGCTGAAGACTAGAATATTATTCCTTTCCTGTCAAGGGAATCGCTACTGATACTCTCTTTGCAATGAGAAACATGACACAGAATAAAAGCAATAAAAAAGCTCACATCAGACTCTTGTAAGCAGGATGGCTAAGTGTAAGACTTAGAAATATCTTGAAAAAAGGAACATGCTTCCAGGCAAGTGACTCCATGAAAGAAGTTTCTATCATACTTGCAGCTCTACTGAGCTCTTAACGAACTTTAACCTGACAGCACAAAGATAGAAATTCTTAAGCTTACAGACCACAGGAAAATTAAAATAGTTTTTTTTTTTCATTTTAGTGACCAGGACTTATCTTAATGAATGTTAAAGAAAACACAATTCAGACACTTTGCACGACTGCAGAAAACAATCCTATGAGCAGCACACCAAAGATGCCTTCACTTGCACAGGCATGTGCACGCCTACAAGTTTGCTTCTTCCTCCTTTTATAAAGGGACAAGCGTCAACTTTGAAATCATTTCTCCTCCTCCCAGTGGTCTGTAGCAATATGGGCATCCAGCTGGCAAAGAGAAAGGGCCAACTCTGAAAGCAGAAGAACCCCTCATTTATTGATTACTGTTCTTCCCAAAGGACAGGGGTGGAGAGAGACTGACATTTTTCAGCGATAAATAAAACCGAGAAAATATGTAACATTAGCGCACTGCTTATCTTGGGCAATCTAAATCACAAAACATACAATTCTTGAGAGCACATAAAAGGGGGGAAAACCTTACATTTTTAATATGTACAAACCTTTTGGCTATTTTACTAGCAGAGAAGGAGGTGGTGCAGCAAATACAGAACTGTCAGTGTGTTTTGGTCATAGAGACAGCGGGAAAGAGTTATAGCTCATTAGCAACGTGCCTATTGACAGGGAAACGTTACACTGGAGAAAAAACAGAGCCTCTGTCCTGTTTAGTGTCCCTTAGGCGTTTGTGCCGCCGTTAACTCCCAGCCCATGCGGGGCCGCGCTGTCAGCGGCCAGGTTTACCTTCAGCTCCTTGACGTCTATGTTCCCAGCGCCGTCCGCATCGAAGAGGTCGAAGGCCTCGCGGACCTCCTGCCTCTGCTCCTCCGTCAGCTCCAGCTTGGGGCTCGCCTTCTTGCGCTGGGCCGCGGCTGCCAGCGGCGGCTTCTTAAAGCCAGAGGCCTTGGCGCAGCGACACGAGAGCAGAGCGGCGTCAGGGAGGCTCCGCTCCGCTCCGCTCCGCGCCTCTCGCGCCTCGGTCGCGCCTCGGTCGCGCCTCGGTCGCGCCTCGGTCGCCCCCCGGCCCCGGCCCCGGCCCCGCTCACCATCCCGGCGGCCGCTGCCTCCGGGCGGCTCTAGGCCTGACAGGCCTTCTGTCCAATGCCGCCCCTTCCCATTGGCTAGCGCCGCCACGCCGCTGCTATGGTAACCGCCGCCGCCATTGGTAGAGAGCCGAGCGCGGGAAGGGCTTGGTTTATGGCTATTGGCTAATACGTGGTTGGGGGCGGGTCCAAGAGGGAGCAGAGAGGGGAGGAGCCTCGGCTCCTTCCGTTAAGGCGATTGGCTAGAGTGGGGAGGGCGGGACCAATCAGCGAGGGGCCGTCGGCTGGCGCGATGCTCGGCCCAGGGCGTGCGCGAGGGGAGGGGGTGAGAGGCGGAGGGTGGGCGGGGCCTGAGGGGAGCGCCGGCGGTGATTGGTTGGGCGAAGGCAGGGGGCGGGGCCGGGCCGGCGCTGAGGGGAGAGCGGAGGTGAGGGGCTCGGAGGTGAGGGGGGAGAGGGGGCTTTGGGGTGGGGGCGGGTTAGGGTAGGGGAGGGGGCCTTTAGGATAAGGAAGGGGGGGCCTTTAGGGTGAGGGGGGGGGCCTTAGGGTGAGGGGTGGGGGGCTTAGGGTGAGGGCTTTAGGATAGGCAAGGGGTCCTTAGGATAGGGGAGGGGTCTTCAGGATGGGGCCGTCAGGATAGGGGAGGGATCCTTAGGATGGGGGCGCTTCAGGGTTGGGGGTGATTCAGGATGTGGGGGGGGAACTGGAGCCGGGGCAGGTCCGAGTGCTGTTTTGGGGGGCGGTGAGGCCGTGTTAAGGGGGCTGTGGGGGTAGGGGAGGGAGCAGCAGGAGGGCAGGTGGCCTCGTGTCTGTTTGTCAAAGCCAGCTGGGTGTTCCTGGCCAGACAGGCACCAATCCAGCTTTTTTTTTTTCTTGTTGCCTCAAAAGGGCTTCTCAGAAAGTAAAAAAGACCAGTAAGCGGCAGCTTTGGGGGCGAGTCAGTTGAACATACCTGTTGTCTTGTGTGGTACATGCTCACTGGTGTGATACTGTGGTCATTTTACAGCAGCCCTGGTGTAGCTGTGCCTGGGTCGCATCCAGCTGCGTTGGCACCTGTGTTTGTGAGGTGAGATGGGTCAGGGAGCGCTCCTCATGGAAACCAGCCCAGGTGGAACGTAATTAATTTGAGACTCACCACACATTCATCCACCTTGGTGCATGGATGGTAGGAGGCAGTGGGAACGACTGACTGGGAATCAGGAGACTCAAATTGGCCTCTAAAGCAACAGTTGTTGTGCTGGTCAATTAAAGTGGCTGTGAGACCATCAGAAATCTTTGCACGCAGCTTGCTTTTCTCATGGAAGCAGATCTAAATAGGCATATTGTCATTTTCTGCCTTTCAGTTATACTTCAGTATACGTAGGACCACAGCTGAGATGGGATTTATGTTCTCTATTAGTGTAACAATTTTAATGAAACTTGTGCCATCAACAGCCTGTGGTGTGAAAACCTGGAAAATCTCAACGCTGTCTTCCCTCTCCGCTGACAGCACCAGTGAGCGCTGGCATTTCTTCCTCACCGTGTCTGCTGTTTTGGAACAGGCGGGTGTGGTGCTTCAGTTCTGTTTTGTTATTCCTAGCACCCTCGGGCGGCCCTGTTTTTGAAGAGATGACTGCCAAAACAACAGAATTGCCTTTGTGTTTTTGGAGTATAGATGCTCAGATACTCAGGAAGTTCATGAAGCTAATGCTAACCAAAATAAAGTGGTGCCAAAACAAAATGGTGCCTTTGTTATCAGAGATGTTTTATTAGAATTGTGCCTTTGAGGAAGCTATTTGATGTCCCTGTTAGTCTTGTGCTGCTTAGCATGTTCGTCTGGTCTGGGAGAATTAGTTCACTGATGTTTTTCATGTTTCTGCTTTGCACCTCGATTTTCAATTGTAATTTGCATTTTCAGTGGCTTTACACCTCGATTTTTGTAACTAGAAATCTGTTTTAAAAAGTTGTTAGTGTTAACGGCATGCTTAAGTAATATGAGTATTTTATTGTGAATAAAACATATTTTTTTTTTCTTTAGGAACTAGGTTGATACCAAGTCATCAGAGAAATGGCCACACGCCTCAGATCGGTGAGTAGAGGGCTTCAACTTTGCTGCACGAAGATTTGTCTGATGGAAACATGTTTTCATAGATCCGTATTCTCTAACCGTGCTTGGAAGAAATGAGGCTGTTCCTGTGTTGATGCCTGCTCCCAAAGATATTGCTGCTGGAAAAGGGGCATCTTTGCTACCATTCCAACTCCAGAGAGACCCGATGATGCTCCAGCCCTGAGGAATACCAGGGGCTTTGTCAGTGCTGCTGAATCAATTGATCTGGAGATCTGCTTACACCAGGATCGTTCCTGTGTGCCTTAAAACATTATTCCATGCTGGCATGCAAATAAGGGCCCAGCTGGGCTCTCTGAGATCTGCTAGACCGTAGTAACTTCTTTCTGGCATTATTGTATTGAATGTAGGAAGTTTTAATATGGAAAGAATAACGCTTTGCTTAGCCTAGAAAGTTATCTGGCCATTTATCTTGGGAGTACAGCTTGCTAAGCTGATCTGGTGTGTTACCTGTGCTTGTTTATTGTAGAGAAGTTTCTGCTTTCCGGTCTATTTTCTCTTTTTTTTTTTCTGGCTTCTGTAAGTAAATGTCAGATATTTAGGAAACAAACAAAAATGTAGCATAACGTTAGAGAGCATGAACAGGCTGTTTTAGCTGCACAGCACTGGATAGACAGTAATTCCTCTCCCAAAGTTGATGTAATCCCGCCTAGCCTGCGTTTCTGCCGGCCTTTTAGAAAAAGGCCAACTTGTCCAGGAGCAGTACCGTGAGCTGCAGTTACACTGATTCTGGACACTGGGTTGGTTCAGTTAGTATTTTCCAAAGAGGTGTGTGTGCTTTCGGTTATAAACATGCGCTAAAGGTTATTTAAATAAATCTTTCAGTCAGTGATTAGAATATTGACCTTTACTTGGGTGAGTGGGGAAACTGTCATACAGAAAAACCTGGGCTGCATCAACTGCAGTGGGAGAAAGTGATGCTGTCACTTTCAGTCAGACAGAGGGCGTCCTTCTGCCGCTGTTTAAAACTTCGGCTCAGCGCTGTGTGCAGTTGTGGTGTTTGCATCTTATGAAGAACGTGCTGGAATGAGACAGGGTACAGACAAAGGGCGATAAAAATACCAATGAACTGGAGCGACTGCCTGCTGAGGAGAAGCTAAAAAGGCTCAACCCCTTTGTGGGGAAAGAAGACTGCAGAGGGGGCGGATGTGACCGAACTTACAAAATCGGGAAGCTAATGAGTAAAGCAAATGTAGACCTGTTGTAGGGGGGAGATACAAGGAGAACAAACTGCAGAGAGTCCTTGGACTATCGTATTTTTTCTATACTGTCTGTTCTGCAACCATCAGAAGCAGAATCCAGGACCAGATAGGCCATTGGTCCATCCCAGAAGAACTTTAATTCATTTATTTAATGCTTTTAATCAGGCTGGACTTTGCACGCACTATTCCAAGTAGCTGGCTATGCCCTGCTGGAGTTGCTGAGTTGCACTGAACTTTTCTCGTTTCTGCTGTGGATAACTGATGCTTTGCAGTTGAATCTTTGTTTAGGGATGTAGCCCTTGGAAATTACCAAACAATTGTTGTCTTTGTGCGGTTTCACGGGGTTAAAATTCCCTGCAGCTCAATAGAATAACTGCAGAGGTGGGTTTTTGTGTAGCAACAATAAGGAGCAAATGTATTTCCAGCCAGGACAGAGCAGTCTTTGTACAAAAACTTCCTCCGACTCATTGCTTGCACGTTCTTTGTTGGCAGTGAGGTTTCCACACTCATTGCAGTTAGACCGGTGACCAAACCAGAATCTGTTAATTAGCGACTCTAGCCATTGAATTATAAAGCATTTAAAAAAGAAATGAAAAACTAATGACTGATTAAATAGGATAAGCTTTGCCTTTACCTGATTGCTTTCTTGGCTTGGAGGAGCCTAAGTCTCATGTGCTGTGAAAATGGCTTTGTCCTTGCTAGCTGTGATGGGTTTTGTATTTTGGGTTATCTGTGCCTTGTGGCTGTAGTGAGCTCCGTCTGGTTTATATCAGGGCAGAGTTTGTCAGAGCTGGTCCTCTTCTTCTTCCCTCCTAGGCGAGCCACTTGGTTACGTGACAGAGTCCTGCCAAAATAGGAACCAGCACGCAAGCTGTGTGGACCACTGGCATGCCTGAACTTCAGGTTACTGCGGTGGCACAGACGTATTGGAAAGTGATATCTGAGTTTAGATTCCCCCAGTCAAATCGACTACTGACTTGAACAATCAGAGCTGTGCAAAATTCCAGCCCGTTAAGATCTTAGGAAGTTCAATCCCGGTTTAGTTGCACTGTTTGTTGGTGCGTGTCTGCTTTCTTGTAACACTCGTTGTCTCACTGTCTTTGCAGGCTGGTAAAAAGTGTACAGTGATCGGCGGCTGCGGATTCTTAGGCCAGCACATGGTGGAGAAGCTCCTGGACAAGGGTTACTTGGTCAACGTGTTTGATATCGAGAAGAGATTTGAGAATGACAGAGTGCAGTTTTTCCTGGGAGACCTTTGCGACAAAGAGGTACAGACTAGCAACAGTAACCTGCGTAGATGGGAAGGATGTCTGTATAAACTAATGTCCAGGCAAACAGCTAAGCGGGCCGTGTTTGAAGCGCTTAAATGCCTGAAAGTTTTGTACAGGCTGTAAAAGGATGCATAGGTACGCTCTCCTGCCTTTCCCGTTGAAGTCAGAGGCCTAAACAGTTTTCTGGGGAAGTGTCATCTGGAACACTTAAAGAAATAGTTGGTGACTGCTTGAAACTGAAGGGAACAGAACTTGTTTCTGATTTGTGATTTGCATTACTGTTAGCTCAGCTGTGGAGTCTAATTACAGTCACTGTTGGTAATTAGCTAGGAGAGCAGCTACGTGCAACCTCAGCTGCATGAGCACCGCAGGATGCATTATTCCTCACAGTTAAGACACACTAAGACCTCTTGCCTTGACGAGGTTATGCATGTGAACCCTGGCAAAAGCATTTGTATGCAATGTGAAGAGATGTTTCCCTACCAGTATAAGTTATCGCGTCTCAGAGCTTTATGACAGTCGTCTCCAAGGCAGACAATGCCATGGGATGCTGTGAAACTGCTGCGTGTGGAGTTCTCTAACTCCTCTCCCCAGGTAATTTTGAGTCTCATATCTGCAGTGGAGACTCTTGCAAGTAGTTATGTCGAGATAGCCTCCAGCTCTCAGAAAATTCCCAAGTTCTTCTCTGGGGGGGAAAAAACAAGAGCTAATGTAGTGCTCTTTTGCCTAACAAGGAGAGGACACTGAAGACCCTAGAGGCTAATCCTATTCTAGCTGCTTACCTTTATGGAGGGAACGTGACTTGAAATTTAGCAGTTTAGTTTTCATGAGATTAAGACCCATGCTTTATTTCCTGAGTAATCCCTGTTGCTGCTGTTTCATTGCTGTCTTGCACAACGTGTCTTCTTGTAGGCCTTGCTCCCAGCTTTACAAGGCGCTTCAGTGGCATTTCATTGTGCGTCGCCAGCACCTTCAAGTGACAACAGGGAACTGTTTTATAAGGTGAATTTTATGGGAACCAAAACAGTCATTGAAGCCTGCAAAGAAGCTGGAGTGCAGGTAAGGATGGAAGAGCTTGTGGAGTACATAAGATGTGAATGTGAATTGGTGACTTCTGAACTATGGACTGGTTTGAGTCTGGTAAAAAAAGGCTTTTTTTCCTCTCAGTGTAGTGATTTTATTCGCTCTTACCAAATTGTCAAGCACAACGCCTGTGAAGATCCCTTACTCGTTCTGGGCAGAGATGTGATACTTCCAAGATACCTTGCACATTGTCCATGTACAAATACAGACCTGGCAATGTTTAGAATTAAATGCTATATAGGACTCCCAGCCCACAGGTACTTGTTGTTGTTATTTTGCCTCCCCCTTTCCCAGTCGTAAGCTTTTGTAGGAAACGGGCCGTGCAGTGTTTACCTTCAGGCTTAGTCTAGCTTCTGTCAGAGCAAGAAGCAAGTTTTGTTAGAACTTGTTGGATCCAGCTATCTTTTAAAAAGTAGATCTTATTTACAACCACGTTTCCGATTGCCCAAGTGATCGCTGGCTTCCTGTTTTGAATCCATGAGGGCATATTTTTTTATCCAACAAAAATATCCAGGATAAGAATTCTTTTTTGTTGTAATCTGGCATGGTACTGTTATCATAAAGATAAGCAAAGATATCTTAAACATTCGTTGCATGTTAAGTGCTAAAATGTGCTAAGCCTAGTGGGTGCTCCAGTTTCCTTGGAGATGTTTTCACATTGACTGGTTGTCCTGGAAATTTGTTGTCCTTAAGGTAGCAATAAATTATATTAGAAAACTCCCACTCTCTTAATTAACTCTTACCTGCAGTTTCAGGTCATCTTCTGTTAACCCATGTTATTCCAGACACAGTTTATTCTCTGTAGAAACAGTCAACTAAACATTATTATTGTCTTTACTTAGTCTTTGTAAATAATGACCCTTTCTTCTGAGGCTTTAAAAAGCTGTTTTCTTTCTCATCCATTGCAGAAACTGGTGTTAACTAGCAGTGCCAGTGTTGTTTTTGAGGGCACAGACATAAAAAATGGAACAGAAGACCTCCCTTATGCGAAAAAACCTATTGACTATTACACAGAGACAAAAATCCTACAGGAAAAGGTATTTGTCACAAAATGGGTAACACTTTTTTCCATGCTTAAAAATGCCCTTCTAAAAGTAGGGCGTGCCCTGGGGGACATCAACAAACTTCAAGACTGAGCAGATCTCTATTCTCCAGAATCTTTGTTTCTCTAAAAAGAAGCCTTTTATTTGTAGTTGTGGAGAAAGTCTGTGCAAATTGATGCACATTTAGCAACGTTGGCCAGAGTTTTCAGGTAGAACTGGAACAGGAAAATTCCCTTGTTTTAGGCAGAACCTCTTGACTTCTGTGTTCTTTTCAGCATGGAGACTAGGGAGCTGTGGAAATGTGTTCGTTTATTCTGTTAAGAGAAGTGTGGCAGGTGGCCGCTGCTTGCATCTTTCACAGCTCACCCACATCCTTTTACCTGAGCGTGCTGATGGGATGGTGCAGGGGATGCTTTCCTAGCAGCCCTGTAGAGTCCAAATTCTTAAGCAGTCAATTCTGTCTTCCTTGGCTGGCTAAGCTCTAAGCAATGTATTCATTTAATAAAAGTGAATAAATAAAGCTGTGACAAATTACCTGGAAAGCTGAGTGAAGTAGGGTGTTATATTGGGAGGGAGGGGAGCTATTTCTGGAGAAAGAATAAAAGAACTGACGGAGACGTGTAACAAGTCCCTTTCTTAACTGATCCAGCTCTGCTTTGAGATAAGCTGAGGGAGACTTTTTTGCTTTCTCTGCTCCCATTGGAAGGCTTTCCTTCCACGTTTACCTGATTTGCAGCCTGAAGGTACTAGTGGTAGTGGGCATGTGTTTCAGCTGGGGTTGTGAAGAAGGTACTGGGGAAGGAGATGATGAGGTGGGGATTTGAACCAAGTTAAGGAGCATGACAACCAAAAAATGTGTTGTAAACTAATGTTGTTGGCCATATACTGAAAATTTTCTTCTTAGTGTTTAAAAATTTCCCCTTACATCTTAATGTCCGCTGCTCTGAAATTCTACAGATCACCAGTATCTGTTCTGTTTCAGGTTGTTAATGCTGCAGTATTTGTGGTCTCAACATGGTATGGCAGTGTTTTAAATCAAAGCAAACAAATGTATCTTCAAGGGTTTTTTTCAATGGTTTGCATTTCAGTTGTGGAAAGAACTTACGCTTTTTATACAAGAAGAATTTAGATTTGCTTCCAGATGGAAGCTGTGTCCTGTAACGTATAGTATTAGCCTTGAAGAATTTTTCTTATGTTCTTTGAAAAGAGCTCAGTGTAAAAACATCTGTTCATTCACAAGCATAACCACTTCACTGCAAAGGGGACTAGCAGAGTGGAAGCTTGTGAGCAACAATCAAGTCAATGTGCTTGTAATTATATCTATTTTGGGTGAAGCAGTGAAAGTATTCAGTGTTTGTTTGCATGTGGTGTTCTTGAGTCTTTACTAGAAAAGACAGCAGATTTTTTTTATTAAAAAATAAAAAATCAGTTGAACATGTTTAGAAACTCCCAGTAGAATTAAAACTTCTTCAAAGGTGCCTTGTTAAATCTGCTTTGCACATGGTGTTCCCAGGAAAAAGGGACCACACCCCTTCTGAACGTGGTCAAGGAAGCCCATGATGGAAGTCTTCCATTAAATGATGAGAGATTGAGTTGCTCAGTTTCCTTCTTTTTGACTCCCCCACATCCTACAGCTCCTCTGGTCTCTGTGGTGTTAAATGGCAAAGAGCTCACTGTCAATCCACGTAGTGTTCACTAATGAAAACAGATTTGTTTCTTTTTCTCATTAAAGAGAAGAAGAAGAGAAAAGGGAAAGGATTATCTGGTAGGATGGATAGTAATTCTTCCACTGATGTCTTCCCAAAGAGATGAGGGAATGCTTCCTTGCTCTAGTGCTGCGGTTGGGGTATGTTACTAAGCCATATTTTTCTTCCTAACCTCTCTCTCTGTTTTTTGTCTTTTTTTTTTTCTTCCTCCCCTTACAGGAAGTACTGAGTGCAAATGACCCTGACAACAATTTCTTCACTGTTGCTATTCGCCCCCACGGGATATTTGGTCCTAGAGACCCTCAGCTGGTTCCCATCCTCGTCCAAGCAGCTAAGAGTGGCAAAATGAAGTTCATAATCGGGTGAGCAAGGCTTAGTCACTTTATAGCTTGTTAAACCTGAAACTCTTTTGGAAGGGGATGATGCTAAATCAGGAGTGGTGATGTGGCTTTCAGTGATCTTCTGATGTAAGAATAGGATAATTCATGGTAATATTAAGTCTGTCGGGATCCTTGTCCTGAGGTGTTCAGCATCGAAGAAGAAGGCAGGATTTAACCTTCTGCACTGGCAGTCTCTTCTTGGGAACTGCAATGTAATTCTGGAGGGGGGAGAAGTTTCTCTAACTTTTTGCTTGTAATCCAGTAGTCTTCTTTCATAGCCCGTTTGTTAGAGACTCACACACTCAGATGAGTAAGCATTCTTCATGCAAAAAGCATATCGGTAGGGAAAGCAGACATAACTTGAGCTGGCTTTTCACAGTCTAAAGAGTTCATTTTTTAATCAAAGAACTCAGATAACTTGCTGTTAACTAATGTACACTACTGGTATTTGAGGGTCTTGCAATTAAAAAGTGTGTTTGACAGTGTTTTAATACTCATGCCAATAAGATCAAAGATGTTTGCATTGTTATTAAGTCTCGCAGTTTCCAGTGGACCACTGAAATGTTAGAGCAAGAAATAGTTCAAGCTGCTACTAAGAAATCTTTTTAACTTTTATTATGATCTTGAAAATAAATGCGCTCTTTAATTTATAATAGGTTTTTATTGCATGCAGGAAGCTATTGTGTGTGTACCTGTGTGAATGAATACGTGCTTAGGGTAGGAGAAAGAAAGGGACTAGGGTTGGGTTTATATGGTTCTTATTCTTCCTTATGGGTCGCTTCTAGATTGATCTCCCAGGTAGGTTTGCTGCTCACAGATCAGAATAAACTCAAGCTTTCTACTTTGTGTAAGTCTTTGCTTTCTAGCTCAAACACGCTTTCCTCGTTTAGGTTTTCCTGCTGCTATAAAGACCTGCTTATCCCTATCAAGAAAGCAAATAGCCATTTATCTGTGAAAGTTGAAAACGAAAATTATTAATTCCCAGAACGCTGGATGGCAGCAATGTTTTTATGGCCAAATGAGTGCGCTGATGGTTTTGTAGCAAACAATTTGTGTGATTTAGATGGACTCTTGAAAGTGGCATGCAGCTCTATCTTTGGTATCTGTGTGGAAATAGATTTAACACAGTGGGCTGAATCTGTTTCAGCTGGGACTGAAGTTGGCTTATTGAGTAAGTTAAAATTTCATAAGCCAAGAAATTCATAATTGAAAGCTTGTCCTTAAGTGACTTTCTGTGTGCTGGTTGCCACTGTGTTCCTATCTGTTCTGCTTCTGTGGATCACTGGTGGTCCTGAGACCTGTAGGATCTCAGTGGGTTTAAATAGGGTACTGTTACAGGAATATAAACTGTCTGAGGGTCTTCTCAAGAGCTGAGACAGTAACGGCTTTTCTTCTGTCTCAAGATAAGATGCGGTGACTTCATATCTCTATCAGAGTAACAAACAGCCTGAAGTTATGGCACAACACAGGGAGAAGAGGATTCTCAAATAGTGTTATGTGAAATATCCTTCCTTTTGCCACAAGCAGATTTTTTGCCCAGATTACCTTTGGACATAACTCTTTCCTTTCATCTGTGCAGGGATGGAAAGAACTTGGTAGACTTCACTTATGTGGAAAACGTGGTCCATGGACATATCCTAGCTGCTGAGCACCTTCAGAAGGACTCTCCCTTGTGTGGGAAGGTAAGGAGGGAACCGGGAAGGGGCGTGGGTGTCCCCTAGCTCGACTTCATCTGCCTGCCTTGCTTGGTTACGTGTTTTGGCTCTGTAGTTCATGTTGATGTGTCTGTACTGAAAAATCCATCTCAGACGAGTGGAGCTAGCTCACACAAACGGGTCATTTTTTCCTGTCTGTGGTTATAACGAGTCGTTGCCCATCTGACGACCGTTCTGTGCAACAATGTGGGGCAAAATGCATGCGAATACTTTTAACTTCATTCTGTAAAACACCTTGTGGAAGGAAGTCCGGGCAGAATTGTGGGTAGCTGAAATGAGTGCATAAGAAAACAGTTATGTAGCTCTTACAATAGAGCTCTGAGCAGCAGAATTTCTTTACAGACTTCCATGGCACCACCATGCTCTGGGCATGCTTTTATATGTTTTCACTGTGTTGTGTCATTCAGTTTGACCAGTGATGAGAGAACTAACCTGTCAGAAGTAGCTGGCTGTCTTAGTAAAGGGGATAACTGCTTTTCAGGTGGAGGAGGTTGGTGGAAGGTAGTTTCTCATGGAAACGCCTTTGCAGTCAAGTCAGAGGTGTCAGTCTCCTGGGCGTGAACATGAGATGAGCTGGGCCATCAAAGAGACAAATGTGTGAAAGGCATGATTTTCATCTGGCTTTTTGTCTTCTCTTTCAGGCATTTCATATCACAAATGATGAACCAATTCCCTTCTGGGCATTCATGTCCCGTATCTTGACTGGCTTGAACTACGATGCACCCAAGTACTATATTCCCTATGGGCTGGCATATTACTTGGCCCTGTTCTTGGCTCTAGTGCTGTGGCTGCTCAGTCCACTGGTCACCATCAAGCCCACTTTTACCCCTATGCGGGTAGCACTAGCTGGGACCTTTCACTACTACAGCTGTGAACGGGCCAAACGAGACATGGGCTACAAGCCAGTGGTGAGCTTGGACGAAGCGATAGACAGGACTCTCCAGAGCTACCCCCACCTACGCCGGGCTAAGGCCTGAGAAGTCCTGGATGGATTTTATTTCTACCAGAATTTCCTAATTGCTTTGAGATCTTAACATGAACACTGAAGCAAATCTCACTAATTTTCTGGAACAGGGAGTTTTCCCAAAGTCCCTCCTCCTCCTCACCATTATCAAGACAGACTTCTCTGGGTTGAAAAACACTTCACGTAGTAGCTGTGCTAACAGTTCTTTCCTTTGATGTGACTTGTTGTTCTGAAACAGCTGCTGAACTCTGTGGACTATGAATAAACACCCTGCTGTGCCCTTTTCAGTCCCAGCCCCGCACATCAGCATTCCTTTGTCTTCTCTCTCCACCCTTGTCCTCTGTTTTGTTGCTCTGGTGATAACAGCCTCCTCTTCTCATAGCTGCAGATCAGTTGATGAAATACTGCTCACAACTGATTTCTCTCTGGGGTTTGGCTTTTTCTATAAAAAAGCAATGAAAAAGAGGCCTTCATCAAGGAGGAGTTCTGCCACCATTTTTTTTTTTTTAACTGTTGAAACTGACTTTATTGTTCTGGGACTGTTCTTGGATCTTCCTGTGGTTGGTGGGTTGATTTGGCCTCTTACAGAGTAATTGGAAGGAAATGTGAGAAAAGGCATGCCAGGCTCCTCCTTGTAAGGAAGCTTGTGCCTTTATTTCTGCAGGAGCTTAATTCTATTTAGAAATATATAAATAAAACAAGAAGAGATGACTTCCTAACTTTGTGTTCCATCTTTGAAGGGACAGATCCTATTCTGAGCAGCTCAGCATAAACAGGTTTTTAATCATTCCCTTTGTGGGGGGAGAAATCTTTGCTGTGGCTTGTTGTCAGCCAGCACATATTTTGCCGTAGCTCTCTTACTTCCCGTAGGAATTACATTGGTTTGGAAGATCTGCTGCACAAGGCTGTCATCTTGTCTGACATTGTTTGTCAGACATGGTAATGGTCACTGTGTTGCATTGACCACTCAGTACATGAAAAGCTCTTACACAAGAAAAAGGCTATAATACTGTGTTCACCAAATTGTTTAGTTGCCACTTAAATTAAGTCTACTTTACCCCATAATCTTGCTAAGTGCTCCAGTTTCATTTTGTTTGTTTAAATGAGGGCTTAGGTTAGGGTTGGAACTTCCCTCTGTGGCCAGTTCCTTGCTCTCCAGCAATGATGGATGTTTCATATTTCTTGATGCTTCAAATTTCAGAAGTATGAGAAGTGCCTCACTGTGTATTCATCATTGTGCCCAGCTCAGTGAGCCTTGACCTCATCTGGGAGCTCAACGTGCTGCCAGAATCCCATAGAAATGAAGGAGTTTTTAAAACTTTTGGTTATATTGTAGAGTTTTATGTTGGATTTTTTTTTTTCCAGGAAACTTTTTCTGTAACAGCTAGGTAGTTTTACCAACATTTGCCTTGCCTGATCTTGAAGTAAATATCCAGTGGTTGGGTCACTTCACACAACTTGGGTTTGCACTAATCAAACACCTTGGCTATTTTTTGTTTTGTTTTTCCCAGCCTGTAGGGTTAAATATGTAAAGCTCAACTTCTAGAGTGCAATCTGCTTGTGTCACCCCACGTCCATTTTCAGTGGGAGACAGATACTGCTTCCAAATAGCTGGGCCGTGTTTCCCTCCATGTGATGCACCGATGTGCTGCCATGAATTCCCTGATAATGGGAAGACCCTTTCTTTCCTCACTGTTTGGTGGTGTGAGTGGCTGTGAATGCCCCATCCATATCTCTACAATTTGTGACTTATAAAAAGAACTCAGGGTGAACTCAGTGGTGAAACCATGCCTAGCTGATAGTGATGGCTTTGTTCCCAATCTCACCGGCTGGATGGAGTGAGGAAGGACTAGGGAAGTTTTTCATGCTCCTCTCTGGAGCTGGCCCCACTTCCAGTTCTCATGATGCGGTCAACTGATGCTAAACTTGTAAATTGCTACTGGAGGAGTGGCCTTGTGAAAACAGGCAATTCAGATGCACCTCTGCTACGTGCAGTAGAGGTAGCCAATAAACCCAAACCGGTAAGTACAAAAAGCCACGAGGGACAAAGCATTCTAGTTCAGATGCATTGCTGGTACACAGAAGGTGGGTACTGCTCTTGGGATTCATGGTACAGCACGGCAGGGAACTTCAGCTCCTCGTGAAGTAGGGATTACTGCACTTCTAGGGGTGGTGAGAGGATCGTACTGAAGTGAGAGGAGCAAGTTCAACGGTTACTTTTCAAAAATAAATCGGTAAAAGCACGTTTTGGCCTCTAGATGGCGTTTCCCAGCTAGATCTGCCACGCTGCTTCAAACGTTCTCCAAAATGCTGTCTCTCAGAACTTGGACACCGTTCAGGTGGAGAGTTACTCACCTCCTTGTGTTTTGTGAAGGTAAATCCAGAAGCTGCTACAGAAACAAGAGGCACTGGAAGTTCAGGTCTGCTGGATAAAAAGCAGCAGATGGTTTATTTACCCTCAAGAGTATGGTCAGTACGAAAGTAAAGCAGAGTTTTGCTTGTATGGGGATGAGCAGTTTCCCAGAGCTGGGCACAGCAAGAAGCGTTGCATCACGCTGAAGTTGGTTTGACTTGGTATTCCCTGTGTAATTAGGTCAGTTCCCAGCATTTCTGGGAGGCTGACTAGCTTCTGTTTTTCAAGCAGAAGTAAATACACGTTGTTGCTGTGGTGGAACCTGACATCGCTATGCCTATAGCCCTGGCCACAACAGAGGAGGAACCTTGCTTTATCCATAGCCTCTTCTAGCCCTGATCGAGCTGCCTCCTCTCAGCTCCGTTTCTTTTCCCAGTGAGCACCCAATAAGCCCCATCTTCTGTTCTTTGGGCAAGCCAATGAGCTCTTTCTGTACTCTGGCCTGTAATTTTTGGCGTGCATCTTCTCTGCAGCGTGTATCTTACGTGTGCGTGAGCATGCAAGTAAGCAGGAGGCTACAAAGCAAAACTACCATTATCAACATTTCCTTCCAAATATCTAGGGTCAAATCTGCCGCTCTTGTTAGTAACGCTCAACAGGAGCTGCTGAAGACATCAAAGACTTTCCTAGAGCACTCTTGTCAAACTTTTAATCTCTTTCACTTTGCTTTCTGTCTTTTTCTTGTTGCAGCTCCCCATTTTGCTGACATGAGATGGATTTTGGTTTGACAAGCAGTGGGAGAGATAAAGGAGATATCTTCTGTTTCTTTCCCTAGAGAAATAGGAGAGGGAGAGAAAGAAAAGTGCTTCTCTAGGTGGAGATGAAGTAACTAAGAGCCCCATTTCCTTCCTTACAGAGAGATCGTGAAAGGGGCGTATGCACAGGAGGAACGTTGCAGTCTAAGAAATGCTTTTCAGTCTTGCCCTTGGAGTGCAGAGGAGCTCTTGTCCAGACACACCTCAGTGCCAGAAAGGAAAAAATAATGGCTTGGTTGTAATTTCTTGGGGAAAGGTAAGAGGAGCAACTGATGAAAAAGTCAGAAGCCATCTCGTGTGTCCAAAGATGGAGACAAACTTAAGTCAACCCTGAGGTGGATATGTGGGAGGTTTTAGGTGCAGGGGGATGTTTGTATAGTGCAGGCATATGGTTACTGATGTGGAAGCTCACTACCCTCAGTGACAGAAGTACAGGGACCCACCGAGCCTCACAGTGCTCAAATGCACCCTTTTGTTGTGAAAGTGGCACCTCTTTACTCAGTAAATCCTTGCGTATGTTTTTCGGATCTGCTGATGGCAGTGATCTCCGAGCGATGGTACGGGTTTCCACACCTTTTAGCGCTGTGAAGCCAAACGTGGCGTGGGTGGGCTGGACTCTGCTCCTTCAGAGAACTGTTTACCAAGTTTCGTTAGTGCTTGTGCAAACCTTTGGAAAGTGCCAGGTCCACAGATGTACGTGATGGTGCAACTTGGTCATTATTATGGGAGAAGGAAAGCGAGTTGTTTGCCCGGAGGAAGCTTGCTGAGCTGGTGATGAGAAATAAATAGGCATCTCCCTGCTTGCAACAGAACATGTCTGAGGTGTTTCTGTTTGCAGATTGCACACGTTGTTTTACTGTCTTAGCAGCGCCATCAGGCTGGCACTTAGCCATGGCTTCTCTTTTGCCCAGTGTTTGCTGGCAAGATCATTTTGTCTTAGCTGTGAGAGCTCCTGACCTCCTTTGTAGGTGTGTTTCCATGGCCATGGGTGGTTTCCTGCTGAGATTATTGTATTCCAGCCCTGAATAGTCAAGGGTATACGATTCTGTTCAGCTACCTGCTATTAGGAAGGTGAGGTCTGGCATTTCGGCAGCGCTTTGTAATGACACCTCATGAAAAACCAGTTTGATTCCCTTGCAACAAATGGGTGTAGGGATTTTACACCCTTCTACTCATCGCAACTCTGCTCAGCCTCTACTGAGGCTTTGCTTTTCTGTCGCCTTGGCAAAGGCCCGAAGTATTGATGTGTTTGGTGCCTTCCCTGTACCTTCGGTGCAAGGATGGGGCAGGTGGTTACATGGAAGAAAGCCTTACCCAAAAGAGGAAAATATTCCAGTGGAGTTGAGTGCTGTGGAGTGGTGGTGACTCATTTTTCTTGACTAGGAAAGACTCGAAAATTCTAAATATATTGTAACTGTTCAAATACAAGTTGGGCTGGTCAGGGAGACTGCACGCCTTTGGGCAGAAGGCCGTTGCTGTCAGAGGAATGTCAAGAATTGCTGTGCTGCTCCGTATAACCCCCTGTCTATAAAACGGCTGTCTGGATTTCGAAAGGTGAGCAGGTTCCTGCCTTGTAGACGTCGCCGTTTCTAAAGGTACGCACGCCGCACCTCTGGAAAGGAACGTTCTGCAGAGTTACGCAAACTGGTTTTAGGCTGGCTGTCTCTGGAAGTGGCAGCAGCATGCCCCTGGCAGCAGGGAGCTCAGAGCAGGCTGATTTACCCTACCCAGAAGAGAGCACGGTACGTCCATCCTACAGGCATGACTGCAGCTCGCAGGCAGCCCAGCCTGACCTCCACATTGCCAGCTGTGGGCTTTCCAGCACTGACTTCTGTGTGGCTCTGGTAGCCCCTCTGGGACAGCTTCTGGGCTTCGAGAAATGGATGAGACTTCTGTTGATGTTTCAGAGAAGTGGCAGTGTTTAATTCCCATCGCTCCTCCAAAAACAAACGCAACCCGTCTCTGAATGCAAAAAGCTCAAAGTATCTCGTTTGCAGCTCGGTCCTCAATTTTCCTTTTTTTATGTCCTGGATGAAAGTAGCCTTTGTGCTTGTCACTTTCTCTCCATGAAAAGTTCTCTCGTGCTATAGTCGAGTCACCTCCGTTTCTTTTATTTTTTTACCTAAATTGTCAGAGTTCTTTAAATCTTTTTCTGTTAAGCATTCTCTCCAGTCTGTGAGTGGTTTCTGTGGCTGCAGCTTCCTTGTGTGATGTAATTTTTATGTCTCACTGATCCCAAATGATCTGCTTTGTGGTGCACTAAATAGGGGAGACAGATAAAGGGCAGTGAAACAAGCGTTAACCAGTACTAACCGTGGCACATCCTGATGAGAGGTGCTTATGCTTTTCTCATGAAGAAGATGCAGGGAGAATCCATTTCCTGGTAAAATCAGATACTTCAGGCCAAAATTTACCTACAGAAAAACAGTGTTTCAAAGTAGAGATGGAAAAGGGCTCTTCCAACCTGCTGCTCCCTCCTTTCTCCGCTGCTGCAGGAGTGTGTGCACCCCTGGAGAAGGTTGTTGTTGGAACCGAGGGGCAGAAGGTCCCTCCTGCGTGGGGCTGGGCTGGCACACCGGGATGGCAGCCTTCACCATACCTTTGGCTCGTGGCCCTAGGAGGGAGTCCAGATCCGCAGCCGTGTCGGGGTTTTTCCACAGCAGACCCTCTTGGTTTTAACTCCGTACAGAGGAAAAAAGCCCTCTTGGATTCTGTTCCTCTGCTGATGAAGATAAGGGACTTTATTTTGTTGACAGCAGCACAGGCAGGGTTTGCTCCAGAGGTATGCTGGCTAACTCTGCCCTTTCCAGATGAGGCTGGCCTTGCTGGCTGGATTGAGCTTGGTGGCCTTGTACTGAGGCGTCCCGAATTTGTTGGTGTTCAGCCTGTAACTGCCAGCTTGGAAAAGCTGCTACTTCTTGCAGTGGTAAGAGTTACAATTTTGCTGGCTTCAAAGTAGTATCCGAATTGTGGTGGTTGCTGTGAATGAAGGGAGTGAGAACAGCCTCGTTTCACTCCCCTTGCACGCAGACTTGCACATGCACACGCTGCATATTTATATTAGGAACCACAGGTAGGCATTCATTCATTCTGGAGTCTTTATGCCAAAGCCTCTAGAAGCTACAGAAATGAGGACCCTGATGCGATTGTCTCAGTTCAGTGCCTGAAGTTAAGCAAATTGACTTTCCCTACAGATTTACTGGACAGCCTTTCAGCTTCTGGTCTGGAGCAACCTGGCAGTGCTGTATTTGAGTGGCCCCGTGGCGTGCTGCTCTTCTAGATGTCACACAGGCCTGCCACTTGTTGGCAAAAAACCTTCTGCCTCTGGCCACTGCTGTGATTTTGAAATGCCATGTCATTAAAAGCTGAATATGCGCCTGTAATTATGAAGAAGAAAAACACCCATCAGGGTTTCTGCACCTGCTGGTGCGAGTGACATCCACCTATACTTTGGAAAGAGTGGTTTATCTAAAAGCTTAATTGGGATAAAACCACAACGATTTGTTTGGGACTGATTGTCCCTACCTGTTCAAGCTGCTGCACACCGTAGATGTGCTTTTGTTTGCAGTACGAGATTGGTGTGGACTGGGCTGACACCACAACCCTGGAAATCTCCAGTTCGAGGTAAGCTGTCTGCATGGCTGGACACAGTTATTTTGGTCTGAGTAGAGTATGAAAACCCTTAGCTATAGGAAAAAAAAGGTGTTCCTACCCCACTTGCCTTGCTGGGGAATAAAAGACAAAGTTGTGGTTTATGTTAGTGTATTTGTGTGGTAACATACCTACATTTATACTACACTGCCAGTGGTATCCAGTGTCTCTGACCCACCAGCATTGTCCTAGTCCAGGTGAGAAACATAGAAAGTCCCTTTCCATGGTTTGCTGGTCTTGGAAGACAACAGTTGATGAGACTTCCCCCTCTTCTGACATTTTAAAACATACAACATACTCCCTGTTTCTTTCTCTGGGCTGTTAACTGGGAAGCCTGTCACATTCACGCTGTGCTTGGAGCATCCGCTTCTCTGCTCCCCTCTAGTAACGGCCGTGGCTAGAAAAGTTTCCTTGCTTTACCCTTTCTACAGAAAGTGGTGGTTGGCAGTCATGTACTAAATAGTGTTGGGCTGCTATGTGTTTTAGGGTCGTGGTGTTGCCCTTGGTGATCTACCTGTGCAAACCTCACATCTCTGAAATGCACGAGCTTGATTCCCCTTGCAATTACATTAGTGCAGATGAAAGCAGCTCCCCTGAAAGAGTTATGCAGCTTCAAAACTGAGAGACCTGGCGCTGCTGGATGTGTCGCAGGTTTAATTGCAATAATAAGCCAGGACCTTTTGTGCAAGCACCAGCTGAAGAGCAGGTGTGTTGCCACAGCGGAGTCCCTGCTACCCTGATGGGGAGCAGCAGTCCCTGGGCTCCCCAGTTGCCATGGGTGGCTGGGGCTTGACCACTCCTTCTGGGTGATACTGTGGGATGTGGTTAAATCCTGTCGTCGTTGTTCCTGGTTTTCTCTGCGTAAGTCTCAGATAGCGGAGGTTCACAAGGACAAGGGGCTGGAGCACCTCTCCTACGAAGAAAGGCTGAGCGAGCTGGGGATGTTCAGCCTGGAGAGGAGAAGGCTCCAGGGAGACCTTGTGACCTTTCAACAATTAAAAAGGGGTCTTATAAAAATGGTGGAGAGTGACTGTTTGCTGAGGCAGCTAGGACAAGGGGAAAAGGTTTTAAATTAGGGGAGATTTAGAGGTCAGGAGGAAATTCTTTACCCTGAGGGTGCTGAGGCACTGGAACAGGTTGCCCAGAGAAGCTGTGGGTGCCCCATCCCTGGAAATACTCAAGGCCAGGCTGGAGGAGGCCCTGGGCAACCTGATCTAGTGGGTGGCCCATGGCAGGGGGTTGGAACTGGATGAGCTTTAAGGTCCCTTCCAACCCGAGCCATTCTACGTAAGGGGCAGTTGTAGCAGTATTATAGTTCTTCTGTGGCTTTCATAGACAAGCCTTAAATCTCCTCTTGCCTTACTCCCAAGAGGCTGCATGTGGTCGGTATGATGTGTAGCAGTGAGTAGGCAAATGCTCCCCTACACTCACGTGCTGCTCTGCAGTAGCCTTACATCTCACAGTTTTGTAACCCTGCAGCTGAAATGACATAGCCGTGATTTTCTGCAGCAAACACTACCTAAATGAAGTAAAACAAAATGTCTCCCTTTTCCCCTTCTCTCAGGAGCGGCTGCCACAGGGTCAGCCCAGCCTGGAGAACCCAGCGTGGGACTGACATGTCAGCAGGTGCTGGTTCAGACTGGAGTAGCAAGGGGCTGACTCCTGAAGGGGAGGAAGGCTGCGTGAGGTCAGTACCGAATTACTGGGGGTTTGGGTGACATCAGGAGGTGGAACACAGAGAGTGAAGCTTGAGGAGCCTTCAAAAATTGATGCTGATGGGGCTAGAGTGGTGGTAGCTCATGTTGTGGCAGGGAAAGAAACATCTTGCTTGGTGTTTCTCCACATCTCACGTGGCTGCTCGCTGTACAGCATGTCTTTCAGTACCAACTTGAGCATTCGTGTTGTTGTGATGGAGGTGCCAGCTGTGGAGCACATTCTCTGCTGTTCTGTATCGCCACCACACCCCTGAGTTTAAGACCTGTCTTTATAAGCTTTGTACATGTGTTTGGACCAGTATTTTTAAGCTAATAACAAAATGCGACTTATCACTGCGCTTGTCTCTTCTTAGTTAATTAGAAAAGCAATTCTTTGCTGTGTTTCTTCTAAGGCAGAGAGCAGTGCTGACAGACATCATCACGGCTAATGTTTTAGCCTGTGTTTGTGCCAGTCCAACAAACTGGTTGTCTGCAGTAAAAAAGTAGGAAAACTTGTGTATATTCTTTTAGAACCTCCTTGTCCATTTTATTTTTTGGTGTTTAATATTGAGGTGCTTATAATAGATGCTATTTTTTGAACATTCACTGCAGAACAGTGTGTTCATACTAGAAAAAGAATCACAGTCCTCAGACCCTGGGGTGTCCCTTCTGCTCACTTGGCAGAGGACCTACTGTACCCAACAGGCTGGCCAGGCTGTTAGTCACTATTATTTCAGGAAATAACTTGAACGAACCTTCAGCAAATGATGGGATGACTCAGGGGTTACTGAAAATAAAGCTACGCTGTCAGCTGGAGCCCTGAAGGATGCTTTGCAGGGGCAGGGACTGGGCTGCATCTTAGGCAGGCTGTTTCCTGCGTTGGACACTGCTTTGTGCATATCCCGAGCTCAGGGCGCGGCTCCGTGAACACGATATCTCCTCTCCTGGGCCTATCTCAGCTGGGATCAGCGGCAGCCTCTGGGGAAGAAAGCTCAGCTGAGCCTGCGCCACTGCAGGTGCTGCAGCGCGAGTAGATCAGAGAGGAAGATCTGGGATTGGAATCACAACGTTGACATCAGGGCTTTCCAGACGTTATCTTCGCTGTGCTTCTGCGAGCCAGGGATGGGTTATTTGCCCTGTTAGAGCCCAGCCCAGCCCAGCCTGCTGGTGGTTTGCCCACCGTCATGCAGCAGATCCAACACAAGAAAGGGGAAGTCAGAAGATCTCTGGGGCCCATCTACTCCAGGCTCCTCGTTACTTCTGATCAGGCTGCAGCCGGAGGGAGAGGTGGGCGCACAGATGGGGAGAGGTTCTGACAGATGCAGGGCTGGGGCTTCAGCGCCTTCTTGTCAGCCTGTGGCGGTCCTGGGCTGAAGCCCTGACTTCTGAAAAGCGCTCAAAAGTCCTGCCTCTAACCCCAAGTCCTTAGGGGCTGGCAAAAAGCGTGTCCAGGGGCCTCGCTGCGTCCTAGAGACTGGCTGGTGGAGCTGGGCCTCGGGGATCTTGTGGCAACTGCAGCAATTAATTAGAAGGGAAAATAAATTGAGGAAGATGATAGTACCTGACGACTTCCTCTGCTGTGAATGGTGATAATCGCACCTGCGTACCTCGTTTAATTAGTTACAAGGAGAGGATCTCTGAGCGCTGATTACAGCGCCAGCCCCTGATGCTCCCTGGGTACCACTGCTGGAAGCAGCTCTCCCAGAGGCAGGGGCTTGCCTGTGGGGGAGCAGCAGCGGGGTGCCCGCTCCCCCTTCCTGCGGGGCGAACCTGTCCCTGGGCAGCTCTGGTGATGTTTGGCCTGGGAAGGAAGAAATTCGGTGGGCGAGAGCAGGGGGCTGCTCCCTGCTGTCCCACCACAGCACAGGGCTGGAGAATGCGAGGAATGTAGAGGAGAGCTGGCGGGGAGGGGAGACCGTGCAGCCTGAATGGAGAAACCTGTTTGATTCCCCTGAAGGGCAAAACACACCCAGGTCTCCTCCTCAAAACAAGGCTTGGCTTCCCGGAGCCGGCCCTCTCGGTCCGCCCGGCAGGTAAGGGCTCTGCCTCGCCCACAGCCGCCTCGCTGCCGGGGAGGATCGGAGATACCCGCTGCTTCGAGCCCTTGGGGGGCAAGGCGCTGGGAGACTGGTTGCAGACTGCGCCGCGTCTGTCTTCTGGGGGAAAGCCGCAGCTGAGGAGCCTCCGCAGGTAGGGCTGGGCAGGGAGACTGCTCCTCTGAGCCTCGCAGAGGGCGGCTGGGGTGCTGCTGCCACCCGCGCTTCACCTGCTGGCTCTGCTGGAGAGGAGGAGGAGGAGGAGGACTGTCCCCTCCTAACCTGCTGACACAGGGATCTGGTGGGGTTGAGGGACGCTTGAACTGATGCCTCCTGTAAAGAGAGAGATGAAGCTCTTTTCTCCAGTGTATGGGAGCAAAGTGTGGATCTAAAATGGTACGTAGATACTACAAGGATGGTATTAGTGCCAACATGTAAATAAGGCAGAACGGGATGTTTGGCTATGAGGTTTTGCTGCTCTCCGTCTGATCACTGAGTTCCCTCCTTGCCCATCCCTGTCTTTCTAAAATCTGTCACCTGCTTAATTTATGAGGTATAGCAGGGGGTATGGCAGCAGGGACAAGTCTGTGCGCAGACATGAGCAAGCAGCTCTGCACAACTGGTATAGTTTGAACCTGTGACTCTGGACAGCCTTCTGAGAGGCTTGGGGTCAGCTGCTCTGCATGCCACCACTCCTAACCCCCTTCCCCAAGACCAGTGTGTGATGGAGAGGGACGCAGATGGAGATTCTTCTCTCTGCGCTCCTCTGCCTTGTTTTGTTTCCCTCTGATCATGAAATCAGCACCCTGGAAAGGAAGGGATGGGAGTGGTAAAGCTCATGCGGAGGAGACGAGCACCTCCCTCAGTCCTTGCTTCTTCCCACCTCGAAGCTTGGTGAACGTCTTCTCCATTCCCCCCATCCCTGCCCCGCTGCTGCTCCAAGACAAAACCCAGCCAGGAGAACGAGCTGCCCATGGTCAGGAGACAGGTTGCTCACCACGGGCTGCAGAGCAGGGATGTCCTCCCGTGTCAGATCCATCAGGGCCTTGTGCTTATTCTGGTTTCATCCAGCCAAAGACAAAATATTGAATTTGTTCCCCGGAATTATTTAACTGTAAGTCCCAGTCTTCACAAATGATAGATTTTAATTTTCTTTTCTAAAGAAATTTTTTTTTTGTGGCAAAACTTTGTAGTGTCTCTGAGATGCCGTGAAACATCAGTAGGATTTTTTGTCCTGCGCTGTTTATGGGTCTGTCATACAAATGCAAAGCTCTGCCTTTGAAAGCCCCAAAACTTTTCCTTCCTTCCTGCTTTCATCTTTAGACATCAAGGCATAAGGTCAATAGCATGTGGGTGCGGTAAACATCCTTTACATCCTTCTTCCTTTTCAAATACAAAAATTAGTTGAGCAATTAGGAATTAATGCCTTGTAATTAGAGTAATGAAACTGCGTACCCAGTACAGTGAAAAACGATTCAGTAATTTTGGGCACCAAGAGCGGCGAGCTGCTGTGCTGGGGGTGGTCGTGCCGTGTCGGTTTGTGCAGCTCCCAGCACAGCAGGGCCCCGGGAAGGTCTCTCGGGACAGGCAGGATTGCGTGTCGCTCTGATGAAGTTTATACCACGCTTTCCTGACTTCAATAGCTCGTGTCTTTGCCAGCTTCATCTGGTTGGACTGAAATTCTTCATTGTGGGGTATGTGGTTGTGAGAGAATTAAAAAAAAATAAAAAATTGTGCACGTGTAGCTTTACAACAGCTGTCAGACACGGCTGAAACGTGTCCAGTGCTCGCCTTGGAGTTCTGCGCAGGCTTCCCCACGGCAGCCACTGGTCTTCATCTCACTTTTCTCCGTGCCTGAGGAAGGAGAGACGTTTGCTGTCCCCGGGTACTGGTGACGGGGATCCAAGGAGTTGCAGTGCTGGGCTGAGGCTCTTCGTAGCAATCCCGCACAGCCAGCAGGCCCGGCTGCAGCCACAAGTGCTTGCTGTTCCCGCGATGCGTGTTCAGGGTCGTGTCGGCTGCCCTGAGAAAGGTGGGCACGCAGTTAATGACTGCGATGCATGTGAATTATTTGACTAGCATCGCAGAAGAACAGCAGTGGAGGCATAAAGTGTCACCTGCAGCGGCGTGGCCATCCTGGAGCACCTCTCCTGCGAAGAAAGGTTCGGAGAGCTGGGTTTGGTTAGCCTGGAGAAGAGAAAGCTCTGGGGAGACCTTATTGCAGCCTTCTTAAATATCAGCATGGGTTTAGCATTACGAGCCTTTCTATAGTTAGGCAGTTATGCGTGATTTTATGTCTGTTTGAAAGCCTCCAGCCACCGAGTTGCTCCTAACGCAGGGCCGGTATCACGACGTGATGCATTAGATCTGCCCTGGGGGCTCAGTCCGAGTCCTGGAGCGAGCTTCAGGCTGGTGGCCTTGGTCCTTCAGAGGCAGGCTGACAGCCTCCCGCTGCGAACACGCTCGTCCACCTGTGTGGACGAGGTGGGATGAGATCCTAAATTGCCGGCTGTGAGTTTACAGCCCGAAGCCCCAAGTGTAATTCCTGCTGTCACTTGCTTCCACAAGTGCAGACAGCGGGGCGGAAGCTGCCCATCCTTCCCAGGCACGGGATGTCATTCAAGCTGGAGAACAAAGGTGAAATAAATCTAGTCGTAGCAGTGCTGGCTCAAAAATTTCACAGCGCTAACCCAGCGTAAACTTTCTTTGCTGGTTCCAGCTTCTTCAAATGAACTTTAAGGGTTAACTTTGCGCTGGCAGGTTTTATGCCAGATCAGGCACAGTCTGTCCACACTGCTCTACCTTCGTAGCAGATCAGGTAACAGCTGACATAAAAGCATAACACTGGCACAAGGTTTGCATTGTGCTCTCTGGCTAATGCAAGAGAAATGCAAGTATGTGCCCACGCCTAATCCAGATCACTGGAGGGCAGCCTGACAGTGCACAGACCTGGATTAGCAATCCCGAAACCTGGATGCTGCTTTTCTGGGGCAGGGAGCCTTGTGTTTGCGTCTGACCTCTGTGGAGAAGCTTTCTCTCCCTGGCTTTCCTTCCTGTGGGTTTGGAAAAGGTGGGCTTGGTCTGTTGAGTGTTAATTCAAGGCCCTGCCTTGTCCCATAGGGGTTGGAGAGTAGGGACGGGGACCCTGATTTAGGTCTAGATAACAAAATCCTCAGAGTCTGCGGAGTTTAAGAAGTTCATAAGAAGTTCTAATTCAAGCCTTTTGCAAGTTTTAAATACCTTTTAATTTGAGGACCGTGAAGGTCAGAATATGCATTAATTATTGTTAAACCATGAGACTCTTCCTCCTGACTGACCTCGGCCCAGTTTGCAGCTGAGGGCTGACATTCAGGTCACTGGTCAAGTCCTCCAGGGGCACACAGGTTCAATGGTGCAATGAGTTCTGTGCTTCCACCTAGGAGGAGCGTGCGAGAGATCGCTCTGAAGGCACCAGGACAGCGCTGGTGGGGGCAGCACAGCCTGGAGCTGCTGGCTGCGGGTCCTGCGGTGCTCTAGGCGGGGAGGGATCGCTTTGCAGCTGGTCTTGCAGGTGATACTTTGGGCTGAAGGAGAGTAACCCTGGTTTAGAAGGTTTGTCGTCTATTAACGGCTTTTGCGTTGAAAGCCCGAGTTTGCCTCCCTGTTGCATGGACTCGGGAAGTGCTGCAGGGCTCAGCCACGGGGTCCCTGCCCGGAAGGCACGAGCAGTACAGGACTTGTGGCTCGCAGCTCCTCAGCGTGCAGCTCCTGCGGGGCCCGGGGCGGTAAGGTGAGCCTGGTGCCCCGACATCCAAGGGAGGTCCCCTCCTGCGACCGGGGAACCGGAGAGCTGTAACGTGAACTCGGCGGCTGGCTGGGGCTGCGCAGACAGTTCAGGAGTGTAAAGGCACCCCGTGGCACTCTCCAGGAAGGCTGTATTTACCGGATCAAAGCAGCGCTGCTTCCTTTCCCAGGGCATTCATTTAGTCCTCAGAACTAGGTCCAGTGTTGGATCCAGCTCATCACCGAGACAAACAGAGGGCAAGGTGTCTATTAGGTGCAAAGGGGCTATTACTGCAAGTGCCCTACAAACTCCTGACAAAAGCAGGCTGAAAAATTGTTATTAACATTTTAAAGTTGCAGTTGAGCCATCAAAAAGGGGGATGGCTGGCGAGTTTTCCTTCTGTGTGTTTGCAGCTAATAAGAGCTGCAGTCAGCTTTTAAAGAATAGCTAGTGTTTCATCTCCTGGGGTATAATTACATCTTTTTAAGTGGCTTACACAGAAAGCAGAATCATTCCCAATTAAGCGATGGGCTGCTGATTTCTGGCACTTGGAGAATTTATTAGCAAAGAGTGCTGCTCTGGCGGTACATCAGTTCCTTTGCAGAGCACTGCACGAGCAGGCAGAGATCGATCGTGTTCTTCCTCACGCTGCTGCCCAGGGCCAGCTGCAGCCTCTGTGGCCCTGGGGACACAGTGGCCTTGGGAATGGACAAGGGCACAACCAGGCTGTGACCTGTAGGGATCGCTCCCTGCTAAGGGTAAGAGGAGGCTGTGCTGGAGCCATCTCTTGGCTCCTCTGCTGGGACTGCTGCTGACGGTGCCCACCCTTGTGGTTGCATGTCACAAGGGCCCTGGCAGACAGATTGAGCTTTGCAGCTTGTTTTGCCTGCATGGGGGGATTTTCACCAGGAACAGGCTCCCTGAAACACTGCTGAGAGGAAGAGACTTTGTAGCCCACTGGCACCAGCAGCTTACCTTGCAGCTGCCTTAAAAGCTCAAAGCACGTTGAAGTACCCGAGGTAGGGACCACTCCAGCACCTGGGAGCATGCAGAGGGTGAGCAGAGCTGGCTGGCTGCCCGCAGACAGGCACACCCCAAAGATTAAAATCTAAGCAAGGTTTCAGCTCCCCTTTCCTTATTAAGTAGCTTGTAATTGCTTTCATTCACATGACGAGGAGCTTCAGAGGCAGCGTCTTCAGCGTGCTGGCGGGCACCGTGCCTTTCCTGCCTGCAGTGACTCCGTGACAAAGGCTGTCCCCGTCCAGCTCTGTAGCGAAGCTGCTCGTGTGGTTTCCTGGAGGTGGACATAGCCTGCCTGGGATTTTCAGGACCACGGGGTCTTGTTGGTGCTCTGTGCCTTTGAAAATCAGGGCTTGCTTAGGATGGATTTAGCTAGCAGCTCCATTTGAAGCATGTGGTCTCAGGATGCGGTGTACTAACGGGGCTTTGGTCGAACGTTTATTTTTTGTGCTGGGGTGCTCACGTTGGATGGCTTGTCAGCAGGAATTTAGGCATCATAACACCCATTTTTATGGGTCACCTGCTGTCTGGGATATCCCAGAGGTCAGTGTCTGAAAGCTGAACGCCAGTTGCTATCACCCAGCACAAAGGCTGAGGGACTTGCGTTGGCTGTATCCTACTAAAAACTTGAGGCTAAGATGTGCTGTAAATCACAGATTTCATATATCAGGAATTGTATCTAGCCTGTAGCTGTTGTGTATTCGTATTACCCAGGATGGCCAGCCAGTTTCCTGCATCCTGATGCTACTCGTAGGGAAGAGTTGGAGAGAGAAGCAGGAGGAGGGGAGGCCTGGAGACCCCTCTGCCTTGTGAAGTGCTCTGCAGAAGTTAGGAGGTCATCAGCTGTCGTAACCAAGCCAAATTCATCCCTGCTCCTGCTGGCATCAGCCCCGTGCAGCTGGTGGAGAGGGAAACCCAGCTCATCAGCAGAGGTGCTCCGGTTCTCCCGGTGCTATCACGCAGGTGATCGGCCTCGCCTCCTCCCGCGTACCCAGCGTGCAGCTCCACCTGCGCTGCATACCTGAGACCTGCTATCGCGGAGAGGGGAGAGGCAATTTGGGTTTGATTGCCTGGAAGGCGATCAGGTCCTGACTCATAAAGGGCTCATGAGAACCTGGGGAGAGACGAATTTAAAAACTGGCTGAGGGGCCAGCGCCTCGCCTCTCCCCACTGTAGGACCACGGCATCAGTTTTCTCTGCTGTTACGCCCCATGCTGGAAACATCCCATCCCATGAAGAGCCTCGGTAAGGTGCCAGCCTGTCCGGGTCCTGGACGTGGGTAGATTCAGCAGGAGGGAAGGACGAGTTTGGGAAACAGGGAGATAAGAGATGAAGAGGTGGTTGCAGGGCTGAGCAGCGTGCTGGCCGTGAGCGCGGGGCGAGAGCCAGGAGCGAGGTGGAAGGTTTTCAAGAGCAGAGCTGAAAGGTCCACGCTTGCCTCTCTGCTGGCCTGGCATCCTGCGCTGGGTGTGGGGCTCGGGAAGGCAGATAGGGAAGATCCAAATTTCCACGTTGTCCCAGCCCTGCTCTCAGTGCAGGATGTCACCACAGGCACTAACGAGGGCACGAGCAGGCCACCGTGGAGTATTTCTGCAAAGCCCTGCCCTGATGTGCTGCTTCCAGCCAGCACCTGGGAGGGGAATGAAGCTCCTGGGACAGGATAAAGCCTCTCCTCTTGCTTAAGAGCAGAAGGAGGCAGGGAGATGCATCTCTCGGAGGACTAGAGCAGAAGCCAGCTGCGTGGAGTCAGGTATGTCCTTAGGACCCCTTGGGAAGGCATACCCTGAATTCAAAGCTTGGACTGTGGGCAGAGCATCTGGGGGATTTGAATAGGAGAAAATGACTCTCAGGGGCTCTCACGTTGTTTTTCTGGCTGGGGTTGGGGTAAAGGAGACGTTTGGAGTACTTTCAGGAGGCTGGAGATGGCAGCTGCTTTGCCTTGGGAACTTGGGCTGGCAGTGACGAACCTGATACAGCTCTGGTTAGACCTGCACATTTCTTTTTATTTTTTTCCAAAATTCGCAACACTGAACCCTTTCAAAAACGCATGCAAGCTTCACTAAGTTTTTGTTCCCAAGGAAAAAAAGTCAAAATCTGAAACAAAAGGCAAATTTAAGCCTTCTGGAATGAAACCTTTTTACTTTGTTTTGAAATAATATAGCTTTTTCTGCATTTTTTTTACTTTAATCTTGTTTGAAATATGTATAGCAGTGTGGCGTGAAACTAAATTCCTTGGCTGTCATGATCTAGTCTGAATTCTGCTTGCTGAAAGCTGTGTCCTCGTGTCAAACCAGAACAACCTTTTTCTATTCTGGAAACAACTGGTGATTAAAAAAACTTCCATCTTTTGCCCATTCCCAGTGATGCCTGGGAAGTGAGTAAGCCCACAACCTACTAATTTCCCATTCCTCTAATATTGCAACACTACATTTAAAGAAATAATAAAGCAGATGACAGAAAGGAGGAGGAGAAGAATAACCCCTCCTTACGAGCCGGCAGGGGGGTGCGATTCAGGCCCCTAAAAGCCACCTTTGTGCAGGACACGGACCCGCACCAGGAGCCGAGATGAGCGATGTCCCCGCAGATTTTGGGAGGCGTTTCCCTCCCTGGCAGAGCCGCTGGCTCTGCTTGCTGATGTCGGCCACGTCAGCTCCTCTCGACAAAGAGGCAGGTGTTTTCTCCGGGCTGCATGAGGTGCTGAGCAGCATGCTAGGCCTCTTCTTTTATCCTCTTTATTAAATAGACTCAGATGGCACCTGGGGACTTGATTTTCTTTCCCTTGTGCTAAGGCAGTTGGGAGTTAACCCCTCTTACAACAGCCAGGCACTCGCTGAATGGCTCAGGTCTCTTTTCTTCCTTAGAGAGCAAACCTGTGATTTATTTTTTTTTCAGCTTTTTCCACTCTGCAGGTTGCAATTCCAGTGGATACACCTTTATCACTGGAGGACCAGGCATCCTGGCTGTAGCCTTTCCACACTTATTTTCAGTAAAGGCTTGTTCTTGTAGGTCGTCCGCAGGACCCTGAGGATTTTGAGGACTGGAAAATGAGAACTCCTGTAGGCATCTACCCCAGGAAACCAAATCACTTTGATTCGGTTACCTCCCATTAAACCAGCTGGGCTTTTTTGAAGCTATTTCTTCAAAAATTCAGTAGCTGGTTTGACGCAGACCATGAGGGGTCTTTTGCAGTGAGATGCATTTGATCACTGCATCTGGGGTTTGTTCCTAAAGGCAGTTATGAAGGAAGGTGTTTAATATCCCCTGTGTCCGGCATCACTGGGATTTGGGCTGACTGCGACAGCTCTTAAAGGCTCCTCTGGCTGTCTTTGTTTCCAGCTAAGGGGTTTCTCACAGAGTCTTGTGCTTTTGCAAATAAAGCACTTCCATCCCCTTTTGTTTTAAGGCAAAGTGTAGAGAAATTGGCAGCTTTTACCCATTTTTTCTGCAATATATTTATTTTTGGTGGAAAAAAAAAGAAAAGAAACAGATCACTCCAAATACTATTCTTAACACTTTCTAGATGAACACAAGTCTTGGTGTTTTTGTACCACCTGAAACATCCATTCAGGGCTGTGTGTGCAGAACCGTCGTTGTGCAGTGACTCCTGAATCCAGAGAGAGAAAAAGTATGTGCAGTAGACAAAGTATAATGTATTTAGGCTTAACTACAGATTGAGCTACAGGAGGGATTGAGCATATATATATATATATATATATATATATATATATATTCCTGGACTCAACCTCTGCGTACCGCACACGCTGCAATGTGTGTATCCCACAGACATTACAATGACCTAGGTTGAAGGTAGGTGGCGTTTGAATTTGGACCCAGGTGTGCTCTGCATGGGTGGCACGCACACATTGCTCTGTGAGTCCCAGGTCTTTGAAAATAGATGAAATCTAAATTGTTTTAGCTTAGAAGCCTGTAAGAAGGTATGGGAGGAACTTGAGCTCTCTCTCTCATGCTACCTAGAAATTTTTCCTAGACTGAGAGGTAGGTCATGGCACTCACGTACCCTTGTTTAAGCGCTGCCTGTAGCAATGCCCAGCTGTCCCTGCTGAGGAAGGAGTCACTTCAACGGGCAGGTTGAGGCACCATGGTCAGTCGGTTGTGTTTTTTTTATTGCTTGTTTGATGTCTCTCTAGTAGCTGATGCTTACAAGCTCACGGTGTTTTTCTCAGATCACAGGCCAAACGGTAGTTGGTCTGAGAACCTGCTGTGTGAAAGCAGGGACGCTGTCACAGCACCAAGGAGTCAGGACGTGGAGCTCCTGGATCTGCTGCGTGGCCAGGACTCGCCCCTCAGGGATGTGGTTTGCACCACTGAGATGTGACCTTGACACCAGGCAGGTGATGCACCCCAGCTCAGGGCTTTCTCGCAGAGCCTTATGCTTCTGCAAGTAGAAGCACTTACATCGTCATTTTGTTTTAAGGTAAAAAATCTGGTGAAATTGGCACATATTTACCAATCTATTTTTTTTCTCCAAAAACATTTACTCTTCTGCAGCTGCTTTCAGAGGAGAATCACCTCTCAGAGCTGGCATTTTTCGAGCCACTCAGATATTTATCTCAAGGATCCCAGGGCATTTTGCAAACGTTAAGCCTGAGGCAGCTCTGTAAGGTTGTTCGGGGGATTTACGTTAAGGGATCCATCTCTCCAAGTGCAGCCATCTCGCAGCAAACCAGGCAATGCTTAACGGAGCCCGCAATAACTGTTTGGATCAGGAAATGAAGAACGATTAGTGCTCATTTGCATAGCGATGGCACCCAAGGGTGCCAATTAGGATCGAGGGCCTATTGCACTGATGGCGTGCAGGCGCTTAATAGGAGGCTCTGAAGGGCTCCCGCTGGACTTCTACAAGAAAACCTTCCATGTACAAATCATGAAAGGAATGTGGATTTTTTATTGGAATGATGTTTTTGTCTCAAATTTCATATTTGTAGTGAATGTCTAAGAGGAAGAATCTATTCCTGAACTGCTCTGGTGGCTAAAACAGTGTGACTGGCTGCGTGTCCTCTTAGAATAGTCCCACAGCAGAAGCTTTTTGTGTTAGGTAACAAATCCGCAGAGGACAAAAAGGTGTGTGCGGGCCTGCAGAGTTACTTCCTCACTACAAGGCAAGAGGGAAGTGATGGGTTTAGTTTAAGGCAGAAGTGGTTTTGGTCTCCGTGAGAGGTAGAGATCTCCACGTTCTGTATGCATCGTGGCATAGATTTTACTGCTGTGTGTTTGGAAACAGGTGATTACAAAGTGTGGAAATCAGTGTGGATAAGTCTTACAAAAAAAAATAAAAATAAAAAGGGATTCTGCAGTGGTGGGGGGAGAGAGAAGTGTGGGACAGCAAAGGGCAGGGAGGGTTGGTGGCTGTGAGAAAGGTTACAAACTCTTCAGCTCTACCTGCTTGTCTTTCATCCAGTGCCTCAAAATCTGAGACCTGCCTGTTGGCGAGTGGAGGTTTTCAGGGGAAGGTCACCTTTGCATGTCAGGAAGAGGCCACGAGTTGTTTTTGTTGTGTTTCTCTGCTGTGCTGTGTGCTTCTCTGTGGGGCCACGAGCCTGGAAGCTCCCGTGCATGCAGAGTGCTTTGTGTTAGCAGTGGGATGCTATAGACACAGGGCTTGGAGTGCCCGAAATATAGAGGGATGATATTGCCGTGATTTCTAGCCTGAAGCATCATTTTTGGGTCATGGCTAGTCTGAAGCGCCTTCTTCCCTTTTATCTCCCATTTTGCCACCAGGGCCAGGTGCTGGGCTAATGTTCAAGGTGTGTTGGTAATGGGGGCAGGAAACAGCATGTCTCTGGCATCTTGTGTAGAGGAAGGGGTTTCTTCTGGGGCTTTTGGAGAAGCTGCCCTGAAAAGACAGCTGCAGTGGTGTATAGCTGTAAATTAGGCTCTCAGCCAGCTCCAGAGATCCGCAGGTATCCCTCGGTGCTGCCAGAAGACAATCTTTGTTGTTTGCTTCCAAACTTACAGGCCATGCTCCCAGCTTCTGAGTGACTCTCACGAGGTGGAACGGTGCTTTTGGATCCTAACCACCTGCTGAGTTCGGATCTCCAAGCTTCAGTCAAGCGGCAGGTGATAGTCCTGTTCTCCAGGTGGGAAGCAGAGCTGTTGGGATCAGCTGCAGTCTGTGCCAGAACCAGGCAAATAGGTTTGTTTCCACAGCAATAGAGGAAATTGTTGTAGCCCGTGGCTGAAGCTGTAATCGATTCCCAAATAAGCTGTGCCAATAAAAATACTTTTTACCCTTGTAACTTAGCCGCTGTCTGTGGCGGAGGTTCCAATAGCAGAAAAGCACATTTGTGAAAAAACACATCCCTTGGTGACATTTTGATAAGGGAGATTTCTGCAGTGCTCCGTGTTGGCTTGTCACTGCCTTTCAAGGGAATAATGATGGGTAAATGTGAACACTTGAAGACACCCCTCCAAATCTAGAGCTGATGTCTTTAAGAATTACCGCGCTGCAGATTCACAAAAAATTGAATATAAAGTCAAAAATGCTTTGAAACGTGTTGAGGTCCTACAGTGCATGTGTTGAAGCCTAAACTCGAATTTTGTCAGAGAGGGGAAGCTGTGTAATTTCTAAGCAGTCCTTGAAGCAGTGAGAACCACTTTTTCCCAGGAGTCTTGTGTCAGCCCCCTGGAGTCCAACATCCCCTTGCTAATCCTCTCTGGCCCCACAGATCCTGTGCTCCTTTCTGCAGAGCCCTGTGGCTGGAGCAGACGCACTGGGATGCGGTCCCACTGTCGCCTCGTGTGGCTGGGGAAGCTGCGCCTCCTGTTTCGTGTTCTAACCACCAGCCACTGGAATATCAAAGCAAGGAGAAATGATATGAGCTTGCTTTTGAGAAATGCTTTTCCTGGTACTAGTTTGCTGATCTGTTTTTTTTGGTTTAGGTTAGCAGGCCACATCTCTCTCTTTTTCCTGTTTCTTCAGCACAGCTACTATCTCGGCATCTGTAGACATCAGTTTATTTGCCGGGTGCCAGCAAGCATTAAAAGAAGAAAATGAGCTTTTCCTTTCTCATGTAGGGAATGTTGAGTTATTCTCACTGCAGGATCCATGGTATAACCTGCATTAATTTATCTTTTAATGTTCTTGTCACTGAGCAGGCACTGAGTAGACATGTAAGGTCTGCATTGCATCAGCACAAAGGTTTACGAAGCTCACTGTCCCAACTCCAGCAGGAGCCTACAGCAGGTGATTAAAAAATGTGGGCAAGAAATAGGGTACTTGAGTTGCTCTTCTCTTGCTGCATCCTCTTAGCTTGTGGTGATCTTGTTTAGTCTGCGTTGCCTTGATCCTCAGGTGACAGGTAAAAATATCCACCTAGCAGCCTTCACAAACCAAAGAAAAGCGCGTTAAAGGAAGCAGAGAACTGACTCCTCTCCAGCTCTCACAGAAGGACCTTTGCACCCCTCTATGCCCATCACAGAAGCTTTGCTGAAAGCATCACTCTGGACAACTTCGTTACGGCGTTTGTGACGAGGGCAGAATCCTTGGTGTGGGACAGGGGGACAGCCAGGCTCTAACCTCCTCAAGTTTGTCCGTCAGTCCGTAGAGAGCTCCCGGTCGGTCCCAGCTGCTGGGACAGCTGGGCTGCTGCTGCCATTGCATGAATCATCGGTGGAAAAAGCAGGCTGGCAGAACAAGTTGCCAGTCCCCCAAAGCTAAGCTGGGTGATCACCACTGACATGTTCCAACTCCTGTTTGTCAAGCCAGAAATATCAGTGGAGTACAGCGGCGTTTGCTGCGGTCCCTCCCAGGATGATGTGAGCCGGGAAGAGGGAACGCAGTGCCAGAGGAAAAGGCTTGGCCGACCTGTAGTTTCTGGCACGTATATTTACACACATACTGAGTGCCACCCTTCGTGGCTTCCCTTCCTTTCTGGGTGTATTTGTTAAGTTAGGGGAGCTGTGTGAGTAAGAAGCAAAGCTTCTGTTTAAGCAACAAACGGAGACGATGTCTCTTGCAGGGCTGGTCCCAAGCGGAGCTGTGGTGCACCTCCGTGAGCTTCATCCCGCACTCTGCATCTCCCGAGAGTCTTTCCTACGTGCTCCTAAACCACTGCTTGTTTGTTTAGTAGGCCTGTGTGCTGGGGGGCTGATCGCCTCTCAGTTGTGCTGCTAGATAGGTACCGGCTTTCCAGCTTCCAAATACCTCCATTATATTACAGCACGTAGCCTATATCTACTACTGAATCAGGGCCATATCAAGCTCTTGGGATAGCTCTTTTCCACTGCTTCTCATCCTCCACCTCCTTCAGCCTTTATCTTGTCCTGGAATAGGAAAGAATTTAATACCTGGAAGAGGGCACCAGGGACGTAGGAGCACCTCTGACCTGCAGTCAGCAGGGTAGCTGTGCTCTGGACATCACTTGGACACAGTAGGTAATGAAGCCACTTTCTACGTGGCTTCTCTATGTGCAGGTCCAAGATACTGACTTCTTTTTAATCCAGAGTTGCCAGATTACAGGTCCTTCAGCTGTGCTCCTACAGACTACAGCAGTGCCTCCCACCTTCGGTGGAAAGATACCCAAGTATTGAGAGGCTCTTTGTGGATATCTAAGGCAGCACTACAGTTTACGTTTCTCTTTAAATAGCAGGGACAATTAAATTTGTGTGGGAAGGGGGATCTGGGAAGGATAAGAAAAGAGGTGGGCTGTCAGCTCACGGTAGAAGCTGAATTAATGTTTGGGAGTGTTTGCGAAAGGGAGAGGGAGCCTAGGGGTAATTGCAGAGGGCTTGTTCACGATCCGAGCACAAACTGGCTGAGGAGTGGATATGCAGGGAGCTGAGGTAGATCCTTGACTGAGACAAGGCAGCGGAGGAGACTTTGCCAAGAAGCAACGCTGTGAGATCAGCGCTCGGCATTCTGTATGGGCGTGTGGCTTTGCAGCAGTGTTGCAGAGACAAGCCCACCGGCAGATAATAACAACCTAATTTTAGATTCGCAGGCTCCCAAATAGGGTTGGGCACTTCTCTTAATGATTAGTATAGTCGCTTAAGAATCCGGGTTCAGCAGATAGTTTTGGCAAGGAAAGAATGGAGGAAAGGGTTTTAAAGGTTGGAAGTTGCCCTTGACTTTCTCCTTTGAAACAAGGGCTTATGCAGCTTAACACAAAATAATTTGAAGGGTGGGAAAAAAAAAGAAAAAAAACATTTATGGTTTAAAAAACAAAACAAAACAAAAAAAGTAATCAGATGCTGAATTAACATGGGTACTCAAACCCAGTGGATCAATTTTGGGGGTTTCTGTTTTCTTTTGTTCCTTGTTTTTTTCCAATTAAATATATATATATATATATATATATATATATATATACACACTGGTTTGGCAGTATCTGAAACAACCAATATATTTCCTGATTTTTATTTTGTGGTTGTTTTTATTCAACTGCAGCACTAAGCAACAAGTGCTCTGCCAATTTGCTATTTCAGAGCATCTCCAAGATTGTATGTCCAGGAGTTTCTCCTTGCTGCTTTACAGTGGTCACCTCCAGGAGGGACTCAGTAGCCATCAGAAGCAAGAGCTAACTCTCGCTTCAGAGGCGGACAGTAAGACATTCCCTCTGCTCTGTTTCCTGGGGAAATACGGATCATCTCTGTCAACTGAAATTTGTCAAGTGTCCTTATATTCTACTCCTGTTTGATGAAAATGCCAAGGCTCACCCAAGCAGCCTCAGCTTCTCTGAATTATAGAGACTCCAGAAGATCTGTCCCACCTTGGTGGATTTGGGCACCTTTGGTGAGGTCTCCTCCACTGCTGTCCTTCCACAGTTGGAAGGATGCATCTGTCACGGCCAATCTGTAGATTTACTGGTATGGAGAATACACCCACTGGATTTTTTCCATCCTTGATGCTGAAGGTGCATGGCATGGGAAGAAATTGCGGCTCTCTGGTATATGTGCCATGATCTCCCCACCCTTCAGGCTCTATGGCTGTGGCACTGCTGTGATACTCCCTCTTCTGCATGGCTTAAAAGCTGTTTTTTGACAGAACTACTAATCTGTTTTTCTCCTTTTCATTTCTTCCAGGGACCTGTGGTCTTCAAACAGTAACTGACAGGGGAAGGCACTTGTGAGAACCATGATGTCCTTGGGTGTCAACAAAGGTAATTCCTTTCCCCATCTCAGGCTGTTGGGAATCTGTCCTCTGCTGTATTAATGATACACTCCTAATGTCATCTTATCAAAGAAGTGTTGAAAATTCTCACAGAGGCTACCAGTTGCTGTGTTTTGACCCAGCAACATGCCCATAGGACTCACAGGACAGATGCTCATAGGACCTTTAGATGTGAACAGGTGGAATGATGCTTCCAAATCCATAGGTAACCTGAAACAGTAGTCTGGAGAAGAGTGGAAGTGCCTTGTTCATTTCCACAAAGCAGTAGACTTCATCTGCAGTTTCAGTGCGAAGAAAAGCAGCCCTTCCTTTTCCAGGTGCTCTGCTTCTTGCAGAGTGTTACTGCTGGTCCCCCAGACTGCACCCTGATGTAGATATGGCCCGGTATATCAGTGTCTTTGCTGCTGCTAATTCCACGTGAGAAAGGACATTCTTTTCATTGGTATGGCTGTTTTCCTCAATGGCAATCTGATGCATGTGTTTGTCCAAACAAATCCACCACCATACCCCTACTACATAACCTAGCCTTGAAGCACGTAATCTTGTGTCAAAGATTAAACAACTTACTGCACGTTGACTGCTCAGTGATAACTATCTCTGGGCAGCCTTTTAGCCCACGATGAGTACAAGATACTGAGACTTAGTGACCCTCCTTTCCTGGTAGCTAAATTGAATTATTTCATGTTTGTCACCGGCTAAGAGTGTGCAGACAGGCGGTTTCCTTGGCTTGGCTGATAAGAAGTTAGCTGTAAAGCTGCAATAACTTGCTGGTATCTCTAACACCCTGAGCTGTATTGGTCCGTGTCCTATGAGGAGAGCAGGCCCGACCTTTTCATCTCTTAGCAGCCATTTCCAAAATAGCAAAAGATGGAAGATAAACAGAAATACACAGAAAAGGAGATTTCTTTATCTGGTCTTCATCTTAAAAACAGCTATTTTCTTCAGAAGAAAATGCTAGATGGGGAATTTACCAGTTAAAATATCTTTGTTATTGTTTTTTTCCTCTTTTTTTTTTTTTTAATATCCAAAGGATGTGTCTCCTCCAACTCTGACAGGACACCAGAGAAAGTTGGGTGTTTGCATTTTATGGCTTATCCCCCAGCTCTTGGCTCAGCATCATGCTTCAGACATATCCTCTCCCACAAACCAAAAAAGCCTTATGCTAGAGCTGATCTGATGGGAAATGCCAGAGGAAATGCATTGCTTTGTAAATATGTGATTAGACCACCCACTGAATGTCTTTGGTCTTCATGAAAGAAACTGACTCATTAATGTTAAACAGTCCCCAGAAAGGAGTGAAAAAACTATGAATCTCTGCAGAGGAGGTGGTACATCAGGGGAGCTGGAGTAAATTGATCCTGAAGTCAGGATGATAGCTGGTTTCCATCTTTCATCAGAAGTAGCAAAAGACTCGTTCAGTGTTTGCACCTCTGGCTGATGGGGGACCTGTGCTCCCTGCTGTCTGAGATTTACCCATCGTTCACCTGCTGACACTGAAATCTTCTCAACAACCCTTCTCTCTCCTTCCTTTCCCTCTGCCTCTCCTAGGACGTGTGATTACACCTACGGATGAAGACCGTAGAAGGATCATTAAGCAGATGAAGGTTCGCACCACCCTGAAGGGAGACAAGAGCTGGATCCACCACCAGAACTCAGACTCTGAGGACGAAAAGAAGAGCAGCCCGCTGTAAGTGTGGCCACCGAGGAATGCTCCTCTTCTTCCTTTCCCTCATCAGCCTCCCTCAAGAACTCTATTTTCCAACCTATAGGAAAAGCACACATTATGCTAGCTTGTTGTGGGGTTCCCATGATGCCAGGGAATGGCACTGCCCAGGGAAGCAGTCCTTCTGTTTCATTTTGATAAATGAAGACTGAGGAGAAACACTGAGAAATGGCCTTTGGTGTGGGAGCTGTGAATCCAGCAGCACAGGCAGATTTGAAGTCTCAGGAGAACTCCAAAGGCTTTTTGAAGCCAGATTGTGTTTCACCATCTCCAGAGTGACAAAGGAAGAGGCAGACCTTGATGGGAGGGAGTTTGTGAGTGGTGTAAAACAGCCAGGTCTGCATCTCCCCCTGCAGCTCACAGGCTGTGAGATGGAGCCACCCCTGCACCAGGAATGCCTACGATCTGCACCAGGGTCTCTTTTTAGTCAGAAACAAAATCAAGCCCAAACTAGTTTTCTCTTAGCAGCAATCTCAGAAAACATCACTGCCTCCTTCAAGAAGGAAGATCAGCAACAGCAGGAGTTAATTATGTGACTGTTTCCTCTTTACTCAGGTCTGCACGGGCTGGTGGGGGATCCCCAGCTTCAGCACCTATTGCTCCCCAGAGTGACAGGTAATTTGGGGGACCCATCCTGTTGTTTGCTTTCTTTCTGTTATCCCATGGAGTCAGTGCATGCTGTCACTGGTTCTTCCTACTCCTATCCACTCACTTCCATAATTGTTGAGAAATATAGGTCCTGTTGAAAAATACAGAGCCTGTTCAGTGCAGTGTCTTATGAACTGTCACCTCATACAGAGCACAGCTCAGCTTCTGCAAAGTCCAGACGGATGGTGGAGAGATGTGTGACCAGATGGATCTGTATCTTTAGTGCAGAGGAATGGGTGCTTTCGAGGACACGATCCCAAGGATCACTGGTGCACATCAGCTCCTGTGCTGGTGCAACACCTGTGTGCTCTAAGCCCAGAGGCTCCTCAGATCAAAAGCCATTCCGTATTGCAGTTGGTTTTGCTTCAGGCACAGACCATGAGGGCTTTTCAGGAACTTAGGAGCTGGTAGGATCTCCATCCTACAGTGCAAAACTGTTGAAATGGGCTTATTTATATATAAAAGCTCTTTGCTACCTGCAGTACCATTGCTGGGAGAGCATTGCCCTCTCCCGTGAGCAAATTCCTGCTTCCTCTCCCTTTTGTTGTGCCTGCAGGTGGCAATCAAAGGTCAGTGCTCAGGGAACTGCTAGGCAATGGGGCTGAGATGGGCTACAGCCTGCTGGTGCCTGCTCTGAGGACACTGCAGAACCAAGAGCTTGGTGCTGTGTTCAGCACTCATCAGCCTCCAGCTTCTCCATCCAGAGAGCTCCAGAGCTAAACTAAGCCTGCAGTGGGTTTGTATTTCTGCGCCTGAAGGCAACAGGACAAATTTGAGCCTGGCAGCCACTTTGGGCATGTGGTGTTGGGCAGTGTAAACCTGCCCTCCTGCTGAGCTCTGACCTGAGGACTGACCCTGCTTGGAGCAGGAGGGTTAGACCAACCAGAGACCTGCTGAGCTTCCTTGCCACCGTGTTATCCTGTGATCCTAAGTGCACCTGGACAGGCAAGAAAAGAGGGGTTGGCATCTGGGCAGGGATGTAGCGAGCCTGTCTGTGCCATGTTTGGACCTTGAGGCTCATCCTGGTCCCTACTTTGGTCTCAAGAAGACTTCAAGCCAGCTTGAAGCAAGTTCCAGGGATGTTTCCTCCTGCCCTGTTGCAAGGGGCCAGGTCCCCATCTGCTGGTATCCCTTTCTTTTACCTACAGGGGAGCTCTGCTGCACTCCTCTTCTGAAGACAGACACTCAGAGAAGTTAGTGTGAAGCTGAAGTTTTCCTGTGGTAAAACAGCCAGAATCCGTACTATGCCTAATTTCCCTTCTCTTACCACATCAATCTGAGGACTTCATTTTGAGCCAGAAAACTGTCAGCATGGCTAATTTTGATTGGCGAATTCTAAAATTCATTTTTCTTACAACACTCTTTCACAGAGCTTGTTCTGAAGGTAATTCATTTTTAAAGAATCCTCCCACGGTCAAATTGGTGCAGTAGCTGAGGCAGGCAGTGCCCAACTCAAAGCCCCTTTGGCTGGATTTTTGGCTTGATAGCCATGTGGACATTTCTCTTTAATACTGGTGCTGTTGCTGTTGCTTTTCCACGTTTCTTAATTCACTGATGTCTGTTCTTTGCACAGGCCTCCCGTCTCCAAGCCTCAATCCGGTTACCTCATCAGGTTGGTATACAGGGTGGCAAGAAGCACGTAGGCTGGAGGGGAAGGAGATCTAGATCAGGAGCAGTAAACATGAAAAATATCGTGTTCTCTTGGTTTATTCTGCCAGTTAGGAACACTGTAATGCTCAGGGAGTTCCTTGATGAAGAGATAGTCCTGGGTGTTTTGTTCACAGGTAGTTTGGTGATGTTAACAGAAAATCTGATCTCTGTGCGATGCACTGATCGCACATGGGAAGATGATCATGCTGCAAAAATGTTCCACCATCCTCGTTCTCAGGACAGCGCTGTCGATGGGGCTCACGTGCTTCAGCTTCCTCTGACATGTAGTTTGTTTGAGGAGACCCTAATGCCGCCCTTACCCTAAAAAGGTCGGCAAGCCCTGTGGTGCCATTCCCAGGCTGTTCTCAAGTGAAAACTGATTTTACTGTAAAGCCAGGGAGTACATAGATGGGACTCTCCCAAGGAAGCACCTTCTAATTTTGACTGTCCTGAGCCAGCACATTGCTCCTGAGAGGACATGCAGGTGCTGTTAGGCTGAAGAGTGGCTGCATGCCCCCTCATCTGAGCTCCAAACTCTGCCTTGCAAAACAAATTTAGCATGTCTCTTTTCTCCCCAGGGGAGTGTTCACAAGAACCATCGATAAGACTCCTTCTGTGCCTAATTCTTCATCTTCCAAGGAAGCCCAGAAAAGGTATGTAGGTCTTCGAGTTCTTCATGGAAATGAGCTTTTAAATATTGTTTATGTTTTTAGTGACCCTTTTACTTTGGCAGGTGCTTGTGGGCTTCCAATGAGCTCCTTTGCTAATTAAATGAACAGTGATTAAGTCTGAAGTCAGGGCCTTTTATTTCAGAGCTCTACTCAGCAGACATGGAAAAAAGACGACTTCAAACTCTGTATTTCCCCCACCAAAGCATGGGATGGCAGTTGACCATGAAAATTTTTATGGATTTAGGTTTAATTTGGCAAATAGGCTTGACTGGGGATAAATTGCAAGGAATCCTTGCAGCTCTGTAACACTTCATTTTGGTATTTTTAAGGTGTGTTTTTGAAACCTGTCTTGTGAGAGACATTTACATTTAAGTGCAGTAAGATCTAAGCCTGGCTCTGATCTAGACAGGTGTTTGTTGCACTTCAGATGAAACTTTTTTGAACCCCCCTTTTTTCCCCTGTTTTGATTCAGCTGGGGAGAAGAATGATGCCACGAGGTCTTTCCTCCTCCCTGGCTGATCCTAGGATGAAGTGGCATCATCCCACAGAGGGCCATACTGGCTCTGACAACTCACAGTGGCCCTGGGGAACCAAAGTGTACTTCAAATCCTAGTCCAAGGCTGTGGAAAGAATGCTGCTCCTCAATTAAAAGGCATTCCCCGAGTTCACTGAGTGGATCTTTAAGATCACTCTTTTCTGTTGTTGTGTGGAGCTCATCTGGGGACAGGGTGGCGGAGGATGAGTGTTCAGGAGGCTCGTGTTAACAGGTGTGATTTGTGCCATCTGCAGCACTGCCATGAAGGGAGCCAGCTCATGCCGTTCTTCTTCTGGCTACAGGATGACAACTGAGGATTACAAGAAGCTGTGAGTGTACAAAGGGGAGCTGTGCTTTCAGCCCATGCACGGGCTCAACAGCACCTGAGCTTCAGTGATGAAGCCACCTGCACGTGGGTGCCCAGCCAGGCATGCCTTCGTTAGCTGAGTACTGCAGAGCTGTCTCTAGAAACTGAAGCATTCCTCAGTGCAACCTCCAGGCCTATGTGGGCTGTAAGGTGTTCCTTGACCTGGTAACGGCCTTTGTAAGGAGCGAATTTTACGACTTCATAGTAATTAAGGCAGAAAACTGGAGGACGTAGCCTGGAGACTTGGTTTGCAGCATTGCTGGCCTTTATGAAACCATAGCAGAACAGCCCTCCTGACATTTCCTACACAGTTTTTCATGTCAGAGACTTTGTCTGTACCCTGAAATGCAGCTGAGCATTTATTATCAGCCTGCTTCTAGGCTTAAAACCCCTACACTAATAAAACAAAATCCTGTGAAGACGTGTACCCCAATGCACATGGAAAGTACAAGTGTCTTCCCACTCCTATGCAACACATCCAGGGTCAGAACCCTTTTCCACATACCCAGCCCTCAGATTTGCCTTGGGTTTTGTTTGTGCTGCCTCTGCAACAATATACAGAGGCAGTTCCCTTACTCTTTCTCCCCTTCTCTTCCTTTTTCAGAGCTCCCTATAATGTTAAACAAAAATCAGTGGACTTGGATGAGGAGGATGTGCCTTTTAGTCCAGATGAACATAAAAAGAGGTATGCCTTCCAGGTAACCACCTTTTTCTTGCAAGGGGCAGTGACAAGTGGACTTACTTCAGTTTAACTGTTCTTTACTGGCAGGGTCAGTTTGATGATGATTATAGCTGAGCCATTAGGGCTGATTGCAATGAAATAATAAGAAGCAGATATTTCTACATGGAGCGCATCAATGCCCACAGGCGACTGCACTCCCAACAAAATATAATTAAAAGCCTGACATGATTCAACCTGACAGCATACCCCAATTAATTTGGCAGCTGGAAATGGGTTGTGGAATCTGTCAGCTGCATAGTGTCTATGTGAAGAGAGAGAGACGTACAAATAGCCTGGCAGTAAAGGAAGGAGTCCTCCTTCCACAGCCTACACGTGTATCTTTTGAGACTGGACCACCTGAGGACTTGCATCGAAGTCCAGATCTAGACGGGTCTCCAGGTTTAGATGGGTTGCTTTCAGTCTTGTTTCTAAAGATGCTTTTTCTCAGATACAAGACTTTTACAAATGAAAGCTGGTAATCTGACCAGCGGAGATAAACCAGTGAAAGTCCTTTAGTTTTGAACTTTCCCTGTGGTATGTTTGGTGCTACTGATGTTTGCGTAGACACGAGCAGTCTATGGAGCATATCAGCCACAAAACCTGTATCCCATTTTTTGCCCCCAGAGTATGCAGTGTTGAAACAGTTCGGGTCTTGAGATGGGGAATGCCCTCTGCCCTCCTGGAAGAGAAGGATTTTTATTGCCTGATGCTTTACATCCGTGAGAAAGTGCTGTGGCTCAGTATGAAGAGAAAAATTGATATTAGTGGAAAAAGATCAGACATTGTTCCCCGTCTTGCCCCTAGCTAGATTTCAGGAGCTTTCCAGAGCCATGGGAGCTCTGTCAGGTTTAGCACAAGTCTCCACTGGTTTATTCACCTATCGTTTTTTCAAGGCTACACCCGGCAGCTACTAAGAGCATGGGCAGAATGTGACCCCTTCATTCTCTTCCCTTTCAGGACAGAGGCAGCCAACAGTGTCCTGAGACGCACTGCCAGCAGGGAACGTGCTTACGTGCTCTCAGCGGCCAAGAAAAGCAACGGGTGAGTTTTCCTCATGTGAGTATGGGGCAGGAGACAGTGAAGAGGCTGCTGGTGGTGCTCTGACTCGAGCGGTGGCCTGATCCAAAGACTCACTAGAGAAGATGTGTACCTCTCCAGTAAATGAAGAAAACTTAGCTGCTGTCTCTCTCCAAGTGTCAAGGATATCTGCTGGTTACTGCAGAATTGGGGAAGTCTTCTAGGAATCTTGAGACATCTCCTCTATTGAGAGGGATGAAATTTCAGCAGGAGAAAAACTGTGATAGTCCCTAATTCCCTGGGACCCAAAATTAAGACCCAATTTTTCAGAGTCAGTTTTTAATGTTGGTCTCTCTAGTTTCATTGCAGGAACTACTTGGAAGGTAGGGGGAAATCAGAACAAATATAAACCATTGTTAGAAATTGCATCCAATTTGGATCATTTTTTTGGGACAGATTTTGCCTTTACGTTGTGTTTGAATGATAGTTAGATTTACAAGATCCTGATATTAGTTTCGGCTTCAAAATAATTCTGTAGGGGAAGACAACAAAACCAAAACGAAAAACCTAGCTAACATGTGGGTGTGCAACAACAACATGAAGGATGTGTGGGAGCTGCTGGTGTTCAAGGCTCTGTTGTCCATTTCTTTCCTGGGAGGAAAAAAAAAAAAAAAAAAAACAGATTAAGACAGTCTCAGGTCTTCCAGGAACCATGGTAGTGACTTTTTTTGTAGCTTGCTTTCACTGTAAATCCTTTTCCTCCTGACCTAACTCAGGGCGACACAAATAGGCACCAAGAGGTTGGTAGTGGGGGAGGGAGCAGGGAGGGGATGTGCCAGCAGCATTTGGCTGTGCCCAGAGTGAGAGGCTTGCTTGGGTAGGATTTGTAAGGGCATTAAAGGAGTTTGCACTGGCTGCCAATTCTTCTGGTGCACCAAGTATTGTGCAGTGGGGGGCAGGCTTGCATGCAAGAAGAAAGGAAAGTGGGAAGGTGTAAAATCAGAGAGGCCCTTTTGGGGAGCTTCTACTTCATGTTTTATAACTTTTTGCTCTGTAATTTGCACAGGTTTAGCACGCTCCCTCATGGTCAGCTCTGCCCAAATGGTGCAATAGGGCCCCTTAATGCTTTGCACCATATGGGTCAAGCTGCTTCTGCCCAAAGCCTGTCTTTAATTCCAAACTTGTAACTCTTGCCTTTGTGCTTCCCTTACAGCAGCCCGACACAAGAATTCCCACCCTTGTTTGCCAAGAGGTAGGTCACTGACCTTGCTCTGAAAATGCTGCTGGGGCTGCACGTCTGTGTTCTGTGCCAGGGTTGCTGTTAAATGCTGGGATGGGAGATTCCAAGGTGTTTCAAAGTAGAGGGGGGACAGTTCCCATGGAAGGGGTTAAAAAATGCTGGCTTTTGAGAGCTCACACTGTCATGAGCTTTAGGAATACATGATGATGCTTTAGGTTATGGGCAACCTGAAGTGAGGAGGGATTGTATGGACTCATTCACTGCCTTCCTTCTTCCAGGAAGGCTGGTTCCAAGCAGCAGTGCCAACATTCTTCAGGCATTTAACTTCTAAAGCACTTGGTACCATAGGGAAATGATGTCTAGGTCATTTACTGGAACTGAAGCATCAGCTGATGCTATTTGTAAAGGAACTGCGACAGAAAATTGCCACTGATTTTGGCTGAAGTTCTTACTTCATTCAGCCAGTTGAGATACTCACCAGTAACAGCACATGGAGCACAAAGAACAGGAAAAATGTGCCTCCAAGAGAAACAGAGGGAAAATATAGATTAAGGGAAAGCAAAAGTAAACTGCCTGGATTAGCTAGCGGTGAGAAATGGGAAATGATGTGATATTTATTTTTTTCCTCCCTCCTTCTGAAAGAATTGAGATAGAAGAAGAAGGACAGCAGAGGAGGAGTTCAGCTGTGTCTGGTTCATGCAAGTTTTCGCCAGATGACAACAGGTATGGGTCTCATTCTGGAGTAGTGTGTTGACTGTCTGATTTTTAGGGCACGCTGACTTTCCTTTTAGCTGGAAGGTAGCAGGCTGAACACAGCTAGGGATGGAGGTTTTTCAGCAGACTTTTCATGAAACCCTGGTTGCCTCTGTCTTGCATAAAAAACAATCCAAAATGAAAAAAAAAATGAAACCAATTAATTCAGTGAAGCAAATGGGCAGACACAGGGATATATACAGGGTAGTATAAGGTATCCAGCTGACAGACCTGGAGAGTGGCAGACAGCATTTAACTACAGGCCAGCTATAGTGTGAGTTACGTGATGTAAACTTGCCACTAAGCCCCTCTCCTGATCGTGCTCCACAGCCCCATCACTTCTGTCTTCACGAGGTGCTTGTATGCCACAGGAATGAGCCTGGCAGTGGTTCTGTAGAGACAACACACAGGAAGAGTCAGAGCAGGTTTAGATGAGCTCACCCTACCCATCAAGCAGCCACCAGATAGTAATGATTTTCTTGTACTAGCAGACTTGGCTGCATGAACTGACCCCATCACCTAGACATGAAGTACTCAATATCTCATTATTTCTAGTCCCCTGAGCCAGCTCTCTGCTTTTGTTAGACTTTAGATTTAATTATTCTGCCTTGATAGCAACAGATAGGTGTGACCTGGGAGGTTTGAGAGGTTCATTATCTTTAAATTGATCTTTGCTTTGACAGTAAATGTTAGTCTCATTCTGAGCCCACAGCCCCTTCCTCAAGCTCCCGTGAAGCCCAAGTGTACGTGGCGCCACGGCAGACAGGCTAGAGAGTTCCTGCTGTGGTGTGAGGAACCTGGGGACACGCTGTCCCTGGTGTGAAGGAGCAGAGATGACATCCTCTCCCAGTCCACACTGGTCAGGAACTGCTGATGTGTGGTGTGGGACTGACACTGATGCAGAGATAGCAGTGTTAGTACTGGGAGGGAAAAATCTTCCTGTTTTCAAGCAGATTCATTTAATTTGGGATTCAGCTCTCTCTTCCCACTATGAGGTGTGGCTTGAAGCCAGGCAGCAGCAATATTAGCTTCTCTGCCACTCTGGTCCTTTGTGGACCCAGCAGGGGCACCAATAGATGAGGCCTTTCAGGCTGAAATGCTTTGTTTTCAGAATGAAGGAGCTGCCTCATGAATTTTGGTGCAATTTTGTGCCATTGTGGAACAGGTTTGAAGCAGGGCTGTGATGCCCTTTCACTCCCTCACAGGTTATACACATACAGAGAGTGAGCGCAATTTTGTAAATGCACTGAGCCTTAATCTGTACATTTGGGCAGGTTGTTTTTTAGCACAAGCTCAAATGTTGGGGATAGAAACAGCCCCAGCTGTGTTAGATTGGAAAAAAAACAGTTCCTAATGACAGAGCATTTCAGGAGAAAGGCAGATATTAGTTGCAGCAGTGCTTAGGGCCAGCTGAGTCCTTATGCAGCAGGGTTTGGCCTCTCACTGCCCAGAAAGCAGACATGAGAGCTGTGGGACAGCAAGCAGGATGACACCTAAAAGATCTTCCGTCTTTAATGCTTTGTTACTTTTGTTGTTTTGTTAGTACCAATGGGCTAAGGAAAACCACAGCTGGGTCTTCCTGGAATGAGCCAAAGACAACAGCAGCATCTCCCACCAGGTGAGTGTTACAGCACGGCCGGTGTGCCTTGGACATCTGCTGCTGTGTCAGCACACGTGTAGCACGTGACAGAGACTTCTGTCAGCAGCCCTCTAGGAGGTGAAGTGAATCAAATTCGTCGGCCTTGTACGCAGAAGACTTTTAAAACAGCTGTCTGCATTTAAGAAGGTTTTCTGTCTGAAATCCATGTTGCGCCTTGAAAGGCTCTGACAGCATATTGATGAAAGTGCTCAAAACCTGAGAGGAGGAGACCTGCTGAACTCTCGCTAAATCTGCAGCGGAATCATTTTCAGTTGCTTTCCACTTTGTCTGTTCGAATTCATGACTACGGTATAAAAAATGCTGAAATGTTTTTCCACAGCATTGCAAATTGCTTTGGTCACTGACCTTGTTATTTTATTTTTCTTCCCTGATTATCGTTGGCAGACTGTAGATATTCATGGCAATAGACAGTGTTTTTAATTTCAGAGTTCTTTCTGATAAGACTACTACTTAAGTGAACGTACTGAAAGTGGTGATGTTTGCTTTCAATTTTATTTACTTTCAGAAAGAACATTTCAGTGCAGGAAAATTTTGGCAAGCTGCAACAGGGAGCTGGTTTGCTCAAGAATGACAGCTTTTTCTTTACCATCTCTTGCAGCACTGAAACAGGCAGCAAGAGCCAAACAACCACATCCTGGAGTGAAACTTCCGAGAAAATGTCCACCTATACTGAAATCAGGTAGGTCTGCTGGCTCTGCATCTTCCCAGAGCTTCACTAATGACAGGTAGGGAGTTGCTGCACTGGAGAGTTTGGCTCTGCTTGGTAGTATTTTCCCAAGTACACATAATCTGGATGCAGTGCAGTCATGGAACAGTAAGTATGGTAGCAGGGGGACTCTAAGGAAGCAGCACTTCACAAAAGTATTAACAATCTAGGAGGAAATATACCCAGATGAAAGCTTATGAGCCTCCCACAGCTCAAACATCACCCAGTTCTTTCTGATGAGAATATGAGTCTAAAATTGACAGACCTTTCTATCTCCTAAACTGAACAGGCTTTCATTTTAATCTAATCCCTGCACCATCCTTATCACACTTCCAACAAGCTCCTTGTCATGGAGTTCCTGTCCCTCACGTTCTGTCCCGACATCTCCCTACCTAATTGTTCTTGCTGTTTTGCTTGCAGAAATGGTGAAAGCAGACAGTCTTCTAATGGGAAATCCTCATTGGAAACTGTGTCACAGCATGGGGACGGGTAAGAATTTGAGAAAAGGCATAGATCAGCCTAACGTTCAGCAGCACAGATCAGCCTGCCTTCTGCTTTTCACTCAGAAATGGTATATACCTGCTAGTGACCTCAAACAGATGGGATCTCTCCAGTCATGGTCCTGGGCTGCTCTCCAAGAGCATCATCTGCTGGCTAGGCTGCAACTCATCCGTTTTTTCCTATTCCTCCTCCGCTTCTCCCAGAGAGGAAAGGATTCTCCTCTCTGGCTCAGTCCCTAAAGAATCTACCTCACATGTTTGTCACCACTCCGGTTGTCCTCACACTGCTATCCCCTGGGGAGTTTCTTCCACCTGCACGGGGTGTGTTGAACATGAGTCACTGGTGGTGGCTTCTAACACTGGTTCTGGTCCTCTGCCCTTTGCAGAAAGTATGCAGGGGTGGCTGAACAATGGGAAAGCGTGAAAAGCTCTGTTATAAGGAAGAAAACCTAAGAAGGAACTGGAAGGCATGGGTACAGATGGTTAACACATCAAGGAGCAGAGCTCTGACACTGTAGCTGCACATAGATCCACACAGCAGGGCATTTATTCTGATTATCTTCAGTGGCAAGGTGGCTGAGGAGGGGACTTCCAAGGGAGAAGCAGTGACAGATGAACCCAGCCTAGCTGTAGGCAGAAAGTGTCACACAGCAGGCGTGCCACACGCTGGCTGCTGCTGGCTGGTCTACATTCAGGTGTGCTTTGGGCCGAAGACAGTGTCCTCTGCGTGTCATTTGTGTGCCCCATTTTCTTTGAAAATGGGGAAGAGTGAGAGAGATTTCCGAAATATATCCCATATTAGCAGGGCTGGTTTTGTTCTCGGTGTTGCCACACTGGATTTTTGGCAGTGCTGAGACTGAAGCAGAGACACTTGTCCCTCTGGGCTTACCTTTCACTGTTGTGCTCAAGCAGCTGTAGAGAGCTTGGATTTACCAAATGAGTTTTTGCAGGATACACAGTTAATTGCATCTCACTTTCCACCTCTATCAGCGAAGATAAAGCTAGAAATGTTCCCAAATTAATATCTCAGGCTGAAGCAAAGTCTAGAGCGCTTGAGAAAAGGTAGAGGCTGGGATACTGCCATGGTCATTGAGCTGAGGCCCATAAATATGTCCTTGTGTGTCACTGCAGGGACAGCCTGAGTACAACGCACTCTTTGTGCTTAGGGTTGTTTGCGTCACATAGCTGCTCCTAATTGTGAGCCAGTCTCCCAGAGAAATTAGAGAATGCCTCATTACTTAAGCCACCTAAACTGGAGAGGAAATAACTGGCAGGGAAGGAGATGGATGCACGGCTTGATGGGTCTAGGGAGCAAGTGGTGGGTGTAGTTGGGCACGAAGAGGTCCAGCTGGTAGGCCTGCAGGAAGACCTCTTTTGCTTGGGAGCAGACAGACAGCAACCGTTCGAGGGTTCTTAAGCTTTCCTGAGCAAAGGGGTCATCAGTTCCTCACTGCGCAGAGCAGCACATCTCTCTGAGTACCCCATGAACTGCAATCAGGCCTGCAGCACCTAAAAGGTTGCTCCCTATACCGATATATTGGGCTAACCCCATTTTGGGCTCATCCTAACTAAATGTTAGTAGATTTGTACAGGTCTTATCTTACTGGCATTTTTCTTTGTCTAGTGACAAACCTCTTAAGGAAAAGTCTGAGCCATTGGCATGGGATGAGTCCAGAGCAGCCGTGGTTTCCACAAATGGAAGGTAAGGTTACCATGAAATTCCTTTACTGACTTGAGCATCGTGCAAATAACAACTGCTCCTCTTGAGCTATCTGGAAACTCTAAATGAATATTTATTGATGGAAAAGTACAGTTCAGTCAGTGCTTTGCAGAACTGCAGCACTTTATCTAAAATTTAGTTTAAGAGGGGAGGAACAAAAAAAAGAAAACCTTGCTCTCTTTTACATGAGATTGTATGATATTGTTCCAGTTTTTTTCTTTGCTTTCTATAAGACAAGGAAAATACCACTTTTGCGGGTCGCTTCTGCATTTTCTGGATATATTCCCAAATGTAAACCAATTCCAGATTTTTAAAATTTTTTTTACTTTTATACAGTATAGAGAGCTTCATGCTCAATACATCTCTAGGCCTTTAGCCTTCACCTATCTACTTTTGCAACAAGAGACACCTTAAAAAAGAAAAAGGGAGGAGGAGGTGGAACAGAGGAAAAAAATCCACTTCCTTTAAAGTGTCTGGCAAGCCAAAAGGTTCAGTGACTTAGGAAAATTTGTGTCCTGACTCCAAGGTATTGTGGAAAGTAGTTAAAAATCCCCTAACCACAGGCATGGCTGAGCTACTTGTTGTCTCCAAATGCCCAAATGAAGTCCACCCTCACTGCTCTCTGATTGCCTTTTATGTGTATGGGAGTCTTCTGTCCCCAGCCCTCCAGGACCTATCCTGGACAGGATCCTGCCCCCTCTCACGAGCACCAGCGTTTCTGCATCCAACCAAGCTGATACTCAATGGAGCTCCTTAGCCTGGGCTCCACAGTGCGCTGTTCTCCACCACTGTGTCAGTGGACCTTGCTGGAAGGTCCCCTCCCTGTCTGTAAAACACTGATTTAATTTGATCCAGAACCTGTGTGAGTCTGAGGGTACTTCTCAGACATCCACTGAAGGTGAGCAAAACAACCCAGTTCGTGCGTGTTCTACAGCACTGTGTGGCAGTCTGCTTCACAGCTTTTGCAGGGAGTCCTCACTCGTACTGGAGGAAAAAAAATAAAAAGATTCACAAATCAAAAAAGGCTGCAGATGCAAAGAGCAGTGGCTGTGTTTCTGTCCCGTCTGAGAAAGTGGAAGTGAGGGAGGAAACGCACTGCCCCCATGGCATGCAGAAGAGAAGTTCAGTAAAGAGCTCTTCGCCCGTCTGCTTTGTCACTGCCCACAGCCAGGAGACAGGAAAACAGAAACACACAATTTTGGATGAGAGACCTGAAGTTCCCAATTTTGTCAGCTCCCCTGAGGCAAATCAGAGGACATAAGGGCCGTCCTCCCCTTCTGTGGGTGAAACTAGAGGTGCCTGTGCTGCAGCTCTGGGCTGCAGGACAATCCCACTGGTTCTGGAAGAGTCCTGGCTTGGATTTCCAGATGACTCCATATCACTGGCAACTGTCACGTGGTGACAGTATTCAACGTTACTAACTGCTCCTTTGCACTTGATACACAATGAATTTCCCCAAATTTTTTTGTCATTTTGCCTGCAGAAATATGCCGAGGAATATCACCAGGAAGTCTTGGGATTTTTTCCTTCTTCTATTTATTAAATGCATGAGAAAATAATTGCAGAACATTCCCCAAATCAAAGCAAGGATGCTTTCTAAAGTTGTTTTTTCTCCTTTTCAGTTACTCTGAACACACAGAAGCAAACAATGGATTTTACCCACCAAAGTAAGTTTGAAGTCTATTAGCAGTATAAAATTCACATTTTTTTTTCTTGATTTTAGAGTGAGAGGCGTCTTCTCCTGACCTGGTACTGCCCTAACAAATGTGTTCTGGGAGCAACACTTGTATGCACTTACAAAGGGGAGTGCCCCTGATCCACCAGCTCAAAATGGACTGAGATCTCTCAGCTTCTTTCCTTGTGCTAGCATGACTTGGTTGGACTTGTCTTTGTCCTTCAGGTCCGCTGCAAGAAAGTTATGGAACTAAGCAGGAAGAGGCATTGTTTGAGACAAGCAAATCTCGTGTTTGATATTTCCACTCCTTGCTCCATTCTTCAACTTACTAATCTTCTCTTTGTGACCCATGAATCTCCCTCTCTTACCAGGTCCGACCCTGGTTGCAGGGACAGACCTGCAGGTGCTACAGACAGCCTGCAGCGTCATTACGAGACCTCTCCCTGCCTGGATGATGCGAAGCCTGAACCTGCAGGGTCAGGGCCTGGTGCTGGTGCTCACGGTGCTGCTGCTAGCAGAGGGTAAATACTGGGGGGACAATAAGTAATTCATCCAGAGTAGAGTTGGAAGTAGAATCCAGATTGTGCAACGAAGCAACAGCAGCCAGAAAATCTTAGGTGGCTAAACTCTGGGAACTGCATTACTCATTCACTGTCACATATCAACTTTTTATTTTCACTGAATCAGCCTGGGAGCAGATACAGCAGCTTTATCATAGCTTTTAGCAGTGATCTCAGAAGTGCCTCCATTCCACGTGTTTTTAGAGCATGTTTGCTGCCCTGACAATGTCTGAGGCACAGAGTCAGGACAGAATTGCTGCTGTTGACACTAAACACACTAATCTCCCTGAAGCTTCTCTCCTCTCTTATTTTAGTCAGTTATTTTGGACTTGGCCCCATGCATTGGCTTACCAAACAACTTGAGGTGAGCATATGATGTCTTCCAGCCTCCCAGCTGAGGTGAGGAGGTTCACAAGGCTCCTAGTAGGATGGTGTAGGAACATGATCTTGAAGGTCTTTTCCAACCTTAATGATTCTATGATCTGCCCCAAAGACATTTGTGTTGTGCTTTGTCCCAGGTGCGTGATCCTGCGACAGGCCAGAGAAGTGATGCATCTGGATAGGGTGTGTGTGAATTGAGGCCAAGTAACTGCATTAGTTCCACTAACAGCCTCTATTCTTCTTTATTAGAGATAATGAAAGTGTTTTTTTTTCTGAAAGAAAAGCAGTTCTCTGTGAAAATTACTTTCTATTTTCTGGTCTGATATGGAGTGCAGTGTTGTTTCATACTGTGAATCCCCCCTGAAGCACTTTAACAGCCTTTCACAAGCCATTAGGCTGTTGATTTCTTCTTTCTTTTTTTAATTTTTCTTATGACAGGTCTAGCTTGCAGTCTAATGTCCCCTCTCCTCCCACTGAGAGAGCCCCTGCACACCTTGAGGACACTGAATATTCATTTAAAAGGTTAGAGTGGGGTAAATATTAGTGGGCATATGAGTAATACTGAGGATTAAGGGAAGAAAAGCATAGAAAGAGGCTTCTTTCTACAGCTCTTGTCCCAAGAGTAAAATGGACTGTTCTGAGGTTTATAGCGCAACATACAACATAAAACAAGGGGTTTGGATTGTATCCATCCTCCATCATCTTTGGTATGAACCAAACACTCCAGCTTTTTCCTGCTTTTGGTGCACGTGTGCTTGGTGGGGTTCAGTCACTACCTTCTCATTTGCTGAGGATGGAGAAATACTAAGTGATGCTGAAGTGGCAGCAAGGGAGCTGAAGGGTCAGCTGAAGTAGGAGCATGTTGAAATGCAGCTGTAGCCTAAGTATGGTCCCTGGGGAGAGACCCTGGTGCAGGACACTGAATGGTACAGCTTGGCAGGAGCCTTGCCTTGCGAGTAGATAGCACTCACTAGTGTAATGATTTGTGCGCCAGTTGTTAAAGAAATAATGGGCCTTTCTTTGCTTACCAGATCGGTCCTGAGCTTTGAGGAGGGAAGCAGCATGCAAGAGGGCAAATACACGAGTCCCACGGTCCCAGCATACAGCAAGCCTGACGGGAATGAAGTGACGTAAGGATCTGGGGTGCTAACCTCATGTTTGCTAATGTGTTCTTTCTCATTGTTGAAAACTCGGAGGTCCTGATTCCGCAGGAAATATCAAGCCCAAGAACAACAGCATAAGGGCCGTTTGCCCAAGCAGCAATAAACCACTTCTCTGTCCAATATCCACTGAAGTATCAAATGTCTTATGGTGTTCCCTCGAGACTCAAACCCTGCAGCAAATGCGTTTAACTTTTCCCAGGTTCTTCCCAGTGTAGGATGTGAGTGTGCATCATCCACTTCTCCTTTGTCTTCTGCAGGGAGAAGCCTAGGGCACAGAGCCAGGCATGAGCTGAGGTGGTTTGGCAGCTGGGGTGAGGTGCTTAGAGCAGGGCCACAACATACTCCTGGGAGTAACATAATCTGATAACCTGGAGGTCTACTTTCATGCTAGAAAGCAACATGTTTGTCTAGAGAAAATGCAATTTGGACTGGTGTTTTAAGGAGCTAATTTCAGCCAATGAAAATGTTGCTGCTTGACCCACCTGTTGAATTCCAAGCAGATAAGCTTGCTGAAGTCAGCGCTGCTTGTGCTGGTTACAGCTTAGCTTCCACCAAAGCCTTGTGACTTTTTCACTTTTCTATGTGCATTGAACTGAGCAGGTGTTTATGTCTGACAGCCACGAGTGGGGCTTCTCTTCCTTTTCCAGGTCCTCCCAAGATTTCAAAGAGGGGAACATCCCTAGAGACAGGGAGCATGAGAGCACACGGACCTCAAATGATCATAAATCAGAGTTGCTCCAAGAAAGGTAAATGCTGGTTAGAACTAGCCCAAAGTATCTCTTCACTTTGTAATTCTACGAGTCTTATTGTGTTCTCAATGTAACTGAGAACACGGAGCTGCTCCTCTGTCTTGCACCCATAGTGAGGACTTCAGAACAGCACATTGCAGCAAGCAATCCCACCCATGTTGTTGGGAAACTGGACACTGTGTGTGTGTAAAGTCCAAGAGCCAATTTCTGCACTGACAGCACGTGTCATCAGTCCTTGGGCATGAACTTGGTTCCTTTTGTCCTGCAGTGGCAGGCAGTAGCTTCTGCTGCCCAGAGATCTCAGGAAGCACTATCCTACCATTTATGAACGCTGCAAAATCATGCATGAGGGTGTCCAGGTGTTAGATGCATCTCTCAGGCTGAGGAACTCTGGCATGAATGCCTTCTCCCGTGACCAATGTTTTTCTAATGTGACAATCTCATCTGAAAGGCCTCTAGGTGTGCTCCTGAAAGTTATAATGGGATTTGTGTGCGTAATTTCCATCAGATTTGGTCCCAGGGCAGTTTGGAATGGCTCTGGCCAAGGAAACAGTGTGTCCTGCTCCATGCCTTATGGGTTCCTGTCTAGGGAATAGATGTCTACCCACCCCAGCCTATTTTTTCTTTACTATCTTAAGCACAGATTTTTCTTTTAGGTTTTCTGACTCAAACCACCATGCTGAGAAGGGACAAGAACCTCCTGATGTCCACTCAGAGCCTCCCAGGTCGAATGAACATGCTGACCATGACCTGAGTATAGCAGTGTAAGGAATTACCCCCCCACCCCCTCACCTTTTCCTTTAGGATGAGAGTTAACTCCTTTTGTGTCTTCCCACGCATACACTTTTTGATAAAATCTTCTTCCAGGCTCCCCTTGTGTGCCTGATGCTAGCACTGCTTCTAATGACTGACGTTCTTACTGTGGTTTTGTATAAAAGCCTGGGAGAAAACATGCTAATTAGCTGGAGGCATCAAACAATGGCCAGCTGGATTACCAGGAGATGCTGCCTAGACCTTAAATTTGGAAGCAGAGACTGCCTCTGGAGACACATGCCAATAAGCAGCCTGCCTCTGTGGTAATGCTGGGTCTCATTTCCAGACTTGCACAGGCCGTGTCAGGTCTCAGGCTGCACTCTGGTTGTCCTGGCACAGCACCATTGTCCTTCCCACTGACCTGTGCCTCTGCTGGGTTTATGGGGGCTGCCTCAGTGCCTTCAGCTTACCTCATGCAAAACAGTGCGTGGATAAATGGCCGAATGGAAGGACTTTGTGGATTTTGTGTGATTTCTTTGCTTTTGTCTGTATTTCGCCCCTAAATACAAAGGGTTGAGGATCTTGGCTGAACTGTGCTTCCTCGTGTATGTGTTTTAGTGAGTAACTCATCTCCGAATCAACTTGTAAACCAGACTGTTCTGCTCCCCCAGGTGTGTGCCATGCTCCATGGACTGCACCAGTGGGAGCATAGACAATAACAAGGGAGTAACACCCTATGCGCAGAGTGAAGAAGTTGCTTCAAGAAGGCAAGAGAAGTGATAGAATTGCTTATTCTATAAGAGAATGAACATGAGAGAACGTGGGGAATTTATTTACTACGGGTAGTTCTGGAGGAGGGACTGAGAGTGCTGTGTTTGGGGTCAGGAGTCACCAAGCTGGACTTTCTTCGTGAGCGCATGGAGATGCATAGTGGGTGGTGGGACAGCAGAGCATGGAGGAGGGGCTCAGGAAAGGATGCTGGGGAGGAAAAAAATGCAAGGAGAGAACAATGGTGTTAGTGTCTTCTGGCCTGCTGGGACCTTCCAACAAATGGAGCTATCATGGATGTACCACAAGTACTCCAAATTGTAGCTCTTCATCAAGCAGGGAGGCAAAGGAGCTGTTCTCAGTCCCCAGGGATGGGAGCGTAAGTTAGACTGCTGAAGAAAAAAGATAGAAAACTTTCAATTTCTCTCCAGTGTATCCCCACATACAAAGTGCCACGGGTGGAAGCACCTCAGGCAATCCCTTGCCCACTCCATTCCCTCCCCAGTCCATGACCTTCCTATGGATAAGCCCTCAGGCTTCCCAAGCCCTAGTGCTTCCAGGTGCAGTGAGCTTGGATCGGACTTTCCACTGAAAAACTTGGGAGTTGTCTCCTGATCTTTTCTGTTTGCTGCTGTTGCTTTCATTAAACGTTTAGGTTCAAGCAAGTGTGGGGCATTTTATCAAGGGGATGTCCGTATCTCTGCACATCCACCTGAAATACTGTACCTGTCCCTCTGCATGTCCTTAGCCTGTGTCAGAAGCAAGTGGTGCGACTTAATGTGATTCCTCTCAACCCTCTCACTGTGGGCTAAGTGGAAGCAAACTGCTTTGCATTTGCCACAAGCTGGGACCATACATGCAGACAACATTTATGGCTCAGTAAATTGATCTTTAGTCTGAGCTTTTGGACAGATATGTCGTCTTTAGGCATTTTCTCAGAACATCCCAACCTGAATGGGATTCTACAGTTAGTGATCGCTAGTGTTTTGCTAAAAGTAAGAATTTAAGATATCTACCTTTGTTATAAAAGAATCAAATTAATTTGATCTTGCTTTCATTTGGGTGACTGTACCATTTGTTTTTTGGCTTATCCACTTGGTGAAATTGCAGGGATCAAGGGAAGCCCTCAAATCATAACAAGTACAGGGTAAGGGCTGCCTCCTCTTTCATCAGATGTAACATTTCACGGTTGGATCTTTGAAAGCATGTTGAGAAATAGTTTCTTAGAGTCTAATTAAATGCAGTTTTGATGCAGGAATCCACGCTAGTTTTGAGATTTTTTTTTTGCAGTGTATCAGTATTCTTAGAGAGCACAAACACACAAAAACAGAAAAAGTGAAAGAACTTCTCCCTAGACTAATGTAGACAAGTGCAAATCCAGGGTTGCTGTGCAATGGGTGCAGAGATGTAATGGATGTGCTTCTGAGATGGTACCCCCATCAGGCCAGCTTAGCAGTCTGAAATCTAGCACAGAGGTACTGGATAAATCACTATGGTTTATCACTGTTAGGTGAATTAACTGTCATGCTTGGAAAGAATAAGAGAGAAGCGATGATCAGGAGCTACATTTTTCTTTCAGCCTTATTTTTGAAGTGATCTGTATTTTCTCTCTTCCCTCCCCCCTCTCCCCCCCATATGTTTGTGAATTATCTGGCATCTTTCCAGGCATAAAGAAGTACAGGAATACTGTACTTTTCTGGAGGCAGGAGATTCTCTAGAGGTTGTTTCTATGTTTTACAATAATTCTGTGCTCAGAGGTACTTTTGCAGAGTGTAAGAATCTTCTGTCTTGGCAGGCCCGGCTCCCTACCGAGAGAAAGCATCCTCACTGCTCCAGAGACCCCATGTGCAAATGAATCTGACCCATGCTGGGAAAGGTACGCAGCCAGGGGACCAGGCCTGTCTTCACTGCTGCCTTGCACATCTTGTGTTCTCCTAGGTCCCTGTTCAAAGGCATTACAAACACTTGCTTCTTGGCTAGTGAAAACAGAGCGAGCTGAATTCTGAAACCAACATAATCATGCTACTATTGCATTTACTCCCCACAGTGGATAGGCACTGACAAAAGCACTAAAGTTGCTAACAGGCTTTTTCCTCCCTGACCAGGACCACTCCAGGTTATGAGGAGCAACCCCCTCTCACCACGGATAGTCACCATGAGAGCCCCGGAGCCTGGAGACACAATGAGCTTAACCCGATGGCAGCCAGGTACAGTGGGGCTATCCCCTCGAGAGCTCATCAACAGCTTTCAAATCCTCAACCTTTGCCATTTCTGCTTCTTGATATAGTCCTGGCTGAAATCCTGGACCTATGTAAATGTCTCCTGGGTACACTAATTAAACGGAAATGACAAGGAGAATGACAAAGGGAATATTAGGTCTAGGATTGCACCTAAATACGCTTGTTCAGATTTAATTTCAGTTATCAAATTAGTTTAGAACACTACTGAATCTTGCAGCCATCCATTATGCTGGGAATTCAGCTCATGCACAGAGGGAATATACAGACCTCTGCCATTCTCCCTAAATTTAAGAACTTATTAACAGCACGGTGTCCCAGGTTTTCCTTATTGCCAGCAGAGAGGGGCATGATACAACCTCTGCAAACTGACTACTTGTGTGAGCTGGTCGTAGCAAATAGGCGTTGGCTTTATGGTCAAATTGGCTTTAATTCTTTAGCAGGTCTAACTTCAGCTCGAAAGAGAAAGCTCTCAGTGCGTATGAGACCCAGCATCCCATGCCACTGTACATGGACCGCCAGCCTTTTAACACCAGTGTGCCAGCACCTAGCCACAGGATACCATCCTACGCAGACAGCCAAGTATTCAGCACCAGAAGGTAAGGGTTTGGGGATGAGATGCAGAGAGAGTGCCGGCTGCTGGCACAGGAACTATATTTGAAAGGAACCCCAGTTCAGGTTATGTGGTCGTTGCATCAAGAAGTGAGAACAGGATTTTGTTCCCAGAGAAAGCAACCAGGTCAGGTCCCACAACATGTGCAACAAAGCTCCTTTTTGGACCTGAATAGTTGGAGGTGGGATTCTGGAGATCTGGGCTGATAATTGGTCTGTAACACTGGAGAATTCTCGGCAGGCTGTGTTCAGACCACATATGTGGTGCCTGGACACATGACAGATTTGTAGAGACCACATCTGCTTTTCCTCTGTAGATGCAGAGGTTGAGGAGCGATCTGTTTTTTATTTCTCGTGACCCTCAATGACACAAGTGACACGACAAGTTGTACACTTAGAACTATGATATGTATCTACATTCATGTGATCTGAATTTGGCCTTTCAGCTCTTTTAGCATTTCTCAGAGAGCCGGTGTAACAAAGCTCTTGTTTGCATTTGAGGCATTTGTGGACTAGGACTAGAAAAATGGGATAGACCTTTGTTGTACTTTGTAGCCTGTCATTACCCCCGGCACTGCGTGGTGCTGACATGTCTCTCTGAAGTGCAGTAAATGCACGCTTCATTCTGCCCTGGGGCTTATATCACAGACCAAGTGCATGTCTTGCCCAAAGCAGGATTTTTCTCATCTTATGATGAGCTTAGCCTGTCCCTCTTACTCTCTTTAATGCAGCATTGATTTGCAGTGTTTTTCAGCATTGTTTAACATTAAGTTATACGGTTGCCCAAAGCTATAATCAGGATCAGAGTGCTAATACACAATATAAACATAATCTATGCCCCAGAGTACTTGTAAGAGAAAAATGACCATAAGCTGTAAGCTCATTTTTCCTACTGAAAGAGCCCGAGCTCAGTCTGTGTGTTAAAGCCATTCTGATAAATAAGTTCTGTCCTGGAGAAGTGAAAATGTGCAGACCTGATAGCCAGGCGGGCCAGCTGGTCAGCAGTTCACACTTGCAGGTGGTGCAGCGGTGGTTCTGGAGAGTACTGGGAGTGGAAACAATATTCACAATGCATCCATTTATGAACTGCTTCAGCTTTATTCTCAGTTGTTAGATTTTGAGTAAGCTTTCCTAGGCTCAGAGCTTTGCTCTGTACGCATGCTACAGCTGCAAAACCAGCATGGGTGAAGCAGGCATAGCAAAAGGAGAATACACTGTGGTAGAGACTACTGAGATAAAGTATTAGTTAGCCAATGTGGGGACTCCAGTGGTTCCTGGTACAATGTGATCAGGGCTTTGTGCTTCCTTGCCAGGCCTATCCCAGATTATGAAGGGAGAGTTTATGATGGGAGAAGCAGCCCTAGGAGCAGCAGATATGACAGTGCTATTGCCAGGGGGCACTGTGAATTTAACCCCACAGCTCCAAGGTAAGGAGTCAAACGGTGGGATCCAGACTTGTTGACCCAAAGAACATCCCCACTGATAGGTTTACGTGGTATCTGGAGAGTCCTGATCTACTTCTTCTTAATTCCCTGGGTCTAAGCATGCTCAGTGAGTTGCTCTTTGCATGGATGGCTGTGGTGCATGGGTGATTTCAATGCCAAGCAGGGAGGCATTCGTCCAAGATTCTTGCCGCTTGAGAGAATCCCTCACGTGCTCAAGTTCATTGCTTGAGATTGTATCACTTCCTTTCATAGCTACCACTCCCTTCCCAGAGACACCACCATGTCCATTTCCCCGAGAAGCCACAGGGTGCCGTTCTACATGGACAGCTCAAACTATAACAGCACCAGGTAAACGGGTAGTCTCGATGCTTGTGATGGAAACCTCCATGACGCTGCTGTGGAAGAGGAGCTAGGAAGTAAAGCCAAGAGCTGAAAGAGAAGAATTATTTCCAGGGAGTGCATGTGTGATCTGAAGGCGCAGAACTTCTCTTAAACAGTTCCTAGCAAAAGCTACCTAGCACGGGGTCTGTGATACGTCCGTCTCTGGAGATTTTGCCATGAGGGTGCCAGAACAGATTGAAAGGAGATTGAATGGCTGGTTTCTGGCTATTCTCCTTTAACCAGAAATCAGCCTTGGCAGAGGCTACAGAAAAGAAGAGTGCTAAAATCAAAGAGAAATGTCAAGAGAGAAGATCACTATCTCCAGAAAGCCAATGGTTAAATGACTAAACTGGTCCCAGAACAAGACTGTTGGATGGGGTAGGAGGGTACCTCTTGTGGAAAGCTTTCTACAGTCCTTTGTGGCGGTGTCAGTCCATCCAAGTGCCGCCTGACACTGTACGGAGGCACCAGTGTAGGTCTCAGTGTTGGTCTGTAAAGGGGGAGTGTCTTGTGGGTGCGAGCAGGAGGCACGAGATCCTTGGATAGCCTACGGCTGGCTTCAGGCAAGACCAGCTTCATCCCTTCCAGGCAGATTTAACAGGTCTTGTTGCTGAGGGGATAGGCAGAGCTGTTTTCTGAAGACGTTCTTGTAGCCATGATTTTTGCACCTTCCCTGCTCCAGCTTTTGAAAGGATTAAGTTGGGGACGGTTATGTTGGACCTTGGCCCATATGTCCCCTTCTCCTCCTCTCCAGCAATATGCCACGGGCTGTTTCTTTGTATAGCTGCTTCCATTCAGTCTAGGTGATTCACTTATGGTTTGTGCTTATTTGAAGATCTTGTTTGATCTTTTCTCCCATGGCCCCATAAATGAATGTTTTCCAAATCACTTCTACAGATAAGAATTACTGATACATGGCAGGTATAAAAAGAGGAAGGAGCCTCTTTGATCTGCAGTAAAGATGAGTTCATCTGAGTGGTTAAGGGTTTTAATTCCTTCCCAAATCACCCTCCTAACGGTAGTTGTAGGTCTTTTCTTGGCTGCCAGTTTGGATCATGTTATGGCTCACGTTTCCAGTGCCCACAGACTTTTCTCTCTCTCGCCAGGCTTCTCTCAAGTTCGAGCGAGAGGATGTGCGCTCCGATGGCCACCTTACCGTACAACAGCCCCGTGGCCTCCGGGTACCAGCCTGATGCCAGCTCTGCCGGGTAAGGAGCAAGGGGTGGTCACGGTCCTCCAGCACTGCAGGTTTTGCAGGCAGCCGTCCTGTTTGGTGGAGATAAGGCAGGCTTTGCTGCTTGGCCTCTGGACCGAGGGACATTTGTCAGTCTTTTCTAGCGAGGAGCACAGACGTTGCTGTGGTGGGATCTGTAGTTTCCATCTCAAAGATGGAAACTGCTGCACAGATTTACACAATTTAGAGAGGTGTTTCAAACTGGTGAGAGGTCAGCATAATAGGCAATATTTGGGTCCTCCTGGTCTTGCCACAGCCTGCTCATCACACCTAAGTAGGGATACTCTGGTCTGAAACACAGACACCTGGAAAGTGTTTATGCTAAGTTTAAAAAAAAAAAAAAAAATCTTTCCTTAGCTGCGACATGGCTTAGCTTAATCATAGCTTAAAGGCAGCAATGAAAATGAACCACGGAGAAAGAGCCTGATTAGTTCATTTCATGGTTCTGGGAAGAGAGCCGGTGGGCACGGTGTCTCCCCTCGCTCTGTGACAGAGCTCTAGACAGATGGACAGATGGGGGCATGTCATTTTGAAATCAGAATTTTAAAGAGGGAGAAATATGCAAGAAAGGTCATCTCTGCAAGAAAAAGCATCCCACAGACAGACTGGTAGCAATTTATAATGCATGAGAGCTCTGGAGATATTCCAGTGACAAAACAGTCACTGTAAGTAGTGCTGTGCCAGTAGGGTTTTAATGTTAAAGGACAGAACCACAAGCTCTGTAAATACGTATTGTGTGCATAATCCTGACATGGTTTGAAAAAGACTTATCCCTGCAAAACAGGGGATAACCGGATGAAAGAGTTGTATTATCCATCCCATTCTTTCTAATTAAGTTGATTTGTTTTGGTGGGTTAATTAGAGGGGCATATTAGGTGTTATTTAGCAAGCATGCTTGATACTCAGTATTTATTCGAGAACAACAGCATCTCCCTGTGCCTTTTCACACACACGTTACGTGTCCAAGTGCACACATGTGGTCCCTTGTGCTGTCTCTCATTAGTCGCAGCCTTTTCTAATGCAAATGCTTCTCATTCTGTTTCTATCTGCTTCTAGAAAAGGGGTCCTCTTTGTGAAGGAGTACGTGAACAGCAGCGAGCTGTCGGCCTCCCCGCGCTATGGCAGGTAAGAGGAGTGTCCGGAGACAGCCATGTGTCTGTCTACGTGTGCAAAGCAACAGCGTACAGCTCTGCTGGCTGACACACCAAGCAAGCTCCCGAGCTGGAACCACTAGCACTGAGTCAGCGTGGCATCGTGCCTGAGCTAATTAGCCCTGGAGGGATTATTACACTGGGTGGGCAAAGAGTTTTGCTAAGGCAGCAGTACTGTTTTGGGGACCTAGAGAGATCTCTCCACAATGCTGCGCTGTGCTGCCTGGTCCCACTGCAGTGACAGGAGGACCTGTGTCCGACCTCCCCTTGGGGCGGGGTTAATCTCCCCCTCTGGATCAGCCGTGAGGTGGGTGATGGGGTCAAAACACTTCATGGCAGTTCTGTAGGCTGCACGTTTGGCACCGTCAGGCTCCGCTGCACATTGGCACACACAAATAAAAAGGTTGGAATTGGTGAGGAAATGCGGAGTTTGTGCGTTCTCACTCCAGAAGAGTCTTTTACAAGTTAGCAAAGGTAGAGAGGTGCCACTCTGAAGCTAAAACCTTCAGTCTTAATGTTCTGCTTGCAGGTGACTAAATTAAGCTACTCCAGATTGACACCAAGGTGACTGAGAGCAGAATTTGGTACATCCTGCTTGCACTGATGTGGCAGCCAGTTAGCACCCAGTTCGCTGCTTCCCTGCTGACGTTTATCCTCCCCCAGTGCTGTGCTGGCATTGCTGTGGGGGCTGATGACAGACTCCATAAATCTCTCGCCTTTCCCATAGGTCTGCAAAAGCAGACCTCCCAGCCAGAGATAAGCACGTTGCTGCACCGCCTGAAAAACCACAGGCAAGCAGAAGGCAGAGGGGAAACGCTCAGCTAGGTGAGACTAAGGATGTTTCTCGCCTTTTCCTGGCCGGCAAGGAGTAAGTGGGTGGCAGCACGTGGCTGGAAACATACTGGAGGAGGGAGCTTCCTATCATTTCCGCGGGCTGCTCTCTGCTTGTGCCACCTCCGTTTGCTGCAGGCTCAAAGGGGCCTCGTCTCAGGGTACGTGCCCTGGTTTCCCAGCCACGCTGCCCACATCCTGCCTCTCCCTGCAGTGACAGCAGCAGCCAGACACATTTTTCAGTGCTGTGACATGGGTGCTGGGGCCACCAGCTCTTCGCTGCCCTTTTGGCCTGCCGTTGGAGGTAGCCATTCCGTGCAAACCTCCTGGGAACTCTGAGAGCAGCACCGTGGCTTCTGGCCCATCCGTGATTGTGGTACGTGTATGGGAGCAGGATACAGCCACCCCTATGCAGAATCTGCAGCATGAGTGCAGCAGAGGTGGAAATATCTCTGCTGACAGCCCAGCTCTGTCAGTCACCATGGCCCTCCTTGCTAGTGAAATGTTTTTTCAGCTCTGCCTAGGAAGGACTGTCCTCGCCAAGGAACAGGCAGCTGGGATGTTGCAGTTAGGACTTTAGGTTAATGATTAAGGGTTCCATCTGCAATGTTCTTCCCATGTATCACTGTCAAGTGCTGACATTTCCTTCTGTCTCCAGTGGCAGCCTTGTAGATTTGACTGATTCAGAGAGAGCAACCTACAGCCACCACAGCTACCTGTCCAGCGCTCCTCTGCAGAGGTAGGACAGTTTGGGACTGTGTGGGGGTTTCAGCAAACTGTTAAACAGAAATAACTTTAAGGTTTTTAGAATATTGGTATGTGAGTGGTGAAATCATAGCATAATAATAAATAATAGAAGTTTAAATGATCTTCAGAAAATGAAGTGACATTTACTTAGAGCTCTGTTCTGGTCTCTGCATCCCTGGGCTATTCCGTGCCCCTCTGTGCTGTCACTTGGCACAAACACATGTAGAAGCAGGTACCTGGTGCAGAGCAGTGCTGGTGTTGAGTAAGAAACTGCTGCTACCAGCGATGGGATTGAAAACTATTGTGTTACAGAGGCACCATGGTGCAGGAATTCATTTTTCTGTTCCTTCACAGGTCCAGTGAACCTGTTTGTACTTACTGCAGCCGTGAGATCCGAGACTGCCCTAAGATCATAATAGAGCATCTTAACATCTACTGCCATGAATACTGTTTCAGGGTAAAAAGCCTTTCTGCTGACCGCCTTCTATGTGCTGCTGTGAAATGGGGTGGTGGGAGGAGGAATTCTGCAAATTTTGTCCTCAGACTTTGTGTAGAGTATAGAAGCTGTGCTAAATGCTTGCATCCACGTTGGAACAAGAAATGATGCAGTCACAGGTGCTGGTTGTGTCCCCAAAAGTTTTTCATCTCCTCAAATGAATGCATATCAGAACAAGGAGAATTCTTCATTGTCATCTGGTAGAATAGCAGCGTGGTCTTTCCTCAAGTCCCTGTGGTAGACTTGGTGCTTTTCTGCCTTTGTTCCCCAGTGCAGGGCTTGCTGAACCTCTCAAACTTTGCAAAGTTTGCAGGTGAAGACTGTGGAAATGGTGGGTGTGAGTGGAGGAAGCCTGCAGCAGCAATAGTCTGTTGTAGGAAAGTTTAGTCTCAAAGGTCACTGCTTTGGCATCTTCACACTTTATAAAAAGGTTCAGATGCTGTTCATTTCTCTGCCCCCTTCATACTGACATTAACGCATGGTGCTTTGGTTACTGTCCAACCCTTGTTTTCCCTTTGGCAGTGTGGAATTTGCCACAAAGCAATGGGAGATTTTCTGGATAAAATATTCATCCACCGGGACACTGTCCACTGTGACAAGTGCTACGAGAAACTCTTCTAGGTGAGTGCCCCTTTACAGTGTCAGCATAAATGGCTCAGTGAGAGAGCTTATGGAGTGTTTAATGAGTGAAGAGCATTTAACCCTCATAATTACTGGGTTTTCCTGTGGGTTTTTAGTGGGAAGTAATGACCCTTGTTGCAGGAGTAGCTAGAAACATGCTCCAGCTGGCCCCAGGGGTTTCAGAGCCAGAATCTGGGGTCATAACATGACAGACAGGCTGTGTTAGCCTCACTTGGGGGAGGCAAGTGGAAGACTGGCTGGAGTGATGAGAGGAATATCCCTTAGGGCATAAGAGTCCTCTCTGAGAGCAGGTTGTGAGTTCCCCCTCCTGTCCTGGGCTAACCCGCTTTATGTAACGTTCCTTTGAGGTGAACCCCTCCCAGAGGAAAAACAAAGAGTTGTACGCTCTGTTGGCAAAGCAACAAGGAATTAGACCGGATATAATTTTGTTTTGTCTGATAACCTGGATGAGGTGGGAGTTGCCACAGTGGCAGTCAGAAACCCTGCCACTGCACTGAGACTATGAAAAGGTGTCTCTTTTCCTTCCTCTGCCTTGTGATGGAGAGTGGGAGGGAAAAGGGCACCTGCCTCACTGCATACATGGCTGCTTTGTTCATCCCTTAATGTGATGTGACTGGCTGGCTTTTTTCATCCCCTTCCTGCATGTTCGTCTGCTCCACTGACCTCCGTAGTGCAGCATTTTGTGTGCTGCTCAGATCCTGTGTTCACCTTCTCTTTATTTGCTTGCAGGGTTTTGCAAAGCTGGAGAAGGCAGCCAGTGAAAAGTCCTCAGCAGCACATATCTGAATACATCTATCAGCTCCTGACTGGCTAAGACAGCAGAATTCCTGCTCCCCCTTCCTCAAGTTATTTTCCCTCTCACTGCCTCATCACAATGAATGAGTTTAACATCCGCTAGCTTATGCTGTCAGCTGCACGCAAGACAAGTGCCAATGTTAACAAGATAAGGCAGTGTCATCTACAAAAGATAAGTGGGCTGATTTTCCAAAGGTGCTGAGCCCCTCCACCTGTCTTTAACTTCATTAAGATTCCAGAGCGCTCCTGTGCTGGAAATCAGGCAGAGCTCCTTAGATCTATGTAAGCTAATTGCAAGAAACCTTTTCTGATTTTTTTTTTTCTTTCGTTTCTGCAATCAGGCTGCAGCTTAGTGTGTGTTAGCTGGCACAAAGCAAGCAGATCCAAGAACTCTTAAATACTAGATTTGGATTCTTGGGAGGGTTTGAATTTAGCTCCTAGCAAAAGCCTATTTCTGCTTCTTTCACCCCCAAATTCTGCCTAGAAATAGCTTCTGCCTGATTTCCATTTGCTTTCCATGGGCTTTCAGGAGCACTTGCAGACTCACTTTACTCTAATTATGTGTCAGCTTTAATTTCCCTTTCCTGCCTACTCCCTAGTGGATTCCTTCAGCAGCATGTGTGTCTGCTGTCTGTTTGGGAAGATAAACTACCAGGTGAAAGAGTGTTAACTTGGCCTCTGATGGTAGGTGTCCAATGGCCATACAAAATGTGCCAGAGAATCGGTGTCTCAATTGGCTCTCCTGACAAGGAACACTGCTTGACTGGAATCTGAATTTTCCTCCACCTCGCAAAGGCTTGCTGTGATGCCTCTTTTATTGCTCTAAGTTATTTACATCTCAAATGCTTGCTCACAAAAATGAACTTCTAGCAGGTGCTGTACATGCTAAATGTCAGAAATGCATAATTTCAGCCCTTAATTCAGATGTTGAGAGGGTGAGAAAGTTGAACACTGAAAGCTGAAAGTCAGCCTCTGTGCCTTAAATGTACACCTCTGAATGTGTCCGTTAAGTTACTGTTTTTTTCTTTGAAAGCATTAGGAGTATCTGCAAAGCACACAAATCAGTTCTTTAGTAGCTCTTACATGCCAACCGGTGATGGCAAAAGCTCTAAAGCAGACTATTGTTAGACAGATAATTCTTCATGCTCTTAGTGATGGAAGCTGGCATGCTTAGCAAGTTAGTGTTTTTACAGCACCAGTGCTACATAGCAGTGGTTTTTTTTTTTTGTTTTGTTTTTTTTAAGCCACTGTACCATTTATTTGAGTGAAGTGTAGGCATGACCTTAAAAGCACTCCACAAGGGGAACTCCAGTTGAAATCAGTAACAGCTCTGCTACTGGCAAGCTTCAGGGCGAGACTATAAAGTTGTGTCTGACAGGGACTGGGGCAGCTCCCATCCTGAGTGCATGGTACAACAGGGGCCCCAACAACCCTCCCCAACCCCATTACACATAGCGGTGGAGGCACAGGCATGTGATTTTCAAAAATGTGGACTCATTTTGGATACCGATGTTTCTCAGTTACCAAGATGTTACAGAAATGATACTTTCTGAACAGAAGAGGATCACAAAGTGTCTGATCTCCCCAAACAGCTCACTCCCGAAAACCATGGCCTATAATTACAGGTGCCCTTTGAGAAGATGATCTGCAGAAATAACGTATTCACCCATGCTGGAGGTCCTGGTGGCTGTGTGGCCTTCTGGGGAACAGGTTTTGTCCACTGTATGTTTTACGTCATCTTTTCATCACCGTATTTTCCTTGTAGCAATTGTTTAACTTCCAGCATACACCTCTCTAATAAACATTCACTGCTCATCTGCAGCCTGCTTACTTGTGTCACCATATAACAGAGCTCAGTGAGTTTTTTTCTTTTTCTTTTCTTCTCAGTGGCCTGAGGCCATGACCCTAAAGTCACTGCTTTACTGGAGGGGGAGGCACTGAGAGTCACCAGTGCATGAGGGGCTGGGCTGGGTCTGGCTCAGCAAATTTATGATCTGATAGCCACACACGCACACACACAAATTGGCTGCTACCTGGGCAAAAGGGAGCCTTGATCCACACTGTGCCATTTGAAGTGCAATAAAAAGGGCTGGGTGAATTTTTTTCTGCTGTAGTGGCTGCTCTTAGTGGTACTGCCCATCCTTCACCTACCTCACGATCCTGGGGGTCTTTTCCAACCTTAATATTTATATGGTCTATAGGGAGAGAGCTGCCCTCCCCCGTCACAAACGCACTGTCACAGATCCCTTCATGGCATCTCCCCTAATAAAAAAGACGCGTCACCCAAAATGAACTACCAGCTTATTCTAAAAATAATAAAGCTTATATTATGTTCTTGAAGAATTGCCAACCACCCCTCTCCCACCTACCCTCCTACCCAAAAAAAAAAAAAGAAGTGAAACGAGTTAAAGACACGAATCCAAAACCATTTTATTTGTCCGCAAACGCCGGGGTCTCCTCAGAGCCCCTCTCCCCTCACGGCCCCATTGAGGGAAGGGGGCCTCGCGCGCCCCCCTCAGCCCCACGCACGCGCAGAGCGCGGGAAGGCGGCGGGCGCGCGCACGGCGCGAGGGAAGGGGGCGTGGCCGCGGCCCGAATGCGCGCGCGGCCCCCTCCCCTCCCCTCCCCGCCCGGCCCGCGGGGCTCCGACCAACGGTCGCCGCGGAAAGGCGGCGGGACCGGACCGGATCGAGCCGGAGCGGGTCGGGGCGGACCGGACCGGACCGGATTAGAGCGGAGCGGAGCGGAGCCTCCCCGCGGGCACCGCCTGAGGTAAAAGGGCGGGAAAATGGGGGGGGGGGGCGTCGGGGCTGAGGGCCCGCTCCGGCCGCGCCCCGCCGCCCTCACGGGGCCGGGCTCCCCCTGCCCGGGTGCCCCAGGGAGCGCCCCCCAGCCTCTCAGGGACCCCCGGGGAGCCCCTTAGGGCCGGGGGGTTTCGTCCGGGGACGGGTGAGGGACCGCTGAGTGCCTGCCGGCGGCGTGCGGTCTGTGCTGTGCGCTCAGCCCCGCGGCCGGTCCTGCTGGGTAGTGGCTAAGGAGCCACGCCGCCGCCCTACAAATTCATGTGGCACGTAGGAAATAAAGAACCGGCAGGATTTCTGTCATAAATGGAGAGAAAAGGGCCAGCGGTGCGCTCCCCGGGGCTGCTCTGCTGCGGGTACCCAAGCAGGAGCCGGTCGGGGTTTTAACCCGGTGCGCTTTGTGCGCTCGGTGTAACGTGTGGTGATCGCCCTGCCGCCGGCCTGGGGCACCGGCACCGGCACAAACGGTGTTCAGGCGGCGGAGGAAGGGGGAAGAAAGAACAGGCAGGCTCCAGCCGCCCAAATGCCGGGGTAAATGCAGCTGCAGCACCTGCAGCAGAGCCCTTGAGCCGTGCCCTGCGGCCACTCCTCCGTTTGCCATCCATCTGCAAAACAGGATTTAATTTTATATTTTTTTTAGGGGTGCCTGGTTTACCTGCTCCACGTAGCATTAATCTCCTATCGGGGGCTTTTCAATGAAGACTCAATTCGGAAATAAACACGTCGAAACTGAACGCTGAGGTAAATCGCTAGCGCAGGGGAGGACTAGCGTTGGCGTGGCTATAGGGTGCGTGCTGCGAGCATGCACCCGAAGCAGCCCGTTACCGCTAAATGCAGCCCTTTGAAGCAGCCCGTTACTGTTAAACGGATCGCTTTATGGCTTCCCGGAGGCTGGAACACGGCTGCGGTGTGAAGCTGCCTGAGCCCTGCACACTCCTCGGCCCCTGCAGCCACCCGATGAATTGTAGCGCTTCGGGTGAGGAAGGCAAAGAGATGGCTTCCTTCTGTAACGCTTACTGGAATATGTCATCTGCGGGGGGATTTGTTTATCTCTATGTTCTTTGCCTTATTATTTTTTTTTGCTGCATTCACATCTTGCTTCTGTGTCCTCGATGACAACAGAAAGATACACCAGTAAAGACACTAGTTATGCTTATTTTCATGTACCAGAGTAACTGAAGTTCCTATCTGTAGTTATTGATATGTAGTCAGACCTTAATATAAGTTGATACAGAAACATTTTCAAGTGTTTTTGTGCATGTGTGTTTTGCAGGATAAACCTGGTAGCAAACAAAGGATGTTTTTACCATTTTCTTAATGCTGTCATTGTCTGACGTCAGTACCTTGTTAATTATGTTTCCTGACTTTGCTCCATCAGTGTTTTTTCTCATGTGTTTTGGTTGTTACCAGATGGGAACTAAACTATTGTGCATGATTAAATTAGGCTCCTTTTATAAGGCCTGATTTGTAGCATAAATGTTGCATACCCAGGTGTTTAAAAGAGTAGTTCGTTTGTGTTGAAAGTCTTCATACTGATGCATTTGTTCTTTTTCACTAGATTTTGATTGAATTCAGTCACCTCGTACCCCAGTACCATTAGCTTATGTTTATGGAAGTCAGCGTTTTTGGTGGTCTAAGTTTTTTGTTTAGAATATCGTGTGTCTTTACAGAGCTCCTGTACATTTGTCGTGTCTTGCAGTGAAGCCGCGCGTTTTGGATGATGGTAGTTCCTGGGAGCGCCCCGCTCATACAGCAGGATCATGCTCTGGAGCCTGGCTTAGGGCGAGACTCGACGGAGAATTCTGCCATGGGCCCCGACACGGAGCCAGCATCCGAGGAGGTCGGCCCAGAGCTGGAGGAGGTGCGGAAGCTGCAGGAGCTGGTGCGGAGGCTGGAGATCCAGAATCAGCACCTAAGAACGAGGAGCCGCAGGAGTCTGCTCGGGACCACGCCAAGTGAGGTCCACACCAGCGTGGATAACCATGACTCTGGTCTCAATGGGATGGAAATAAATAATAGCATCAATGCTATAACTGAGAAGCAGGAGTTGCAAATAATGGCAGATCTGCACAACAAGCTAAGCAAAATCAGGAAGGAGGAGGGAGAGAACAATTGCTTAAAAAAAGACAAAGATGCCCAAATGCAGTATAGTTGTAACAGTGCCACTGAGGGATTGTCTTCCAACACGTACAAGGCGGAAATGAAGACTGATGATAACGTTAGGCGTTCTTCACGTATGGATGGGAGTAATAGCACAGAGCTTATGGGAAACTTGGTCGTTGCTGGTATTGATTCCTCAGTTAAAATACATGAACAAAATCCAAACGAAAACTGCGGAGATGTAGAAAGTCTTTTGAATAACACAGCTCTGGATGAAGTGAAAGTGTTAGAACTTGAGAACTGCAATGAGGAGGAAGATAGCTGGTATGTATTTTGAAACTTTGCTAATACGTAGAACTCGCGCTGCTGCAGTTCCAAGTTTCTGTGTCTAAACATGCGATGTTTTTTAAAGATATCAAATGCTTTGATTTTTAGCAGCAAGAAAGTGCCTAACATTATTGATCGTTGTTATTTTTAAGAACACTGTGCCAGAAGTTTTTTTTGTTCCTGAAGCAGTTTAACTGTAAAGCCCGTCCTTCTCTTTACTTGCCGAAGCTGCTGGAGCACGCGTAGAAATTCTCCTTTCCTTGTTAGTTCATTAACAGATGCAGAAGAATGGATTTTTAATCTTTGTACATAAGCTTCAAATGTTGTATTTAAAATAAGTATTTAGCAAAACACGAACTGAGATCCTAGAGCATCTGGAATTTGTGGCTTTCACTAATATCGCCAAAGAATCCGTTTCCATTTCCTGAATATGGTTTCTTTGCAGTTAACTGGTTTCTTTTGTTTAGCGACATGATCTGAAACAGATCAATGATGTCATCCTTAACTGACCTTACTTTGTAGGGCTCCACCAGCAGCCTCATTTACAGCTGGCTGTATAAATCAGCAGATTAATTTCCCTTGCCCTTCCAAAACTAGTTAAAGTTTGAGGCTAATTCCAGCTCATGCAATAACTGGGACTGGAGATTTTATCCAGAGTTCTTAAAATTAAGACTTTGTAGGATAGCCTCAGGGATCTACAAATTGTGTTCCACACTTATTTAGCTGGAGATTAATCTGGCAGTAAAGATAGCATTCCAGAATGGCTGCTAAATACAAAACAAGCCGTAAAATCTAAAAATTCATTAGCTGTTGCAAGTGAGGGTAAGCTTGTTTGTAAATGGCATGGAGCTCAGTAACTTAATGATGTCAGCTCAAATCTTTTTTTTTTTTATTATTATTATTTAAAAAACAGGGAAAGCATTTTTCTGATGGCAAAATGCGGGAAGACTGCTTTTCAGCATTAGTTAGTTTTGGAAAAAAATTCATAAAGTTAGAAGTGCTCTTCAAAATTGATTTATCGTGTGCTGTTTTTGTTTTAATTTTATTTTATTTTCCTGGGGCAGTCAGAAAGTTCTCCTGCACACCTTTCCTGGCTGCAGCTGGTACATGTGACTCCTCATCTGTTTGTAACTGCTACTGACAGTCACGATGCAAGCCTCATTTGGACACCCAAATACTGGTTCTGACTTGATCACTGAAAATCTAGCATACCTACAAAGCATTTTGATCAGATTTAAAAAAAAAAAAAAAAAAAAGGGGGGGGAGGGGGAGGGAAGGGGATGTATTTGACAAGCTGGTATATTTAACAAGCTGGTAATTTTCCTTATTTCCAGTCTTTCATATATACTTATAGCCTACAACATGAGACGTTCTTCAAACTAGGTTGTCTTGATAAAGAAACCAGACACAGCTGGAGATTTATATGGGCAATGAATACTGTGAAATGAAGCCAGGAGAGATTCTGCACTCAGAGGCTGAGTTTATTAATCTCCCCTTGAGTTGGTGGCTAATAACGTCGTTCTTCTTTACCAAGTACTGAAAGTGAGGAACTAATAATGGATGTCGAATTAATAGTGCATGTCTGTGCTTAGTGCCAAGTATCCGAAATTCACTTTGCAAGAACATCTCATATGCTGTCTGTGCTGATATTCTCGGGTTCCCATCAGCAATAGCCAGATAACAGTGGTTATGTGGGTGTTTTTTTTTTTTTTTAAAAAAAAAAAAAAAAAGAAAAGCTTCTAATGCTATACGGATTTAAGATCAACTTTAATAAGGTGGCTTTGCTGACTGGGGGGATTTTGTGCTGCCTGGACGGAAGTAATAACTAAATATGTCAAGCAGCACATTAGTCAAAGCGAATAGCTTACTATATTGTCATAGTTGCAGTCTTTTTCAATACCATATGTATGGGAAAAAAGCAATAGCTAATACGGAAGATAATCTTGTAAGCACATCTTTGACATTTGTGATTTTTGGTGGTCTCTGAGAAGCGCCCTGTGGCTTGTGTTCCCCTCTCGGTGCTGAGCTGACAGGCTGCTACCGGCCGCGACCTCTCGGCGTGCCGACCTCCTCCTTTAATATCTTCTGGTAGGTGGGATGATGCTCCATACCATAAAGAATACCGAGAGCTTATGTTGCAGTTTTCTAAAATATGAACCAGTTTCAAATATGGAATGGGGAAAAAAACATCCTCGTGTCACTTCTCTAGCTTTAAGAATATGCCCAAACCGGAGGGTGGCCTTGTGCTGGTGCCCTCGTGATTTACAGGGTTTGAAACCTCCAGCAAAATCTCCTGTGTGGATTTTTGCCACCTGTGCTAACAGCAAAGCCTGTTGCACTTGGAGTGCCAAGGGGGAAGCACGACGGAGTGGGTCAGAGGCATTGCCACAGGTCTTTGCAAGCACAAGTAGAGTCTCGGTTCCTGCACCACTGAAAACACTGTTCCTTGGTTCAGACTGCAGGCGTTTCTGGGCTAACAGTGCAGCTTCCCTCGGTGTCAGCAAGACCTGGTGTCTCGTGGGCTGTTTTTAGAAACAAGGGTGCGACGAATGAGCTCCTGTGAAACTTGAGGTACGGCGTCACAGGCGGTAACGGTACTCTGCGCTTCTTTGGTGTCTGTCCCTTGACTTGCATCCGTGGGTCACTTTCTCAAGTAGCTGTTCAACATTGTAAATATCCTCGAGGCCCAACTGAGGGCAAGTCGGCTTTCTGTGCTGTCCAGCTCAGCACGATGTTTGGCGTAGGCTTCAGAGGTCTCTGCCCCGTATTAGATTCCAGCTCGGTCCTTCGTGGCACGCTTCTGTGCACGTCACCTCCTGAGCTGGTTGTGGAAAGGCAGAAGGGAGCCGACAGGATACACGTGCAGTCGTCCCGCCTCGTTTGTCATTCCTGCGAACTCCCCAAGTGGAAGAATTAAGTTACAGTTTTCTGTGAGCTTAGTTTGATGTTCTTCATTCGGTGATTTGTATTCAGCATTTTGTTATGCAGACCGCTGCTGCTGGTTTGGTGCTTTGCAAATTGTCAGTTATCTTTCCTGGTAAGACTTGGGCGAGAGGATTTGGAATTATGATGAAATGATTCAAATTCCACCCACCTCTGAAACACAAAGTGTTCCTGTTGGTGTGGCGTTACATGAAAGAGAGAGAGAAAAATGGTCAAGTATTGAAGAAGTTGGGCTTTGCACTCTTTCTCCTTGTTACTAGATCAGATGATTTTTATCTCCGTCCCCCCTAACGCCTGTTTTTCTGTTACTGGGATGAGTACCAACTCCTCCATCCACGCATTGCCTTGAACAGCGTCCCTTTTCCTCTTGGTGGAAGGAAAGAAGAGGCCCTTGGACACGTCTTCCCAGTAGTGCTACTGCTGTTGTTTGAGATGGTCTTTAAGCTAAAAGTTCTGCATCCCCGGGGCTAAAGCTAAACTGCCAGCAGGTTAACACGGGGCTTCAGGTAGACTTCTAGTGTGTTTTTCTGCCTTTTTTTTTTGTTTTTTAACTCAAACCTAACAATCATGCAAATTCAACAAAATCTTTTAAATTCCTTTAAAATTGTTGAGTTCCTTTTTGGAAAAGCTGTAAAATGGGTGTCTACATGAATGTACAAATCTACTCGGCCTTATATCCTGTTATTTTTTATTTTGTGGGGTGAAGAGGAGAATGAATCCCTGGGCCACTCGGGTGAATCCCCATGTGGCTGTTTCATCCGTGTCTTGCAGGGTCTCCATCCCCAAATCATGTTTTCCCACTGAAAGCAGGCTGTGCCACCGTCACCTTTGTGCTGTGTTGTCTCCTGTTTGAACCCAGGATCCCCACACAGCAGGGAGGGACCCCTTGAAATAATCTTTGAGCCAACCGTATGACCGGTTCCTACAAATAGATTGCTATTTAGGAGCTTCCTTGGAGCGTATGTTTTCAGCATTAGCTCTGGCTCAAGTTTTACGGCGTTTAATTCAATACGCTGCAGGGTATCCTTGCTGTTAGCTTGTGCCGTGAGAGATGGGAATGAAGCTTCTGGAGAAGTCCCACCGAACGAGGGGTTCTGCACAGAGCTCAGGTATCACACCAAAACAGCATCCTGGAAACGTGACATCTTCCCACTCTAAGCTGGGGAGAGCTCCAACTGCCTTCCCTCTGGACTCACTTTGTATGTTTCAGAGGCCATGCAGTAGTTCTCCAGGGATCTCCCCTTGCCAACAACCGCATGATTAGCGACAGTAACTTGCGCAGTGTTAGTTTTTCAGACAGGTTAGCTTATGAAAAGCTGCTGGAGGTATTTTTAATACTGTATCAGCTAGCTCTGTGGTAATAATGTATTGATGACTTATCAAAACCATTTCCTGATGTTCCAGCTTGTCTTAGCAGCCCTTTGTGTTAGCTGTAGGAAGCCATTCGGATGTTTGGGGCAACGTCTGACCCGCTGTGCGCAATGCTTGGGCAGAGGAGCTCCTTCAAGACCTTTCTGTGCAGCTCGAAGGTAGTGTTGCCATCAACAGCCTTCAGTGCTGGTAATTGCCAGTGCCCGAGCGGAGTTAGCTGAAAAGGAGAGCCTACCAGCTCGTCTGATGCTTGCGTGCAAAATGCAGCCTTTTGATTTCGGTCACTTTTGATGGGGGAAGCCTGAAATGCCAGAGTTTGTCCTGATGCGCTGGAGGTGCTGGGTGAGGGCTCCTTCTGAAATGAGGGGTGGGCAGGGGGCCGTCTGCGGGGCCTCGGGGGGCTGCAGCAGGAGCGGTGCTGCCCTGCTCCCCGACGGGACCTGTGGGTGCCCCTCGCTCTTTCAGACGGGTGGCCGTGTCAGGAGATTAAGCTAATGTGGTGTTGGAAGCTCCTCCGACTTAGTGCCGCGATTCTTGGTGGTTTGTTCAGCAGGATTAGTCACTAGAGAGACATAAAAAGGTGGTGCTGCCTCTGGGATCTGCTGCGCACTGTTTTTTTTCCTTTCTCCGGTTTCTGTTTCTTGGGAATGAAAGCTCAAACTGCTCTTTTAGCTAATGCTCTACTGCTTGTGTTTGAGGAATGTTTTCCACAGGGATTTTCTCCTTATTTCTTTTGTCTGTCATTTAATGGACCGTGTGTGTATATATATATATATATATATATATATATATAATTTTTTTTTCTGCCGTTGCTTTCCACAGCACTCCATTACTGATATTTCTGTTCAACAGCGGTGTTAGATTTGAGACTGGGAACTGCAGCAGCACAGTAATAAATCTGAAAATCCACCCTGTCTGAAGGCTGATACGTAAAGGAAAGGCAAATGAGTGCATTGTGTGTTTGAAATGCTTGCTTTATAGAAGAATTTAGCTGCCTTCTTAGCACCGCGGAGGTGTACCTTATAAATCTAAATTGTTCTAAACACGTTTAGCTACCTCAGGTTTCTGTTTCCATGTGTCAGTGCCCGTGTACTGGTGCTAAGTGCCTGTAGGTGACGTGTAATAAACCAAGCTTGTGTCATAACAACCAGGGTTCATTTTATTTTCAATGTAACTTACAAGTGTATTAATTATAGAGCTTTCTGCAGCCCCATTTCTCATCTCATGATCTACAGGTTGACTTGTGTAAATATTCTGCAAGATTAGGACCTTAAATTTTCAGTCACTGCTGACTTTTGCTCTTACAATTGGTCTGATGCGTTACTAAATTGTAAAGAAGCTTTTTTTAGTGAAGAGTTCAATTTAAGAAAGTTGTCATAGTATCGTCTAGATTCTTTTTGTTTGGTTGTTTTCTCTAAGGAGGTATTTTCTAAAACAAACAATAGTGGCTACTGGCTCCCATGTATCCTGTAACACTCGAAAATTGCTAGAGGGTGTTTTGCTGTTAGTACACTGGAATAAACTGCAAAGAATGCCACAGATTTATTTTTGAAATACTTTTTCTTCCATTATTCTTAAGGGAAGAAAAACCTCACGTGCTCGCTGCCCAACTAAACCCACGTGCCTCTTACTGGAGGTGCATTTCACAAAATACTTGATAGGGAAAGCGAAATGCAGGCAGAGTAAGGAGAAACTAAGGATGCATTCTGTAAGGATTTCCTCACAGAAGCTGTAGAAAATCTCATTCATATTTAATGAATGACACAGCAAATCTCCAATATATCAAACAGAATAGATATCTGCCCAAGCGTCTACTTCCTGAACTCTGTATTAGGCCTTGGAACTATTTAAACAATTGGTTAGTTTTCATTTGTGATTTGACAAAAGAAAATATTCAAAGCATAACTTCTTGCTGTTTTAAACAGAACATGCTTGCTTCCAAAAACTGCTGAGTTGTAGGAACAGAGTGCAAGGTAAAGCTTATTCACTAAGCAGGTATTTGCTAAACCCCAAAGACTTTGGCTGACTTATAAACTGGCAGCCTTGTGCACGCTTAATGGCATGCCTGAGTACATTTTTTCCAGTGATTACTGGATTAAGTTATCCTGACAAATCAAACATGCTCACAGGGTGAAACTACCAGAAACAATACCCTGCATATTTGGAAACAGAGCACAGTGAACTTACTTTGTCACAAAAACCTCTTTCAGACAAAAACTTGTTCGAGTTGGGCTACAAACGTGGCGCTGTCTTAACTTCCCTCGCTTGCTGTGGCCGTTGTGCCACCGGAGCGATGGAGAATGGCACTCTGGGGGAGGCAGTAGTAAGGACAGACTTTTAGGTCTGAATATTGTCCAGAAAGATCCTCGCTTCTGGTTGTGGGGCAGGTGGGTTTAGTTTGTCAGCTGATGGTGTGCAGAGTTGTGGGAGAATAAGCGGTGAGAGCGCGTTGTGACGAGTTAGCTTGGGGAGCGTTGAACCCATGCCCAAAGCTGCTAAAAAGGAAAATGGCAGCACGGACTTCGTGAAATCAAGGCAGAATTCCTCCGAAGGCGTTATCTTTCTAGAAATTGCCTGGCAGTGCTCTGAAAAATTGAGTTGTCCTTACTTAATTGAGTTTAGTTAAATCGTAAGTGAGGCCGTCTCTTGCCGATAGACTTGTCAGCTGAAAAAATGAGCCCTCTGGCAGACCGCAGAGCAGGTTGCTCTGCCTCGTGGGGAAGCGGCTCCAGCAATCAAACGAGCATCGTAATTTTCTGCTGGTGCGGTCCTGGGTAGAAACATGATTAGAAGGATCTGAGTAGAACACGTACTTCCCGAAGTAGAGCAAGATTTTCTCCCTAAACCTAAAATAAGCAAAGAACAGCGTGACCTGCCCTAAGGAGGCTGTTGGCCTCTTTTTTTTTTTTTTGATGGTTTTATTGCTGCTTTTTTGGTCTGTACTGTAAAACAAACCCAGGGAGAGCGAGCGCTTCGCTTTCTCTGTTTTATTCAGGCTGAGTGGCTGTAATGCTCGTTTGCCCATGCAGAAACAGCAAGGCTTGCTTTTGGAGTCTTTTATAAGAGATAATATTGTATGTTCGGGAATATTGCCTTCCCTTTTCTCAGCACTTATTTTCCCCATAGCAAATTAGCTTTGGGATTCTTTTATTTGTGTGTGGTTTTATGTAAAGCTTGCTATGAAAAAGCCTCTGCATGAGACATGGCTACGTAGACTGACTCTCTGCTCCCCAAAAAGAGGATCTGGCCAGGGGCAAGAATATTATTAAGATTAGTAAAGTTGTGGGTGGCATGTCAAGAGACAATGGAGAATAGTTGCCTTCCACTGGTATCCCCTTCCCCAAGAACTGGGCAATATCACGAGTAAATAGGAGGTGACAGCTTCACAGCAAGCGAATAGAGGTGACCCGGCGCGTCAGTTGGCTGCCAGGGGTGCTAAAAGAAGAGAGATAAGGATCCAAAAAGATATGATTAAAAAAAAAAAATCTATAGAGAGCTGTTGTGTATGGAGATGCTCACTCTGGTAGCCCCAAATAGCAAAGGTGTGGGAGTCCTGGAGAGCTTTCTGTGCAAGGACAGCTTCAGGGTCGATCTGTTGTTACATTGTCTGGACCTGGGTGCAGGATAGGGGACAGGGCCGTAGCTTAAATGGGCGTTCTGATGTTGGTATGGTATTTTAAATATCACAGCTCTTTGTTTTCTGTAGGCCAGTCATTGCTTTCATGGGTAGGACACCTGAAAACTGAGAGTTCAGCGGAATGTTTATGTAGCTCAAACATGAGGGTTTTTTTTAGAAATTAGTGGGATAATTACTAAAATATCAGATGATTTATGTTAGTTTTGTTGGGGGAAGGGGTATTTTTTGAATTGAGTATGAGATATCAGTGTGAGGAGTAACCAGAGCAGAAGGACTTCATGTGTCTCGCTGCCGCAGCATACAATGTTCCTGCTGGAAGAGGGGCACTGAGCGGGCCCTGCTGAGACAGATGGACTTGGGAGCCTCAGACTTTGTGTCTGCAAAGAACAACTAACCTTCTCCAACAGCTTCTTGTATGTTCAACCCCAAAAATTTAGTCTCAAAGCATCTATCTTCCTGAAAGGTATTCGGTACCTCAAAGATTTCGAAGAGTTGGGAGATTTCTACATCTTTTGGTATGCTTCAATGCAAATTCAGTAGTTTGAGCCTTTGGTTGAGAGTCTTACGACCTTGTTAACAAGATCAGAAAAGTTTTTGCTTTCGGCAGTCTGCTCTCTGCTTCTTACTGAGCTCAGAGGTATCACCTCTCAGACCCTTCCATTAATTGCCCAGATGGAGGTCCTAAAGTTCGTCATCTCAGAACGGGCTTCCCTACCTGTGAATCCTTTTTGTATGATGCTTTGGATGACTCCAGGAGAATGCTCTGTTAAATACCTTTTTGTAACAATGCATTCATAGCACAATAAATATTTTAGCATGTGCAGATCAAGACAACCTAAGTGGAACTCTAATATTGAAGCAAGGTATGTATAACTATATGCAGAAACTATACCCTTTGACCTTTCTTGAGAGAAATTGTCTACTTATGGAATAGTTAAGATGCTGCTTTACACATAATCAGTTGTAAATAATCCAAGGCTCTAAGCTGATTAAACTGTTTATACGTAAGTCTAGTCCTGCAAAATGATGCTAAGTGTATTAAAACTGTCAAAAACTTGGGCGTTGTTAGAACTTAATTAACACAGCAATTTAAAAAAGGAAAGGTAATGTATAGTTAATACTCCCTAATTGTTTGAAGATTTCCAAAGGGTTATTTAAATTGCTCATCCTGTCAAACTGTGGCTAGTCTCTATACTACTCGTGCAGTGCCTGAGAGCTGCTGTTACAAGACAGGAGACAAATGTTAGACATTTGTGTAATACAGCTTTAACACCCAGACCTGTAGGGTTTTTCAACAGACCAAAAACCAACCAAACATTTAAAGACTTCTAAAAGAAGATGAAGATCAAATTAGAATCACCTTGTCTCTCTTGCCATCTCTGTCATGGGATGTTTTTTGGAGGGGAGGGATGGAGGGAGAGGAAGGGGCGATAGGTGATGGCGAGTGTGCCAATTGGAAATTGGTGCTCAACTCAAAGCTTAAAAGTTCCAGCAGTATTGCAGCATGTCAGGCCTGAAGCTTGCTTCGCAGAGGCTGTTTATTTCTCTGTGAAGCTGTCTTTTAAGTGAATTTAACTATCATGGTAGTACATTTGGTTTCTGAGTCACAGTTTGCATTTTTTTTTCCCCTGTTTTTAAGCTGGGTGACGTTTCCGTTGCTTACTGCTAGGTATACTTCAGTAAATGCTACTTCTGTGCTTGCATGCATGAGTTAATGGGCGTTTCTGCTGTCCCTTTGCAATCCTTACAAAGGCTGTACGTGTCCCCGAGAAAATCTGCCGCAGACCAGAAAACGGGCTCACCTTTAAAATGGTGCCGCCAGGTGTTGGACAACCCCAGCCCTGAGACAGAAGCAGCCTGCCGAACTCTGATAAACAGGCTGGATCAAGGTATGTCAACTACAGGCTTTGCTTCTTCAGGTGTCTTTTTATTTCTGCTTGCATGCTTTATGTTATCGAGGAGTAATAGAGACATGAAGTTTGCAGTTACTGTACTGGAGAGTATCTGCAGAGGCAGCACCCTCAGATGTTGTGTTCTTACTGCGTATTTGTACAGCAGTGTTTGTCGCTGTATGAAAACCTCCCTGCTTTGGTTTACCACGGTAGTACCATCAGCTGACCAGGGTAAGAGATTGTTCTGTAAACGTTAAGAAAACTGTGCTGATTGCAAGTAATAGACTGAACGAGGAACCCGGCTGTTTTGCCTCCATGTATCTTTTTAAGATGCAAATATAGACACTACAAATTTAATGCCAAATTGACCACCTTGTTTTCTGTTCTTTTAATGTGTGCAGAGCCTAAAAACACTGCAATTCATGTCAGTGTTTTCAGACTCTTAACTGATTTTTTTTAATACTTAAAAACCTTTAATGTAAAAATATATACGAAAAATGTGTGGTTTTTTTTTTTGGGGGGGTGGTTATATAAATCCATTGCTACATCTTTTTTCAAGTAAAAAGTTCTAGTGATGTTGACTGTTTCTAATGATGATTATTTTTACTGTATCTTACTGTTACTACCTGAGTAAAGTAATTGTCTGACACTAAGAGCTTTTAATAATTAAATGTTAAAACCTGTAACTTGCAGAAACGGTATGAGTTGGGAAACTAGTTTTGCTTCCAGTTTTATCATTCTCTAAAACAGGGCAGGGAGATGTTTTTATTTTCCTTTTTCAAAGCACAGAAGGATCAATCCCATATTAATCATTCACTGATGTAAAAGCTCTGAGAACGGATGCATAGTTTATTTCATTACAGAACTGAGGTTATTTTATTTCTACATATCCATAGTCCATCACCTGGAAACCATCTGGTGGATAATCCTACCTTTGTCTTTTCAAATGCTCTCCTGGTTTGTATTTAAAATGTGCAAGTCCTGAGGTGAATTGCTCATAGCCAAGACACTGAGGGATTTGAAGTGAATAAATAATCTGTTTCTGTTGTGTAGCTTTCTGTGTCATATAGCTTTCTTTACAGGCAGCTGTGATTTTCCCCACAGCTGGAGGGATATCTAGTTTTATTGTTTTCTTCTAAAAACTCTTCATTGAAAAGCATTGCAGAGTGGGACATGCTGCAGCCCCATCTGTCTGGTTTGAATCACGAGCACCTAAACGCAAAGCAGTGGTTAGCTGTGTGTTTTAAAAAGTGAAGTTTCTGCAAGAATTAACACTTCAGAGTCCATTAACATTTTATTAATTAACATTTTAACATTTTGATGTTAACTGCTGAAAATACAACCCCCAGTTTGGTACAGAATTAGTTGTCTGCATGGGTGCCAGCTTTGTCTTCTATGTGAATACAATCATTTCGATTTCAGGTTGAGCAGTAGTTCTAACTCAGTGATAGGAAGCCAGAGGCTGCTGGCTTCTCAAGTTTATATCCTAACTGTGTTTTGGCGCAGCTCACAACCAGGCTCACTTTGAGTTTAGCCTTGAAATTCCTGATTTAAGATAACTGAATGTAGTTTGAGAACAAACTTCATTTATTTCTATAAACCATCTGTGCTTAACAATTTAAATGAAGATTGATTTGATTAACTCTTTGCTTTCTAACTGAAATGTATCAAGCTTTTATTTGTAGTCTTCTTTTTAACTACAATACTTAATATTTGTGTGTGTTGGGGGGGAGGTGGGCGACCAACAACTGTGTTTATTTGGTGAATTCTCACTCACTTCCTCAGCTACTCTTCTCTGGATTTCAGGGGTGGGTAATTCAGCACCCCTTGAATATATGCAGATCACAGAGTGAGTCATTTTGTTAATGTTGTAGCTGCTTATTTCCAAATTCAGTAAGCATGGATGCACTGAGTTTTGCTACCTGGCTTCTTTTTGATCATTTCACTAACTTGCATGCAAGTCTGTGTTGAATAAATATTTCAGAATAGCTGTTTTTCATAGTCATTTGCTCTCCTTTTAATTTAAAGTCATAGCTTTTATAGTTTTGATGCTGGTTTAATTCTGTCATTAAGAATTCAAAATGATACACGTTTAAACATAAAGTTCAATGGAGTTCTTTAAAATGAAGACAGAGTATAAAAGTGACAGATATTTATGGAAACAGTCATCTTTGAAGACCAGCATTGAAACTTTCAGGAATATACAACTTCCTCAAAGCTGTTTTCAGAAGTTATTCTTGGAATTCTTTAGAAGTGATAAAAACAAGTTAAAGGGGAGAGTGAGCCAAGGGAACAGGCGCTGTTTTGCCTCCTGTATCTTGTAACTGACGCCATCAGGATGTCTCATTCGAAGTTCATCCTTTACGACATTTAATTTTGTTTGACCCAATGCCTTTCTTTAACTTATGCTCTGTTTTTTTTTAATAATTTGATAACCTTTGTGGCTTTTCTGTATTTTTCCTTCTAGCCAGTAGATGGAAAAACCTGTATTGCAGTCCACTGGCATCGCCAAGCGCACATAATTTGAATACAGAGACATGCTCCTCTAGCAATGCACTAAACTCTCCCGGGCATCTCAAATCGACTAACAAAGCACTACTAACCTGTGGCAGCTCAGGTATGGCATGTCAGTAGAGCAGTGCAACCCTGTGGTGTTTAAAATGCAAGGAGTATTACTAAAGGACACAGGGAAAAGCTGTCAAGAGCTGTAAGTTCACCCATGGGGTTTTCTCCTTTTAATTTGCTCTCTTATCCAGGTTTCATCTATTGTGGGGAGAAAACCTCCTTGCATTCTAAATGTCTTGTAGTTTTTGTCGTTTTTGTTTTTATAACTTTTAATATCTTTTAAACTGTACTAATTATAATAGATTTAAAATAGAAAACAGCTGTTGGGGGGGAAACGTTTGTCTTGAATAATGTTGTTGTATGTAGGTATTAACTATATAAAGTTACTTGGTTATTGTTTTTTTGGCTTGAGCTTGTGAAGTTTCTTTTGAAAATATTGATTAATATAGTCAAAAAGAAGCCTCGTGCTTTAAGAGAAAACACATCGTGTCCAGGACATGTCTGTAAACTGTCTGAATGAAAAACTAAACACAAATAGCAGAAGTTTTCCATCAGACTTCATTGTGTTTGGAGTAAGATTTCATAACTTAGGGCAACTTGTACAAAATTCCTGTTAGAAGCGTATATTAATGAATTATAATAATGAAGCTTCTCCTAAATGCCTTGGCCCTCAAGTCTGCGTCTGCTTTTAAGCTGCAGCCTTAAGAGTCCATGTAGGCTCTTTCAGTAGCATTGTTGATCCCTGATGCACTTTATGCTCAGTTTCCAAGTAGAAATGCTTTGCCTCCTCGCTTATTATCAAGAGTCTTCCTTGGTTGTTTTGTTTATTTATTTACTTGTGGAGAATGCTATATCCTAATTTGCATGTTTAAAAACATAAAGCATGTTTAACAGTTTCTGGCTTGAAAGTTGATGTTAAAAGAACCTGTTAAAGACAACAACAACCACCTTGCATATGGATGTTTTCACAGCTGCAGGAGATCTGCTGGTTTTCTGCTGTAAATAGAAACGAATGGTTGGCTCTATTTTGTAAACAAAAGGATGCATGTACACCTGATTATTTTTGAGAGTTGAATTCTTCAGGGAAAAATGCTCTAAATCAACTTCTTTTTTATCTGTAATAGGTTTTCTTGTTTTTTAATATGAAGATGGTTAGCATCAGGGTTTAAATCTAGATTTATGACCTCATCATTTTCATATAGAAGCAGTTACTGTTGTTTAAAACTGAAGTGTCTGTGCAACTTCTAAAATTCTTCATCCACTTTGCAAATCTGAAGTTGTCAAGAGTACCACATAAAGAGAGAGCATAGATCAATCAGGTCATTTCCCCGTAGGGTTATTATGCACCTGTTCCGTGGCTCTTCCCTTTCCCCACCCCTTTAATTTCAGTTGTTGAAAACTCATACCTTGTGTAAGTGCTGACAGAGTTCAAAGTTCATTTTCAACTTGATTGATTTGGATCTATTTTTATTTCTCAGAAAAACAGAGCTTTCCTAACAGTTTGAGTGGAAAAATGTTCAACAGTAACTTAAAGCTCTTACAAAATCCGTATTGCCAAGCTTCTGAAATGAAAACCATAATCAGTCCATCTTGCAATGTTGAGCCACTACAGATTTTACTGATGATAGAATGTAAATTTTTTTTGGCTTTTTTCCTTTCTTCTTGAGTGTTTCTAAATAGACCTGTAATTTGAAATACAAGGAGATACACACAACTAAAGCCGGAAATTTGCTTTTAAAAAAGCTGTATTAAACTGGAAGGTGATAGTCACAACAGGAAAGAAAAAATAAATTATATAATCCTGATGTATATTTTGTTCAATAACTTCTTTTTCCCTGTCCACAAATAACAATCAAGTATCAACATCTAAATATACTTACAGAAGGCCAGCAAATTCAGACCATTACAAAGATCAAAAACTCACCTGAGTTTCTTCTGAGCAGTTTGACCGCATACAGAGCGTGTACTGCATTTTAAAATGATTCATTATTCATGTATCTCTCCTTCTTTCCCTCTGAAGTTGTTCTGGTGGACTATGAGAGTGTGACAGGAGAAACTTTTTCTTAACCTTCTGTAGTTTCTCATTTTATTACTAACGTTGTTTTGTCAACTAACAAATAACTTGAAGAAGGCAATTGATGAACGTTTCTTACGGTCTAAAAATTGTTTCTGATTTCTTCTTTCCCATCCAGTCTCATCTTCTCTTCTATGGAGATAGTTTTCTGTGCTTTTATTGCTGCAAAAAGTTTCAAAATAATATCAAGGTCTAAATTCCAACTACTTCTGTATGCTTAGAACAGTTGATATAGTGAGTCAAGCAGACTGCATGTCTGTAGGGTAAGGCTTACATTATTACATCCTTGCCATTTCTGTGAGACGCTGAAGCCCAGGTGTCACAGGAGAACTAGACTGACACACATTCAGTCAGTGAGAAAGAAGTCTCTGTTATTCTTGGCCTCAGAATGTCTTTAAACCTTTTCTGGAGAGCCAGAAAGGGGAATATGTTGATATTTGGAAGATCATCGTGTCTGTCAACTAACACAAGATAAGTTGGTTGTCCTTTTCCCGGGTTTGAAGTGTCAGGTAGTACTTTGCATTCTGTCATTAGCTGTTGCTTGCACCAGAGCACTTCAGCCTTCCTCTTTTAATCAGTAAAATGTTTCTAGAGCACCTGTAGTTTATTCATTATACTGCATCCTAGAGGTGCAGTCCCTGGAATTAAGTTCAGTCTTAATACTGGAGTGTCTTGGTTTGGAGGGTGAGTGTGGTTGTGTAATGCACGCACATGTCCCTTACACCACAGTCACAGTACTATGCAATATGTAAGCATCTTGAAACTGGAAAAACGTTACACCTTTTCAGATGAGGAGCTTGAAGTTCATCGGTAGAAAGCACTTTGCTCAATATCCATGTAGGAAACGTGTTTTACACCTGGATTTGAAACGTGTGTTTTCAGTGTTGTCCATTACTACCCTTAACAACTGGTGCAAAAGAAAATCTTGAAGAGATCACATTGGGAATCTGCTGCTTTTTCTTGCACAAGAGGAGTTAACTGTTGTTTGAAAGGGTTGTTCAGGAACGATTTGTAGATGTTTTGCTGAGAACAGACAAAATGTTTTATTTCAAGTGTCACTTGGAGTAGTATTGTTGAGAATTAGTCAAGTAGCTGCATTGCTTTCAATACCTTTGTTTTTCGCTAGAAAACAGATAGCAAAACCGAGCTAAAGTGAAGATGGTGAATGACATCATACAGATGCTATGGGAGGCTGACGTTTTGTTCTTGATTTATCTGCTGATGCTGTAACAGCCTACTTGTTGCTTCTTGTGTCAGTGATGAGCTTGAATCTCTGTCTGAGCAGGATTTGTATTCCTTAATCCTACTCTAGCTTCAAGTGATGGCAAGTGTTTGTAGGCTCTCGCATATCTACAGCTTTATCTTCTATCAGATTGGTTGTGTTTCTGTGTGTTTTTTTCGTTGTTGTTGGTTTTTTTTTTCTTTGCATTTAGTACTATATATATATAGACAACCTTGTCTTGTAATTTCTTCAAAAGTAATGGGGTGCTGTCTCTTAAAATAGCTCTACAGGTTGGAAGGTTTGAGGCTTAGTTATGCTAGGAGCATGTTGTGGTATTTTGTAACAAGCAGCATGAACAGGCACATTTGCTGTGTAGAGGCTTGAGATTCATTAATCCCTTCCTGTGTTTCCAGAAGTTTTTCTAGTAATACTTTTTTATATATACAAAGCAGTATGGATGTTCTAATATGGGAGAAGATGGAGGTAGGCTAGTGTAATAACCATTCACCAGCTCTTGTGCTGTCTTTCAAAGATACTACCCCGAGCTGAAATTCATGTTGATGGAATGGCAGCAAGACTCTTGTAACATTGCCTGCATCTGCCTGCCATCTACAGATGGAGATGGGCTAACTGCTGGTGATGCTTACCCTTACTGCAGTAACAGCAAGTTGCCAGGAAGAAAGGTATTGGAGGAAACCCAAAAGCTGTTGTGATACCACATTTCTGTGTACACGGGGTTATTTGCAAGCTGTCTACATCTGAAGAACAAGTACCAGTATAACTCATGAGTTACACAACTTGTTCTTGTCTTCCTATTTCTGTGGCAAGTAGTAGTGCTTGTACACCATGGAAGACACTGCCTTGCTTGACCTCAGAAAAAGTAATAGCAGTTGAAGGTCTGCACTTGCTAATTATTATTATTTTTATTATTATTTATTATTCTAAAGGAAAATTGGTTGTTCTTCTTTCTAATGCCTGATTTATGAAAGGCTTCTCTGGCAGAAAGATCCTTCCAGTTTGGTTTTTATTATTGCTATAGCAAAGGTTCCATGACCTGCTGTATGTATAAGCTGTATCCTTTCCTGTAAGAAAGAGAATTTGTTTTTTGATGGGAGGAAAGAAGCATATAAACCTCTAAAACGAGGAGGATGTAATCCTGTATAAACTATACTTTACGTAAGCAAATGGCATGAATGATTTTTGAGGTATTGTAGTGTGAAAGCCATTTGGATCCTTTTACTCCTATTCCTCCTGCTCATCAACACCTTAGCAGATGCTTCATGTAGCTCTGCTGCTTAATATCTAAATCAATAGCTGCCCCTTCCTCAAAATAGGGAGAAAGAATAAATACTGATCTTATTGGCAAGTTTGAACTTACAAATATATATATATCTCTGTTACCTTCTGTCCAGAAGGTGGCAATTTTCTCCCCACCCAGACTCTCTGCCTCCTTAGAACTGCGGGTTAAAACCCTGAGCATTGTATTCTCAAGTCACTGCTAACTTCTTAATTATTTCTAGCAACCATACCTCAACTTCATAACAGTACTGATTTTTATTACTGGAATAAATATTCTTCTGCTCGTTCTTGCTTTGTATGCGGATGTTGAATGTTTTTTCTATTCTTCCTCTTCTCTCCTATAGGTTACTTGAGCATGCATTCTGCGCTGAGCTCTCAGTCATCTGTGGACAGTGAGCTGAGCACATCTGATGACTCCATCTCTATGGGATACAAACTGCAGGACTTGACTGATGTCCAGGTTATGGCACGCCTTCAGGAAGAAAGTACGTGACAGCGATTTTCTGTGTGATACAGTTTTAGAATTGTAGAGAAATGTAGGTGGATTTCAACTGTTCTCTTCCCCCAACAACAAAAGGATTTAATAGATCATTTGTAACCTTTGTGTTTTGCAAGGGCTTCCTTTAAAAGTCTACAGACCCAAACTGCCGCTTAAACTTAGCAGTTGTGTAACATTCTCAAGATTATACCTCTTAAAGCAGAGAATAGTCTTGAAAGTATTAACCAAAACCCCAACCTTGTTAAATGTGCAAGCACCCTTTAGTCTTCAAAATGTTCTAACCCAGACCGTCTCTCAAATACAGGTGAGGTTTCATGAGTAACCATTCCGTAGCAGTGGCAGTTCAGACAGCAGCTGCTCATCGAGTTGCTTGACTGGTTGCTGTTGCCTTGCTTCAGCCCACATGAGCAGCTGTGGAGCTGCAGTGCGTGTCAGTTTGGGGAACTGATCCAGCTGAGAAAATAACCCAGCAAACAGTTTTGCTTGTAAATTTTTGTTTTTCTGAACAAGGTTGCCTAACTGCAGCCTGAAATCGTATTAGAAGCTGTCTAGAGAACCGAATTTTACAAGCTGTGTTTCTCACAGAAGATGCAGGTTGCATTCTATGGCTGTGTTGAGTAAACCAAGAGTTCAAGAGCATTAACACTGAAAGAGCTGAAATTACAACTTTAGCTTTTCTCTGGTAAAGTGCTTAGAGACAGCTCTGCAAATTTAACCAAGCATAAAGCATGTCTGCGTCACAATGTGGGGATTTCAGGGCCGTGAGCCAGTTCCCATTAAGTTACTGGTAAAAACTTACTGCTGACTTCAGTGCAATTTATAGAAGTCCTGACTGAAGATCAAGGTGGAACAAAATTGTAGGATCTGGTAGTCTGTGCAAATTAATCATTGATTTTGATTTTGGTTTACCGGAAACAGAAAATGAAAGACTGTTTTTCTTTTGATGAACACCTCCTTTTAGTACTGTACCTTTATAAATATAAAAGATGTTATGAAACAGTAATTTGAATATGAGACCAAAAAGAGCAAAAGATCATGTTACTGCGTCATTACGCTTGAGTGCAGCAAGTTCTGTTAAAGTGAATAAAGCAAGTAACGGCCCTTTCCTTTTTAAACTCAAGTATTTTCTTATGCTTTGTGATCATTAAAAAAAAAAAAAGAGTATGTCAGAGAAATCCTGTCACATCACAAACTTTCTAGTGAGGTATGAAAAGATTGCTTCATCCTCAGAACTATGTACCCTTTTCATATTTGTATTGTGAAGGGAAGTGAGTAGACAATTACACATATTTTTTTAATCCCTGCGATGGAGGGAATGCGGCGAGAAGAGAGTTTTTCAGAATGTTGACTAACCAGTTTTTTCAAAAGCCCAATCAACTAGTTTGCTAAATCAGTTACTGGTAAGAAGTTGCTTGCATTTTATTAGGCAAGAAATCTTAAATAAAGGCACAAATTGGGTGAGGACTTATAAGCAAACTAGGTAGATGCACCGTGGATATCAATAAATGCAGGTCTTTTATCACTTGGAGGCAGAAGTTCAAATCTTTGTTTCACATTGAAATGCTGGTGGGTGCATAATTAACTGCACTGAAAAATTCATAGTGTAATTTAGACTCATTTACACAGCTCACCTAACAGAGTTTGCATGGCAATATATAGTCCACAAGCACAGCTGCTCATATATGTGATATAAGGAGTAATTTAGGTCATTTTGAATATTAACTATTTGCTCTAATTAAACAATGCTGATATGGGTGACTCCTGTTCCAGCTTAGGGATTCAGTGTGCTTAGAGAGCCTTCAGTAAAGACAGTTATATTAGCTTAAGTCTCCTTCAAGGGTGAAATGAATTACTGATGCAAGTATTGCTTCTGAGTTTGTGTTGCTTATGGGTAAGGAATTTTTATTTTAACGTATGATGACCTTGAGCTATGTTGCCCTCCGCCTCCAGGTCTCCGTCAGGATTGTGCCTCTAGCTCTGCTTCCGTATCACGTCGCAGTTCCAGCGCCTCCCTTCACTCCCTGCGAAGAGGAACCTACAGTGACCAGGAGTTCGATACGTACAGCCTTGAGGATGAGGATGATTATGACTGTTCCCTGTCATACCGTAGTGCTCACAGATACTCACCATCTCCGCTCAGTTCACCCAGATGCCAGTCCCCTTCTTCCAGTGCAGATTATAGTAGGGCATCTACTTCCCGTATCCGCCCCCCAAGGAGATCTGTGCAAAGTCCGATGCAAGACCGGCTGAAGTACGCAAACAGCGAAGGTAAGCTAGTCATGAGCTCTTGGTACAATTTAAAAAAAAAAAAAAAGTATATGTTTTGAAGCATTCATTTTGAAAGTGTTGTTATTTACTGGAAGTAGTTAATTCAGGAATTAGTTCTATACCTGTCTACTTTTAAGTACATAGATTTTTTTAATAGTCTAAACATTTTTACCTCTTGGTTGCTACCAGAAGCAGCAAACAGTGAATTTGCTCTTGATTTCAGAGGAGATGCGCCACAGCATGCCCAACCTAGCCAGGACGAGCCTTCGAGCTCTAGAGTCTGTAAGGAGCAGCCGGAGCTTGGAGTCGGACCTGCAGGTGCCAAGCAGTCGACTTTCAAGAATTCAGCAACCGTCAGCAAGTCAGTGCAATGCTTTCCACACATTGCTGTAGTGCATTTCTTTTTTTTTTGTTTAAACCTCCCTGACTAAAACCAAGGCCCTTAAAACGCCTTGTGTCCTGATGTGTTCTTATAATACTGTTGCCAACTGGGTTATTCTTTCTTTGTCGTTCCATTTCTAGGTCTGGCTCCCAGTAAGCTCAGGTATTCCTCCAGTGCTGGGCAGTCTCCCTTAACAGTGCGACAACCAATGAAAGCCGGGTCGTGCACAAACTCTCTGTTAACACCCAGGCAGCCGGTAAAAGCCTGCAGTTACACAAATCCTGTTAGCGGAGTTCGAAAGCCACAGGCTTCTTCGCTTAGCACAGGCTCTTCGAGTAGCAGTTCCGCTACTAGAAGCAGCAACATGGTCACTGTGGCCAAAAATTCACCCATTAAAGCACGCACGTCTGTTGGAGGATCTTCAGTGCCCAAGAGCAAGCTGACGCCACCGTCCAAGAGGTAAGATCTTAAAACTCACAGACCTGAATGTCTGCCTTTATTTCACAAATTAGAAACTTTTTTAATAGAGTGGTGTTCATCGTGGAATTCTTCTAAAGTGTGCCATGGATATAAACTTGGGTTAGACCTACTGATGTCTACTACTCACAACAGCTTGAGTCTCAGATCTCACGGTCTCAGCAGGTGAAGCTGTAGGAGATGATAGTTTAGCACGTCTGTCCTGGTATTTTCAGGAAATCATAGCTAAAATAGGGAAATTGTTTTTGGAATTCTCAAACTGGTCATTAAATCTCTCTCTTGAGAGGCACCTGGATGGATTTTGTTTAATACAGTGTCTGCCTATGGATCTCCATGAATATGGAAATTAGACTCTGCTCTAATACAGATGTTTAGATGTAGGGTTGGGAAGCCATTAAAGAAAGGGTAGCACAAAGCTGTTACGTTCATGGAGGTTAAGTACCTTGCTGCCAGTCAGGAAATAAAGGGTTGCAGTTCCTTTAAATACCACTAAAATTAAGTTCAGTGAATGTATGTGTGAAGTGATAGGCGAGATAGAACTCATCAGCTTCTTGGTTAAATGCCCTGTGACCAAGTCATACAATATTCTGTGCCTCAGTATTCCATCAGTTTAAAAAACAAATTCTTTTTATTTATTTATTTATTTTTTTTTTAAAACAAAGCTAGTTGTCCAGGAAAATATGGAGCCGTAGGCTCAAATGTATTTGTATAAGAAATGAACATTATGAAACATTTTTATTTGGTGCATACATCTGGTTTGGGGAAAGAAAAAAAAATCATTCAAAAGACTAATAAACTCTGTTTTCTGTTAATATAATAAACTTCCCAGATGACTGACTGTGGTGCTCTAACTTTGCTGCTTGTAAAATAATTTTTTTTTAGTGTTTAGCTAGAACTCTAGGTGGGCATTGTCCAAAACCTAATGAGTTTTTAGAAGGGTTTGGAAAATAGGAATATGTTTAAGACGAACCTTGATGATTTGTGCTATGCATTAAAATAACCTCATAAAAAAAGCAAACATAATGGTAACCAAAAAATGTAACTTTTGTTCTTGTTGCATAAGTGAACTGATTTTGAGGTTGTATTTTAACCCAGTATGATGCAATTGGATTTGTTTTACAATTATTTCTAGCTCTTTAGCTTTTGTGATTGGATACTTAAATATTTAGACAGTGGATATCTGAAGTTTGCAGATAGTCTAAAGCAACAGCTGTTTAGTTAGAACATATCTGATCTCCTTAAAGCCTCTAAAATGGCTTTAACAACTACATGCATGGACTGCTTTATGCCATTTGAGCAATGTTTTCTTATCCCATCATCCCCAGCCATCTGCTGTATTCTTGTCTGTGGCAAGCCCCCTACCAAATTGCCCAAAGCTATTTTTTTACAGCTGTTTGCAGCACAATTTTAATGTGAACTTTTAATGGGAAATTAACTTGATTGAATATCAGCCTGCTAAGGAATATTGTACTTCTTAAACGTCTGTTTATAGCCTTAAATTGACTTGTATCTACTACTTAAAAAAACAACAACAAAAGCACACTAAAGGGAATTTTTTAAGTGCTTGACTTGTAGCAGTACTCTACATACAACTTGATTGTATTTCATGTATTCAATCATACTTGCAAGAAAAAAAATTGTTCTAGACTCAGGTGTGGGAAAACCCACAACAGTGCTCATAATGTAGCACAGCAGGTTAAATAGGTCTCTGCTGAAGTATTTATTCATACTCAATTGCTTTAAGCTGCCTGAAATAGCTGCTGCTGTACCTGTTGCGTGGGCCTCCTGGTGCAGGGGCTGGGCAGGCTGGGTACCTGTGTGACTGCAGCAGTTTACCTACGGCAGGCTGCTGCTGACACTGTCATATGACAGATGCTGCAAAAGCCCGGTGTGAACTGAAGCCTCACACATGCATTCTTTCCTGTGTGCACCAACAGATTACTTGGAACTTTGCTTCTTGTAGCTGTCAGTGACTTCTTTGTCTCTCAAAACAGATTTCTTCAATCAGCAAAGACCACTCAGAACACTGTGGACGACTCCTGGAAGGATGGGTGTTACTGACACAACCCAAAATGCCGATGCACTGCTAAACCCCTCTGTGAAGCAGAACCCCAGCTGGCTGGGCTTGGAGAACATTATTTTAAAACAATCCTCTATGTGAGAGACCCATCACTTTGGGACTGATGTGTATAGTTCCTCTCCTCTTGAACGCAAACTATTCTCGCCTTCCACTACTCTGTCAAGAGCCTGTCCTGAGCGGTGGAACACACAACTGCTTTACCATGTTCCCGCCGTTCAAAACATTACTGAAATACAAGTCTTCGCATGAAGACTGAAAAGAGCCTTATTTCATATCAACCTCTATTTGCAGCCCTTTGGAAGGCCTGTTACAAAAAAGCTTCTTATGAACTGCTCCGGAGGATGCTTGCTTAGAAAGGCTGCTGGTTGCCCTGCTTGCGCCAGAAAGCAGCTTTGAGCCACTGCTGTGGCGCGTTACATGGCGGTGGCCTGGGGAGACTAGAAATAGCTGTATAGGTGTTAGAAGTCAGACTTTTTAACTTCAACCTGGTGTATTCTATTTGTCTGAAACAACTTTTTTTTTTACTTCTGTATAGAATGTATTTCTGCTAATTTTTATTGTTTGTTCTAGGAAATGAAGCAGGTTTTTATAACTGTAGCATACTTCAAGCTGTTGTATTCAAGTGTGTGCATCACAGTTCACAAGTGAAGGAGCAGTACACAATATTTGTGTGGGTTTGTGAACAGGCAGTTGCAGGGACGGGATGCTATTTGAAAACTGCTGTTTATCAGCATCTTCATATCTCATATGAGGAAGTTAACAAACACCAGTTACAAGTAAACTTTTAAAAAAATAGCTCCCACTGACTGATTTGACTTGAAGTGGTTCCCTTTGATCTTACAACTAGCCCCTAACTGCCCTCATTTTTGTAGAAGAGTTTTCTACCGTCTCTTTGGCTATGAAGGATTCTGTTTCAATGTCCTTTTCCTCAGCAAGTGCTGGAGGCTACGACTACAGTCTTAGTACACAAAATATGCACTGATAGCAATGTTCTCCCTGCCATCAATGTGATTTTGATAGTGTAGTTTAATAAAATGTTATGGTGCTGAAATAGATCTGCCTTACTCAAACGGTGAGCCTGACTGCGTGTTTTTTGTGCTAGGAATGAGGCTGCTTTTCATGACAGCCCCAGCGCTACAGAAGTCTGCTTCAGCTCTTTGGAGAGACTTCCTTTGGAGACCTGTTTACAGAGCTTTATGATGCAAGTATTGGTATTTACCTTTCAGCTCCTTGGATTTCATAAGAACGAGGTAGGTGTCAGCAAAGGAAAACAATTCATAGCACTCAGTTCATGTCTTAAAGGAGAACATCCACAAAGGGCTTAAGCAAAAGAAAATATGGGAAACTGCTTGCAAATAGGAAGCCATTCAGGACACTTTACAGCAGAGATCACTCTTGGCGTCAAGTTTGCTTTAGAAAGGTAAAAAGAGGAAGAGTTGTATCACATTGAGTTTCAGACTAGCTCTCATGAATATGTTCCGGCATCACCTACTGACTGCTCCTAGAAAGGTAATGCTGGTGCAGGACTGGTGTTAGCTGACCTTTTTGCACAAGGGGCTGAGAGAACAGTTACACAATAGCAGCTTTTTGCATTGGGTGGGTAAGCTTTGAGACTAAGGTTGTTGCCTGTTGAAAGAGATACACATGTAAGCTAGTGAGAACTGCAAGGGTTTCTTTCTCATGTTCCACGTGCTCCTTCTAATGAATATCAGTGCTTTCCTATCATAAAATAGCTGCATACAGTAGTTTTCCTGAAGCTGAACTAACCCCACTTCCTCTGCTTTAGAGCAGCCTCTAGCTGCAAAAATGGGGATAGGGGTAGGTGGAAAGAGATCCCCTTGTAAATCTCAAAGCCAGTTCCAGCTAGTGAAAGGGCAAAAAGGAAGGCTTTTGTTAGCACAGTTACATTGCAGAAGAGAGACAAATGAGAATGAATTAAGGTGACTGCTCGTTCTCTGAATATAAGCACCTCCCTTCCACACATCAGAAGGCCAGAGATGACTACTGTTAGACAAACAGGCTTCTTGCTACTTCTGATAAAGCCTTGAAAGTTTACAGGACGGTCTTGTAAAAGCTTTTCCGTTGTGGAGAAGGTTCTCTTCTAACACATCTGTCTGGTGGAAAAACTGGAAACCTCGTTACATTGGACTTATCTTTCTGTGCATCGGGAAAGTAAATAAGAGACTAGCAACACTTCAGTTAGATTTCTCTATTGTTTGAGAGTTTTTCTTTTGTCTTTATTGTGGTTTATATTCCAAAGTTAAGAGCATGCCAGCATTTTACATGCACTACATTTCTCTGCAGCCTCTTAAGTTGAGACAGCTGCTACTTATTTAATCAGGTACTTAATGGAAAATAAAGAACAAAAGCTTTCTAGAGAAAGTAAGTGTTTAAATACTTTAAGATTATATTGTAGATAAAGCTTAATAGATTTTTGTAACTGTTTCTGTGAACTGAAAGACAGCTGTCTACAGACTCAGTTTTAGATACATGTTTCTAGACAGACCTGAGGCTAATTTAGAAGAAGCAAGCCAGAAGGTTAATCAGGGCCATATTCTGAGATTAGCTTCTGCTTGAATTCATGGGCATTTTAAATATACACCTGATACCAACAAGCACTTGAAGATGGTTATCCCTCCCCAGAGAGAGCCATATATTTGCTTTTGGTCCACAGATCAGGAGCATGAAGCACAAAACCCAGCTCTATAAGAACAACTAAACTAATGAGATGTTAATTCACGATAAATCCTTTCATTTTCCCAGCCAGGCTTAGAGCAGGTGATCTTCATTCAGATTTGATATTCTGTATCATCTCTAAGCCCTAGCAGCCATCATTAGGATGCAAGTTTTCTTTACCTCACATCAAGGTATCAACTGAACTTCAACAGTTTCTGCAAGTTTAAGAGGAAATCCAACCCCCTCATACTGATGCATGAGTCTGATTCCAGCACTTAACGCTACTACAGCCACTTAACATTCCTGAGGTAGATGAAAGGCTACCAAGCTTTTTTGCCTTTTTTTTTTTAAACATGGAGACTCAAGTGCAAGGCAGTGAGCTTAGTCACCAGCTGCTGCTGCACTAAATCAGTCCAGCACAGTATGGTAAACTCTTCCAGAAAAGATGGGTTCTTCCCAGCTAAGACTAGAGGGAGGAATTATATCCATTATTAGGGATTTTGCGTAACACAGAGGTTTCATCTCACGTCGCTGAAAATTGCCTTAAAACACATTTTCACACAAATTTTTATTTAGCTTCCAAGTGATAGCACTACTGCCTGTATCATCACTTCCTTTTATATTCCCTCCACCCCCATAAGTGCCCTGAGCAAACAGGCATCCTCTCCTGTATCTCTCAGCATCCCTCTGTCCCAGGCACTCACAGATGCTCTAAGTCAAAACCAGGAAGAAGCAGATTCTTTCCATCATCAGAAATAAAGCCACTGTCAAGTCATGACAGGCTCTAACACCTGCATCAAAGCTAAGTCAGAATCCTCTCAAAGCTGAGAAATTACACATGGACTTCGTGGGAGCTGTTTCACAGCAGGATTTCTCTGTGTGATTTGTCAAGCAGCCACACAGGGTGACACCAGGCTTGGAGCTGCAGTGTTACACAGGGAGACCCACATCCCCACGGACACACTGGTTTCACAGAGTAACTCCTACCAACAGTCTACATCTAGCGTCAGGCAGCCTTTCACAAAGCTAAGGAAACCTGCTTTCTGTACAGTCATTTTATTTAGATCAGGTTAACTTTGTTTTTACACTAATATCTCAGTGCATCCTTTAAAAGAAAAGGAAGTCTTCATTAAAAAGTGTTTGTACATAAGACAACAAATCATAGAAATTAACACAGTAACATTAACAATCCCTAAAACATGCACAATTGTACACTGAGCTGGGGGGGAGGCTGTATCGATAATAAGGAGGGGCAGAAGGGCTCTCTTCCACATCCACTTCCAGGTAAGAGGAAGGAAGTCTTTCTCTGCTTCACAGTGGCATAACACAAAATAGAAACCAAGGCCAGTGACCACAGTACTGATCAGAACCACTGGCACTTTCTGGATATCCAAGATCTGATTACCATTAGTAAAATCAGTCAAATCCAAATAAATAACCATGCAAGTTTACAAGAGAACTTTTTACCTGGCACCTGCTGGAAAGCTCCAAGGTCAATGTACCGTACACCAAGCAAAGCATGTGAAGGAGCAGCCATTTAATATCACTGTCCTGCCTGTGGCAAGCCTGTGTTGCAGGGCTTAGGGAACCCATGGCACCAAGTGTCAGAGTTTAGTCACCAAACTGAGCCTCCCTTTCCTACACCTGCACAGCTTCCACCCATCATTAGAAGTCACTTCCCTGTGCCAAAGCAATGCAGCTTCCTTATTACACCACTTGATGCTTTTATGAGATTTCAGGTGTTTCCATTTCTTCTCTTGGAAATAATCCTCTAAGATATGAGATGGAAGTCCCACACTCCTCGCACCCCAGGCAACAACAGCTTCTGTTCCAGTCAGCCAGGACTTCCAGCCGCCACACTGCCCCGCCTGCTTGTTGCACAACGCCCATCCCGGGGCTGTCTGGGGCTTGTGGCCTGATAATTCAGATACCCAGATGGGACAAAAATACAGCGATCACAGCTTCCAACACTAGGCAGAGCAGTCCCTATACTCGTGATAGCAGCACATTACCAGGGTAGCTGATCCTACGTTTGGTTATTAGCCTTGGAGATTTGGGTATATATAAATAATTTTTTTTGCACACAGGAATACCTGTTACTATATCCTCTGAAAGATCTTTTCTGCTTCAGACCATAGAGAAAGTAACCATCCATTCAACTCCAGCCTTCTGTTCCTTCTCTGTCTTCAGTTCTTAGCACAAACCTTCTGAGTAGAAGCACAAGCAGCTAATACCTGACACCTTAAGCCAGATTGATAGGTTGGCCTTGATTGGCCCCCCCAACTTCACCTTAACAAGTGAGAATGTTAATACTCATTTTAGTCCAACCTCAAAAGAAGAAGAGAAATAATAGGTGACAAAGCATATGCATTATTGCAACCTTAACTATATGGAACCGTCTCCTTTACTGGATTGATTTAGCCACAAATTAAAGGGGAAGGGAGAGGAAGAAATGTTAATGAAGAGGAGGCCATTTCAAAGTGCTGAGGTGACCTAACACCCTCTCCTACCAACTGCAGAAAGACCACCAGGAAAAAGGAGATTTCATACAGAAGCAGCACCTACATTTTACAGTGCATAAAGCCCAGCCCCAAAGCCATTTTCTTACTACCAATATTGCACTTGCAATCGCTACGTGTTGAAACACTGCAAGAGGCCAGATGTGCAGGGAGGGGCACCTGGATCTCCACTGTTTGTGGGAAATGGAAACACACACACCCATCCTGTGTCTCTCCCATTAGTTTGGCTCAGCCCACCCTGAACTACCCTCCAGTGCCATCCTTGTGGGTAGGACGGTTGCTAAACCGTAGTTCTCCACTTGCACACTCACATGAAAGTGCAAAGCTGCAGGGACACATGGGCAAGCATGCGCGTGCCCTCCAGAGCTGGCTGTACCGCCTACCCAGCTGAGGAGGCTGTAGATGGGACAGAAAAACAAAACAAAAAAATCCCTTCAAGTAATTTAAAACAGCCCATTCTTGAGGTTACAGCTGCACAGAAGCAGCGACCAGCTGGGCCTGTTTGGGGTGGTAAGGCAAAGAAGTCTGAAGTCCTGGAGGGATGAAGAATGAGAAGGTGTCAGTAGTGAAAGATTAAGAGTTATTCTGTAGGTTGCTTCTTCACACTCCTGTGATTCTCATCTCCAACTGACCAGCACCAACTGCTCCCGGTTACTTCTGCACACAGGCTGGCTATGCAAGCTTACCACAGGCAGCCGATACAATGATATAGATGATAACCTGGGGAAAGAAAACAGTAGACTTCAGTAGAGAATCAAAGTTATGTCCTTCAGTCAACTGCTCACTTGGCCTGGCAATCAAAACAAGTTTGCAAACCCCAGGTTATCAACTCCCTGAAGTAACTTGTCAGATGCCCTACAGAATTTTGCACCAAGACCTCCTCCTCCACATCCATGCAGCAACACAGGATGAGAAATGTCCTCCGGCAAAGGGTTCAGTGCTGACAAAGTACTTCACATATCTAACCTGAAGTTATACTTCAGCATCCTCACATTAGCACCGTTTACATTTATCACAGGCTGGAGGTACACCGTCCCAAGTTAATTCACTAAATACCAACAGGAATAAGGCCTAAAAAGCCATTAGAGATGGAGGAGCCATGAGCTTAATGTCTTAGGTTCTTACAAGCTAGACAAAGTTGTCTAGAAAGCTTTTCCTATTGCCTGGACAAGAAAAGCTGTCTGGCACAATGCTCCTCTCTCCACACCTCCCATACAACCACTGTAACACTTGTTTTAAAGCTAAGACCATTCCAAGCATGTGTGCACGCGACAGCAACGTGCTGTTGGCATTTTCCAGTAGTTAAGCCTTACTTAAGAGCTAAAGGTTGTTGAGCTCCGTACTTACGATTGATACAATGATGATGATAATGGTGAGCTTGAGGTTCTTCATGCACATGGCTCTAGCAAGGTTCCTGCTGGTAGTTTTGAAAGTGACCGACTGCAAGAGAAAGTAAAACAGCTATTTCATTCCTGAACCTGCTGTAAAGAAAGCTGCATCGCAAGAAGCTAGATGAAGATGCACACACCCATACCATCCTACCTCCCTAATAACCCAAAGCACTACAGTTATCTCCTCCAGAGTAATTTAATTCCCGCAATTACAATACTGTAAGGCCAAACAGGCATCAAGAGAAAAATTCTCCCCCATGCTACTTTAGGGGTGACATCAAAAAACAAACAGACAAAAAAGCCTAACAGTAAGTCCAGAACCAGCTTGAGTTTGTGCCCTCCCACACTCAGCTTGGGAGAATTAAGCATGCAGAACATCCCCAGGTCTGTAGGCTGTCCACAAGGATTAGTTTATCTCGGATTACCTCTGGTTGGGTTCTCATTCAACTTGCAAACTTTGGAGAACTGAAGTGCTCCAAAATATTTAAGGAATTACTGATATTTCCTACACTCAACAGCAGATCTACTCAGACTAGTCAACAAACCCTTTAATGCTACAGCTTTCCTCCAGTATGCTTGTCCTGCTCCAAGTCTTCCCAATATCCTGCAATCCCCACCTAGTCAAGACAGGCAGTGGTTGCCAGATGACCTTGAACACCCACCAGGCTGCGTTAGTATAACGTTTTTCACATGCATGCAAGGAGATGCCTGCACAGAGAAAGGCTGCAGAATCTGCGCTGAGCCAGCTCAGCAGCACACTCTGCTGGTTATTTTCAAGTTTCCCCCGCAAAGCACCCCTCAGTGTTTTCAGATAAGGCGACACCAAGCAGAACTGCATCCCTAACTGTAATTTTGATTTAAAGCTGATTTCCAGGCTCAACCACCACCTGAACTTTGGGAACACTTCTCTTACCCAGCTGTGAAGTTCCTAGGTGTTTCTAGGATTGCTGGATACCGACACAACTGTCCAAGTGCAGACATGGAGCAACATGCCTCATCTCAGCCCAGACTGGCTGTCCAGAGGACAGGACTACTTTGAGGACTGGCTTCTTCAGATCCCCCTACCAAAACAAAGCCCTCACTACTCTTGCCGGGAGGAATCTGATGTGCTTGGTTTATGTGCAGCATTCTGGTGGTAAAGGCTCACAAGGGAGTAATAAACTGGTCTCAAGCTTGAAAACTTCAGTCCTGGATTTCTAAGGACACTCTCACCACTGGGCTGTAAGGCACTCAGACTAGAGCCATGTCCCATTCCTTCATTTTCTGCATGGTTTCCAACAACAAACAATCCCTGCGAGAGTATATGTGTGACTTCAGATTAACTGAAGAAGGAATTCCAGTCTGTTTGTCTAAGGCATTACACCTGAGCTTAGACTACTTCCTGCCACTATCTCAGAAAGTGGTACGATTTAAACACCCCGTGCTGGAGGACAGTATTCCCAACTGGGTAACCACGAGCTTCTCTAGTGTGTCTCTCTTAAAGCATTACTCCTTTTTGCCAGCTCTGAGATGTTTGGATCTCCCCAGGCCCCATACAGGACCCACCGGCACTCTCCTAGACCCTGCAGAGGAAGATGCTGAGTCAGGTCTAGGGATTCCTAGGGAAAAGGCAGAAAAGTTTCCAGAGCGTAGGCCATTTTACTGGATAGCATATGCTTTATAATTACATTAAATTTGCCTCCTCAGTCATTTCTCCCTTACTTTACTCCTTCATTCTGTTAAGGAGCTGGAAGGCTGGTATGCAGCTGGTAAAACAGCTATAAGGAGGGGGGGAAATAAGACAGGCCTCGTTTCCAACACAGGGAGCCTTTACATCCTGATACTTCAGTGTCTGTTTAAAAGCAGCTCTAGATGCTGCTCTTCGATGAACACAACTGATGCAGGACCCCAACCCAGACATATCCTGGAAGCACAACACAGCCCAGAGAAAGCAGTCTAGGAGGTTTCTGGAGAGCGTGGAAGATAGCTTCCTGACGCAGCTGGTTAGAGAGCCTACCAGGGGAGGTGCCCCGCTAGACTTAGTGGCTTGGACTGGCGTACGCTTTGTTGGGTTAAAAACTGGCTGGATGGCCGGGCCCAAAGAGTTGTGGTGAATGGAGCCAAATCCAGTTGGAGGCCGGTCACTAGTGGAGTCCCCCAGGGCTCAGTACTGGGGCCGGTCCTCTTTAATATCTTTATCGATGACCTGGATGAGGGGATCGAGTGCACCCTCAGTAAGTTTGCAGATGACACCAAGTTAGGTGCGTGTGTCGATCTGCTCGAGGGAAGGAAGGCTCTGCAGGAGGATCTGGATAGGCTGGACCGATGGGCTGAGGTCAACTGTATGAAGTTCAACAAGGCCAAGTGCCGGGTCCTGCACCTGGGGCGCAACAACCCCAAGCAGCGCTACAGGCTGGGAGATGAGTGGCTGGAAAGCTGCCTGGCGGAGAAGGACCTGGGAGTACTGGTTGATAGTCAGCTGAATATGAGCCAGCAGTGTGCTCAGGTGGCCAAGAAGGCCAACAGCATCCTGGCTTGCATAAGAAGCAGTGTGGCCAGCAGGTCTAAGGAGGTGATTGTCCCCCTGTACTCGGCTCTGGTGAGGCCGCACCTCGAGTACTGTGTTCAGTTTTGGGCCCCTCGCTACAAGAAGGACATGGAGGTGCTCGAGAGAGTCCAGAGAAGGGCAACGAAGCTGGTGAGGGGTCTGGAGAACAAGTCTTACAAGGAGCGGCTGAGGGAGCTGGGGTTGTTTAGCCTGGAGAAGAGGAGGCTCAGGGGAGACCTCATCGCTCTCTATAGGTACCTTAAAGGAGGCTGTAGAGAGGTGGGGGTTGGTCTATTCTCCCACGTGCCTGGTGACAGGACGAGGGGGAATGGGCTAAAGTTGCGCCAGGGGAGGTTTAGGTTGGATATTAGGAAGAACTTCTTTACCGAAAGGGTTGTTAGGCATTGGAATGGGCTGCCCAGGGAGGTGGTTGAGTCGCCATCCCTGGAGGTCTTTAAAAGACGTTTAGATGTAGCCCTTAGTGATATGGTTTAGTGGAGGACTTGTTAGTGTTAGGGCAGAGGTTGGACTAGATGATCTTGGAGGTCTCTTCCAACCTAGACGATTCTGTGATTCTGTAACTTCCCCATTTCTAAAGCTCTTCCCCAGCCTTACCGAATCCACAAGGTTCTCGGTTTTATCAATCAGCAACTCCAGCTTCTCTCCTCTTTGTGCCACGAGGTCTGGAGAAAGAAAGAAAAATCCGTATCTGTAGGTAGAATCCCAGTGCAAAAAGCTTGTAATACCCAAAGATCAAGTGCAAGCCAGGAGCTCTTGGCAGTGGTGTCTGAGACAAGAAGTGGTTCTCAACCCTTCCAGATTGCCAGGCACTGGTACTTAAGGAACAGTCTCATATCTCACACGCTTTGGGACTAAACCCACTCAATTTTGGTCAGTTCCAGATCTAGTCCTCTATTTTCAAGTGATCAGACTTGTCCAAACCCAGTCCAAAGTCTAACGGGACAAAATGCTGAGAACATTTTCATCACAGCAGCTGCAGGAAGGCCACAGTGACAAAGAGACCAAGTCCAGAGCACGCCGCACCCCATCACAAGCTCTGCAGTGCCATCAAGCAGTGCTCCTTGCCCCCATGTGCCACCCTGAACCAAATCCAAAACAATTAACAGCTCACAAACTCGGAGCTCCCCCGGCTCCTTCTTCCCCAGTTTATTCTGTCAGGAGAGGACAGCCCCCCATCAGCTCCGCTCACGGTAACACTCCCTGCAGGGCATGACACAAAAAGAAGCCGGGTACCTATGTTTCGAACCATGATTCCTTTAAGTTCATCGACTTGGGCTTGCGTCTCTGCCACCTGGTCAGTACCCTTGCTCTCCGAGTGGTATTTCTGTAACAAATGAATAGTCAGTGACAGCAAGCATCATACACACAGCACTTCAAACAAAAAGGGAAGCTCCTGGCCACTACTGAACAGCACAAAGGACATACATTTGAGACTCCAAGTTACCTGAGACATCAAGAAGCAGGTAGGAGACAAAACCCAACTTCTCAGCCACTTACAGATCACACATGCCCATCTGCTCCTGCACTGCAGTAGCTGCACAGCAGACAAGTGCCTGCAACTTCCAGAGTGCCCAGAAGTAAAAGCCTCTTTTGAAGGTTTAATCAGTTTGCCGCAAGGAAAGTTAAGACACTGTTCCCACTCCCACACGCCATTTTGTTGCCTTTGTCATAGTTCAGAACTCTTCATCATCTTCTGTAATCCTCTGTGAAACGTATCAGGAGAGCCCTGCAACTTCACACGCAAGGCAGAGCGCATCTCTCTGTAGGTGAGCATCAAGCAGGAGCTCCGACAAAGAAGAAGGGGGCCTGTGAACTGCGAACACCATGCACTGTTTGAGATGGCCAGCATGAGCTGCCTAACTGCTCTTCCTGTAAAGATGTAAGCAGATGACCAGTGAACCTTTGGTGGCTACATGGTTCCGGCTGCTAGGGGGAAGAAGCACTAGCCAACATCCCCAGCTTAAAAGGAGTCTCACGATGTTTGCAGAAGCAAAGGAGGGGAGTTGAGGTGAAGTCCGTATCAGATAACTAAGTTCTGCTATTCCTGGATGGACTTTAAGTCTGCTGTCCTCACAGGTCCTCTGCAGTCAAGCAATACTAGCTACAGCTCCACTGCCCTGCTCCCTAAGTCTCCTTCACCCAGGGAAACAGGTCTCTCTCACAAAATTCATGGATAAACCTTCAACTTGCTCTAAACTTGCAGCCGCTGCACTCATATCTGAAGGCCTTCACAAAGCACCTCTTAATAAGAGACCATCTTAAAAGATTTGCTGACAGCAGAGACCAGGACAAGATCACGTTTGCTGTACTTCATGACAACCGTGGCCTCCTAAGCCCCAGTTTTCTCCCCAGTAAGCACTCAATTTGCATCCATTTCTGACCACGTGGGAAGAACCAACAGTTGAGTGCTCTAACAGCATTCATACACTCATGCCATAATCAACAGCTATAGCACTGAAAGGAACTCAAAGGTTCGTTTTTTAGAAGTTGGAGAACTGGCACTCTCCGAGCTGGTCACTGGTTTTACTGGAAGCGTAACCTCCCTTTTCAGCATTATCTGTGCGATGCACTTGACTAACAGCTTGATCTCTAAACTGCCACAGGGTCTCTTCCTCCACACTCAACATCCCCAAGTTACTTCTGTAACCACCTCGATACAGTCCTGCTCTTGCACTATGAGGCCTTTGATCGTTCGGGGCTCTAATCTTAGCAAGTTTTAGAGCCATCTGAGGGAACAGCTCTCTCTTATTGCTTAACCTTTATTAGTCGATGCCTGGAATTCATCAATATGCGAAACCCAAGGAAAGCAGCTCTACTCCATGCTTTAGAGAGATGGAAAGGCTGGGATTTTTAGAAGTGATACCACCATGGCTCTGAACACTGCCCGGCTCTTCTGATAAGGCAATTCATTAAGCTTACTGCAGCCGAGAATCACTTACATTTCAACAAGTCATCACTTTGAGTAGTTTCAGTTTCAGACTCCACACATCAAGGCTTGGTGGAAAGGAAAAAACGAACTTCCTATCTGTGATAGGACTGAATCTAATTTATTATGCACAACTCATTGGGCTCTTCTGAAGCCACGCTGGCTTTATTATTCATTTGTTTCTGTCTGCTGCGTAAGCCAAAGAATAGTTTTTGCAATAAACTACGTGCAATTTTACATGCTCTGAATCACCTCTGCTCGTCATTGAAGGTACCAACACAAATGACTCTTTTCACAAACCCCAGTACAAGATTCAGGAAGCAACAGTGCGAGTGCAAATCCTTCCTTCAGGATCCCCCACGTCAAAACCCCAGCTACACCCTGCATCCCAAAATGCAGCTATTACTGCTAGAGAGCGTTATTAAGTTTGTTTGGTTTTCGCACTTACACAAGCTATGCTCCCAGACCAGCAGCAAAGTACTTCTCCTCCTGCACCTGGAATATCATGAAATCTGGCATTTTTAGCAAATCAACAGGAAAAAAGCCAAGCTTTAAGGACGGCAGCAGCAAAACAAACACGCTCACCAGTCACAGCAAAGCAAATGGGGAGCCTCCTACACCTTGTGTACAGTGCCAGCTGTTGCTGCCCCAGATACAGCCTGCGTACACTAGCTCTGAAAGCCAATATTCCAAGGACATCCTCCTTTTAATTTCAGACAGGTCTCAAAAATAGTATTGCTCAACTTATGAAATTGTCTGTAGTCAATTAAGAACTCTCAGAAGTGTGACTTGAACTTCAAACACGATTAAAAACACTGTTCTTGCAGACCATGTAGCCTGAGGCTTTGTACACTAATAACATTATTGATCATGAGTCACAGGGCAGTTATTTATTCCGTCTCTACTCCTATCTGACTTCATTCCTCTAATTTGACATTACATCGAGCAACCACGACCAAGCCTGTAAATTTCCACAGGACTCTTTTCTTTGCAGGTGCTTGAATTTTACCACTGCAAACCAAACACCAGGGATAAGCAGGAACCGCAACATTGCCACTACCAGAACACCTTATATTTTAAGAGCATCCTTTCTCTTTCCTAGAGCAACTGCTTTCTGCCTTTCCTCTCCTTTCCAGCACAAAAAGTCCCACTGAAGTAGGGCAGGATGTTGTCTGCAGACTCAGGTTACCCATAAAGTCAGTGCTGTCTTTGAAAATGGAAAAAAAAAAAAAAAAGCTCTGAAGTGCAGCTCATCTCATTCTACAGAGGGTGAAGGAAAATGCAAACACTATGCTGTGCACCGAAATACTTCAGAAGCTATACCCATACACTGCTGTGAATAAAACACAAATCAATATTGGTATTTGAAATCTCCGTCTGGCAGCTGTGGGCTTTGCCACACCTCAAATAAGCAGCGAGCAAAGCACTTTTCTGAAAGTGTGAAAGTAGCTCCAGGGCTGTATCAGGTTCTTGTGGCGAGTGAAATAAGCACACAATTCCTCTGCACTTCCAGTTGGAGAGGGACTCCAGACCAGATCAACCTGTCCCTTCAGGATTCCACAATCAGGCACAGGGTAGCTAATATAAACTCTTCTGAAACCTGACAATTTCTTAAGAACTATAGTACTTGGCAAGAAGATGCACTATGCTGCTGGAAGCTCCCTTTCAGACAGCAGCTTTCCTCACTGCATCTGTGCTGCAGCAATGCTCCTTGTCCCACAGCCCTTCACATGCTACTCTTCAGGAATTTTTCATGAACTCCAGTGGCATGGGCTTCACCTTACTTCCAAACTGGAATCCTACTGGAGGAGCTACTCACTCTCTTGCAAAATTACAGTGTCTACAGTCTCCAGACTCAGAATCCAGCACCATCTTCAACACCAGTCCAACCCCAGCTGAAAAGTGTGAGTTGAGGGTGACACAGATACATGCCCCAGCTTCTTCTGCTTCTGGGGTTTGGAGGCTCCAAGTAAAATCCTAGCACATCTATCCTCCTGTTTAAGCTGCTGTCTTGGGAATGGAAGTCCTTGGAGCACCTGTGCAAGCTAGCTGGCGAGCCTACCGTGATTCTGTACATAGAACTTGCCTGCAACCCAAGCCCATTTTTCTTGCCTCCTGAAATGAAAGCTGTACCGTGAGCAAATACCCTATCGCGCTCCAGCAGCATGCCACAAATTACCATGTAGTAAGAGGGAGAAGTGAAAGGCAGTCTGCAATTACTAGGTACTCAATTTTGAGGTTTGGTTCAATAGGAAGAGTAACATGCATTCTTCTCGCTCATAATGACAGCGACGTTATCTTGGACTGCACAGTCAACTGGAACTAGATTTGAGATTTCAAATGTTACCTTTGAGACCTACAGTGCACCTATATGGTGCAAACAGCGAATGCATCGCTAGAAAAAAGGGGTTGGGGTGGATAATCACTGAAACAGTAAAGCAACCCAGCTGTAGGGAGAGCACAGGGAAAACAGCCAATTCCCCTGGCTTTATAGTCTCAACGTGGCACTTTGGTTACAAGTGAACAAATACAGGAAGACCTTCTGGGGAGAGGTTTAACTTGTCAGAGCAATATCCCATGTAGCAACAGATCTCACCAGCTGCGCAGCTAAGACACTTGAGAACTCGCTGTTCATTGCGTAGGGAAGGGCTGTCTGTGCTCTTGAGCCATACGTGGTCTGAAATCTCTTCTTGATTTCATTCAGGAAGTTGAAGGCTCTGGAACGTTCAAAGTCCTAAAAGGGAGACAGCAGACCGCATCCAGTCAGTTAGATAACGAAGCGTACGGGGCATGAAGCCAAAGAAACCACAGTTATCAGTTGCTAGCAGGCATGCTGTGCACAACGCTGCAGGATTTGACTGGTTATCCTGGGGTTTCAATAGCAGCCAAATCCCAGGCACCTTCCTGGACATCAGCTGGAAGCAGACATTACGTAAGTATATGTAGTTCTCATTCTGTGCCTGCTATCTTTTTCCGATGAGGGAGAAGATTTTGCTTTAGCATTTCTAGAACTGGAATACACTGACGATTAAAAACCTACCTCTACATCTAGATTCTATGCACTGGGGCTGCTGAGAGAGAAACAAGGAAAAATAAGAACTTAACTTCAGGCTAACTATTCAATGCATTTGAGTTTCAGGCTTCGGCTTCAGAGCTGTGTTCTCATTCCCATCAGTTAAAAGCTCCAGTGGAAAAAATAAGGCATCTCAAATTAGCACCCATTATTGATTTTTCATTGACGTACAGACAGAAAAAGCTAAATCTCGTGAAGAGCCTGTATACGCAACAGCTGTAACCCAAATACTTACGTCATCCGTGATGCAGAGGTATATGATCCGGTCTTGGCAGATGTAATGAAACAGGTAACTGCAAAGAGGGAAAGAAAACAAGTCATTTGAAGCTGCCACAAGACTAATCCTCTGGAAGATGCCAGTGTCCGCAGGGCCTTCAAGGGCTGGAAAAGGGCAAACTCCAGTTACAGTACAGGAAAAGGCACAGATGCCAACATACCCCGGCCACCTTTGTTCAGATCCTAAGCATCTCCATTCCTATAAGCTACACTGCGAGACCACTTACTCGTTAAGGGATCGCTGACATCGTGCGCTTAGCATCCCGCGCTTTGCAGGAACTGTGGGACATTTAGCTGCCGAACAAGTTCACTTCCATGTTCTTCCAGCTACTTACTTGTGAAAAACAAAACCTTGATGGGATACCCAGCGTAAGATTCACGTCTAACCCTTGTCAGTGTATCCAAGCACCCACGCACAGTTAGCTTGAGAGATTAGTTGGAGTGACAGGCCAGTTAATACTTTAATGAACCTCATTAGTACAGTGACTTGCTTCTTTAGCCGAGTTTGTATGACCACCGGCTTGCACTGCCTCAGGTTTTTGTTGCAAACACTACAAAACAAAAGCAACCACAGAAGAAAATGAATTTGACAGAACAGTAATCAGGGCAAACTGGCTTGAAGCACGTGGCTGCGTTAACGCCTCGAGAGGTGTGGTGCAAACAGCTGTTAGTTAAATGCAAAACAAACAACCCACAGTTGAAAGCAGTACCTTCTCAAAGTAAAACCAGGCTGTTGTTTCTAGGCCCATGAGAAAAACGAAACAGAAAAAACAAAGTTCATACACAACTAAATGCAGACCAGAACTGATCAGAGCAGCGTAGTTCAACTCACTGGCTTTAGCTGCCGTTTTTCCTGACACTGTCCCCTCACCACCAGCTGCGGAACCCTTTCACAAAGCCTCCAGAATACAAGGGAGTTAATGCACACGCTGCAGAGCAGTTGCCTCGTACAGCTTTAAGGATGCAGCTCTGTAGCTTTAAAATTCAGGGTTTGTATTATATGAATAACTGGACACTGAAATAAGCCTCGGGAGCATGCTAGAAGTATAGTTTGCTGTCCTGAAGCTCACTTCTCTTGAAAAAATCCCCCCGTACCTACAGGTATTGCCCCTCCATTCTGAAGGGAGAGGTAAAGCTCACCTGGCACTGCCTTACGGACTCCCCAGTGACTTGTAGGAGAATCTTAACAGCAGAGACAGAGCAACACCCAGAACTTCTGATGCTAGAAGGCTGATTTTCCTTGGAGATTACATGAAAGACCCAGAAGATCTTCTAAAAACCAACAACCAATGGCAACAACCCTCATCAAATGGAATATAAGCCTATTTTTTTTTCCTGTTGCAAAATAAAAATATTTTCCTGTTGCAAAATAAAGTAATCATCCAAGACAGGCAACGGTGCAATTCTCTAGCCTAATGGCTGGGGCCCTGACAAGGCAGATCTCTGAAATCCTGCAGACAGGAAGAATAACAACTCCTTGTGCACGCTCGGCTTCATTAAAGCTGTAACGACCTGTCCAGGTATTATGATCATGCAAGGAAAAAAAAAAAAAAGAAAAAGGAAGAAAGAGTGCCTGTTCTGCACCTCTACAAACCCAAATCCTTGCTTTTTGACAGTGGGAAGAAAGCGCCAGCTCCAAAGCATGCACGTGGGAAGATATTAATGAATGCTGTGCCCAAAGACATGGCTAGGTACTCCTCCTTCCCCTCTCCCCGCGGGGAGGCAGGGCCGGCAGATTCTGACCTAAGAGGTTGTTCTTCCAGAGCACAGGAAAAGCGACGCCAACAGAAGACCCGTCAGAAGAGACTGAACGTGAGCAGAGGAGGCGCTGATGCTAAGCTCAGTACCCAGAGCTGCAGACGGGCACCAGCTGATTTTTAACAGCACAATGCAATGCAGAACCACCACGCTGCAAGCCGCTCTGATCTTCTGCAACGTTTGTTGAAGCCTCATTAAGGAAACCTTCAGTAGTGAGCAAAAGATTATACGCTTCACAGCACGCTTTGCAAGTGTAGATGCATCAGTTAACTGCCTCGCAGTGCTCCCAGCAAAGGGCAATCAACCTCTACACCACAATTCAAGCTTTCAGCTATAAGAACACACCACGGCATTCCTAAAGCTCAATTTTGTAGTTGGCTGAGCAGCACTCAAGGCAAAGGTAACACAAAAGGAAATGACTGTTCCCTGAAAATTACAGTAGAAAATGATTCAGCATCCAAAGTACTTTAGACCACGGAGCAGGCAGCGTCCTCAGAAAGCTCCTCCCCAGGGACTCTTAGTGGTCCCAAGGCTGGGAAAGGCAAAGGAGGACTACCCAAATTCTTATCTTTTGAATCCTCAGGCAGCCAAAACAGCTTTAAGACAACAGCTTGGACAATACTGAGAATCCAGCCGCAGTGCTAACTCAAAAGAGAGCTGAAATAGCATCCAGTGCTGCTGCATCTGCTTTCTCCGCACTTTTCTTTAGTTTGCCCATCAGCACATTAACTTATGTACTTCACACACGCAATAAATTAGCATAGCGCCAGGAGGGTTTAAACCTAACGTGTTCTATCAACATCAGCCAAGGACTGTTCAGAGATCCGTACAAGCCCGAGTTAAATGCCTGTCCCAGACACCGGATTTGTGGTAGCTCAGGATGCCTTTCAGAGAAACAGCCTGCGGGACTTCCCTTAAAGCAACCAGGATGCACAAACGATCTGAGACGGGTGACATTTTTGCCTAAAGCACTGGAAAAGCCAGCAGATACAACAGGCCAAATACACACCCGCAGCTGAGCACCTTCCCATTCACTGTGGAAGCTGTATAAGGGTAGAAAACTTCGTTTCATACCAGCTGCCCTGGTACTAATTTCTTAAGCTAAACTCAAGTCCTGGTTACTTTGCAAAACCGGGGGAAAGACTAGCATACCAACACATCCAGACGTTGTTGAGGACTGAATTTCGCTACCTCCATTCACCGCTATCCTCACACACGTTAGCTAGTCTCTCCAACATCCAGAAGAGAAACACTACTCACTTCCCATGTGAATAGGTCAGCTTGTTGTTTTCAGACGGTATCTTTGCCAGGATCTGCTCTGTCACCTCTAGGAAGTTTCCTCCGCACCAGGCATGCTTGGCAAGGATGGTTGTGCCCCTCGCCACGACAGCGAACAGGATAGCCATGACTTCACGCTATCTGGAGATAAAAACACAAGAATTTGCCTTGTTATTTGGCAGAGAAAACACTGCAGTCTTAACAACATCCTCCCAGCCCTCAGCATGACGGGAGGGAGCGTGGTCAGTACTTCCACGGGATATCATCAGCAGAAAACTTCTCATTCCGCCTTTTACATTCAGTTCAGAAAACCACCAAGACTACCACGACCTTTAGGAGAGTGCTTTTGTTTTGTTCTTTTTTTAAACTGCAACCGCAAGGTGTCCTGCACTCAGTGAATTTCGCTCACAATGAATATTACCTACACTGTTTCCACCTGGATCTCTAGCCGTAGGTACATTGTTTTCTTCTTCAGGGGACCCTTCAGATTTTTCCTGCTTCTCAAAGAAGCTACCTTCAGAAGAGAAGGAACTGTCTTGCAGCGATGTTAACAGGAGGTCATCGCACAGACCGAGCCCACCACCCCTGACACAACTTCAGTTCAGGAGCGATGCCTTGGCTTTGACTGCTATCAGACTGCAGGAGAAAAGCTGCCCCTTGATTCCAGTCACACCACGCACACCTGCTTTTTACGGTCTTGAGGAACTCACTGTTGCACCAAGGCACCTATAAAACACAGTCTGCATTTCTCAAAGCAAGAGAGCACGTCTGCACACCGCCTGTCCACGGCTACACACCCTCGTACAAGCCATCGCTCCTGCACGTGTACCACACCAAACAGACTACGGCACACGAGTGGCAGAGGGCCAGACGTTGGTGAAGTCCCCGCAGTCAGAAGAACGTGCCTGCTGCCACATAAAGGGGCACACTTTATGAAGTACCATCGCATCAACCTAACGACAGACCGAAGATTTAACACGTGAAACCACGTCAGACCACAGCTGTGACATCTGCTCGGCTGGTTCAGTACCTCCATAAGCCTCTTTTCTGCTTTGGAAAGACTTCTGACCCTACCAAAATAAATAAACAAATGTAATCTCGTTTTTCACTTTGCACTTGACCGCCCTGACGCTGCCTGCCTTGCACCGTGCCCAGAAATCTCTGCATTCTGGCTGGGAAGATCGCACGCCTGCTTCAGCGCAGCGCAAGAGCTTGGAGACTTCTCCAGAAATAGGTACGGCAGCTTCAGCTTCAGGATCCAAAGACCACGGGTAGAAAGGCTGAACACAGGCTGTGCCCAGTCGAATTTTCTACCCCCCTGGCACTGACTGAAGCCACCTACTGATGCAAGCGGGGTCTTTTGCTCCGGGGTCGGCCCTGCCGAGCGCTGTGCCGGAAGAACTGCCTGCCTTCGTCTGAACTGATGCACGAGCGATCACAGCAGCAAAGGAAAAGGTGGCAGGAGCAACACGGGGCTGTTAACAAGACCATGAAGTTAAAAGACAACCAACTAATGCCTCACGGGTCTGCTTTTTGTCAGCCAGACCTTTAGGGATTCAGGCTCGGCCAGCAACAGGCGTAAGAGCTTGAGATCGGAGGAGAAAAGCATAAACTTGTGGATTAATCCAGAGAAGACACCCCATGGTTAATCCCCAATCTTTAACCAGTTGGAGCACCAAGGAATTCACGGCCAGCACCACCTAAGGGAGCAGAAGGCAGAGGATTAGTTTGCGAAGAGACCACAGCAAGCCGAGCAGGAACCAGAGCAGAAGTCCTCAGACTGCACAGCTCCAGCACAGCATGCTCTAGAAAAACCGTCAGAGCCCGCTGTCAGCAGAGGGGGAGGGAGGACACAAAAAGCCCCACGCTGTGCAGACAGAAGCTGCTCTCCTCTGCTGCTCCTGCCTGGTACCACAAAAGCACATCAACGACTGCAGGGGAAAGGAAGCACTCGGCTGCAGCCCCCCCTCAGGCAGACCTGCTTCTTTCGCTTCCTCCTGGCTTAGAACTGGCACCTCTCAGACCCACGCACCTGCCCCCTCATCTCCACCAGGGATCCAGGGGAAGCCCCTCGTGCTGCTTTGCACGGCCGGCTTCCCACCCACCCCGTCTCAGAGCAAGACCTATTTTCGGAACACAGGCAGCGTCTTGCATTTACCTGCTGTTCCTTACGAGATGACAACTCCCCTTGCTCTCGCTGTGCCCCACACTGCTTGTTTCCCCCCCACCATCCTCATCTGGAGGCAGCTCAGGGACTTAAAACAAGAGGACTGACCCCCAGCTGGCACACACAGCCTGTTAGGAAGGAGGATGACGAGCGCCCACATCGGCAGCCCCCTCTTACTGCTGCTGAAGAAACGGCGGTGTTCGCCTGCCTCCTCCCTCTCCCCTCTGGGCTGAAACTCCAGCACAGTTAAAAGTGGCAGCAGAGAGAGGTGAAACCCAGCCAGGTTTGCGTTCCCTCCCCCAGCCACAGGTAACGCTGACTTGCAGGCTCGCAACTGCCCTCTAGCAGCAAGTCTGTCAGCAACACGAAGTGAAAAAGCCACATCGCTTTACATCCAGGATCTAGAGGAGATGATCTCTGAAGACAGACACGGACGGTGCTCATTAAGGCCAATCAACGTCAGTGTCCACCTGGAGATCGTGGCGGTCACAGAATATAAAGACGGAGAAGAAAGCTGTGATTACTCACTATTTCTAACACAAAAATGAGAAGTTCACGAACCGGTCCCACAGAAGGGAGCGGCTGTTCCCACAGCGCATCCTCTGAAGCTCATTCCCACATAACATCGAGGAGAAGAATAGCTCACGCGAGTTCACAAAGTGACCGACACGTTTATGGAGGAAAAGAATCCCATTAAACCAAAAGCACCCAAGCAGCCACTCACTGGAGCTTAAGAGCTTATCTCAAGTTTCCTCTGTTTTTCCACTCCTCCCTGGGCACCCCGCTAGTCAGATGCCAGGGCCACCTTCGGTCTGACTCAGTACAGCTGTTCCCAGCATAGAAAATCATTTATTCCACAGAAGCCCAGGATTATTATTTATTTATTTTCAGGGAGAAATATTCTGAAGAGCAGATCACACCCGCCAGCAGCAGGGCAGGTGAGCAGTCACGTCAGAGCCCCAGCTGAGGCAGCGACTCTCCCAGCATTTCCATTTTAGTGCTGTCCCTGCTCAGACACTGCTCCTCTCAAACAGGAGCAATGAGGGGTTACACCAAGGCCAATGGAGCCCCCGCACCACCAGTTCTGGTGCTTCACAGGAGCTTCAAAACTCGCTTCCAGAGCACCCAGTCCTTTCTTGCATCACTTCTTCAAGTTCGGCTGGCAAGAACATCATATGACGAGCAGGGAGCCAAGTCATTTGCAAGCCTCTCACAAGCCTGACCACAGCATTTCCTTCCAGCACCACCGACCCTACCAGCTCGCAGCTTGCCTGGAGTGCTTTAGAGCTGCCTCGGCGCAGAAAGCTGCACCCAGAAGAGCCCAGAGGCTGCTCGGCACACCGACACACCAACGTGAGCTGCCTGAGGGCGCCCCCAGCCCCGAGCTCCCCGACATCCTGCCACAGATCCTGGCGCCTCCGTCTTCACTTTAAGCCAGCCTTAAACTGCTGCATCGGCCACACGCCGCCTGCGTTGAAGCAATCGCAGATCCCGGTAACGTTTCGCTGCCTTCGGCCTCTGAGAGCTTCTCTCAGCTCTTCGAAGCGCAGCACCACAGCCGTGCGCAGCGGGACCGGAGCCCCGGGCCAGGAATCGGCCACCCGCAGGCGGGCACGGCTGAGCGAGGCGCTGACCACAGGTCACAGCCCTGAGGCCCTCAGTTAACGGCGTGAGACGGGGGCACCGAGCAGAAACGGGGACCGCTCAGAGCTGAAGCACGCAGGAGTCACTTCTCGGAGGCTTTCTGCAGGAGCTGCCGCCTCCGCCTGAAGGAGCGGGAGAGAAGCCAGGCCAAAAACCACAGCCACCAGGCTGACAGACGGGGCCGGAACACGGTTAACCTCTGACAGCTCAGGCTATCGCTTATTGCACCAGAGAGCAGCCCCGCAGCCGGTTCGGGTCTCGCTAAAAGAAGCGACTGGCGGCCACGCAGCTGCTCCGGGCCCCTCCTGACGCAGGAGGCAGCAGCTGCCAGACAGGGCGAGCACAAATTCTCCCAGAAAAAGCAAAAATAACCCCCCCCGCGGCAAAGGAAACCATACAAATACATCCCCGTGTCCCCAGCCCCGTGCCCGGGGTCCGGCCGGCCCCCCGCAGCCGCCCCCAGCCCCGCGGGGCCCTGCCCGGGGACGAGCCCCGGTGCCGCCTCCCGGCCCCCCCGTCCCCCCCCCCGCCGCCATTTGCTGCCCCTCACGGCCCCGGCCCCGGCCCCGGCCCCGCCGCTCACCGCCCGCCCGGCTCCTCCGCCCCGGCCCCGCCGTGACGCGCTTCCGGCGCGGCGCGGCGCCCGCTGGGAGTCGTAGTCCCGCGGAGTCGCGTCCCGGCAGGCCGTCCTGCCTCGCGCGGGGGGCACGCCGGGAGTTGTAGTCCCGCCGAGTGGTGTTCCGGAAGGGCCTCCCGCCCCGCGCGGGGCACGCCGGGAGCTGTAGTCCGGCGGCGCGACATGGCGGAGGAGGGCGAGAGGAAGGCCGCGCTGGAGATGGTGAGGGGCTGGGCCGGGGGGCGCGGCGCGGGGACAGGACGTGGGGCACGGGGACAGCCGGGCCACGGGGGCTGGGCAGGCTGGTTCCCGGTGACCCCGGGGGAAAGGTGGGGGCTTCTCCATCCTTCTGGTCCCCTGGGGGGCTCCATCAGCCCTGAAGCTCTCCCCAGGTTTTCCTTCTCCCTGTACCAGGGCAGAAGAACGAGGACGGCTCCGTGGCAGCGCTGGTGAATCCGTGCGTAGCTGAAGAGGGGAAAGCTCCAGAAGAGCAGGATTTCCCTACCCCAGGAGGAGTTTTTGTATTATTTTTTTTATTATTATTATTTTTTAGATCAGGTTGGCTCTTAGGAGGAGAAGCCTTCCTGCAGCAGGCAGCGCACTACCAGGACACCTCTAGATTAACACCCGGGAGAGATCTCAGCCTTCTGCCGCGGGGCACGGGTCTGATGCTGCGGGGACCAGGGAGGAGCCGTCCTGTACTGGGGAAGGGCTGCGTTTTCCCCCCGAAGGCTCAGGCAGCGGCTGTGCCAGAGGCAAGATCCCTGGCTAGGTAGGCCGGTGGCCGGGTGAGAAGTGGTGAGGCTTTTACGGTCTCGGACCTCAGCAGGGCTGCATCAGAGAATGCTCCACAGGAAAAAGAAAGAAAGAAAAAAAAAAAAAACCACAGATCTCTGAAGCGGACAGGTTCAGCACAAGGTGTTCTTTGTGAAACGGCCGTGCTCTGCCTCTCCTGTGCCAGATCAACGCGCTGGGTACTCGTGCTGTGCTGAGGAGGCAGAGCTGAGCTCGCTGTGTTGCTGCTCTTAGGCACTTGTTGCAGCCCCAGCTGACCTTGTTGCTGACCCAGCCACCACACAGGAGATGTGTCCTGCCCTGTCCCATCCCTCCCCTTCCTGCACACTAAAGCTCTCAGAAGGACTCTGAAGCCAGTGCAGCTCCCAGAGCTGTGCTCAAGCCCCAGGCATCCTATTTTTCAAGTCATTTCTATGCAACGTTTATAACTCAGCCGTAAATATTTGCTCTCAGCCTGAAAAAACACATCTGTCCCGTATAGGGCTTCACTGGAGCTAGGGTGCAACTGAATGCAGGGACAAAACAGGGGCCAGACAGCTTCCTCCTGAGTTAGCCTGCAATCCTAGGAAAAATGCTCTTGAGGACAATTGAGGCAAATAGTTTTAGTAAATACTGCCTTGCAGAGCACGGCAGCAGGAGGGACTGAGGCTGGCAGCTGTGTCTGGGAAGGAGGAGGGAGCTGGGTCTGGCGAGCAGGGCAGCAGGCAGGGTCGCTGTGCCGTGCCAAGGGAAGGTGTTTCTGCCACTCCTTGTTTCAATCACCAGTAAGACTCCCTGCTTTGGTGGTGGGCTGCGAGTTGCTGGGAGGCAAGGGGGAAAGAGATCAGGCCTACATCATCACGGTGCTGCATCACATCTGCTCTTCTCTGACAGCCGGCGTGCGGGGAGCCTGCCCTGGAGTCACGCTGCGGGTCTGGGTGATCTCTTGCAGAAAGCAGCCTTCATCTCCCTGCTGAGCCAGGCCCCCGGGGGCTGCTGTACCTGGAGGAGGGAAGGGGGCTGCGGGGAGGCGTTGCTCCACCAGGGGGCTCTAAAACTGCCCGAGCAGCTGAGGATCTGACAACAGGCAGGACGCAGAGAGATCAGCGCTCAGCCTTGAAGCCTCCCTGCTGCCAGGAGAGGAAGCGGCTGGGGCTGCCTGGGCACGCCAGGCTTTGTGCAGCCTGGGGAGAGGTCAGGGGGATCAGCAGCCCCCTGGCAGCTGAGCAATTAATTAGGTGGCTCATTGGCTTTGGAGGGGATCCCAAACCAGGCTGCTCAGGAAGCAGGGGTTAGCAGCACGTTTTTTGGGGCACCTGAGCCTAGAACAGCTGCTGCTATGGGGTTCAGCAGCAAGCCTTCCCTTGCAGCAGAGTTAGCGGCCTGCGACCTGAGCTCACACGCAGTGCCCCCAAAAGCAGCCCGTACACCGGGGCACAGGTCACTGAAAGAGCAGCAAACGCAGTTCTCAGCCCCTGCTAGCTCAGAGACCCCGGTGTAGCTGCATCAGCTAGGTCTGGTAACTTACTCCTCACCAGCACCCTGGTGTTCCTTACCTCAGGGAGCCTTACAGCACCTCTTCTTTCCCGATTTGTGGCAGGTCCAGGCAGATGGGACAGATGGAAACTGCGTCACGTTTGTGCTGCACGACGAAGACCACACGCTTGGCAACTCCCTGCGATACATGGTCATGAAGAAGTAAGCAGAGCCTCCAGGGTGCCTGGTACTGCTGAGGGCATCTCTGTCCCCTACCCTGCTCTCCTTTTTCTTGAGCTGCATCTCAGTTGATACTGGAATAAAACACGTAATCAGAAATTATCTTCCTTCACAAGATCAGCTCTTTTCCTTGTGCTGTTGGTGTTAGGACCCAGAGGGCACTTACAGACCTTATTGGGCCTGACCAGCCTCACCTGGGGCCTCCCCCACACCCTGCCCACTGGCCCAGGAGCCCCATTTAAGCACAGCTCAGGGCTTTCTCTCTTTGTCTGAGCTATGTAATTGGAGGCCTAGTCTGCAGTTTGGCTAACAGTTTTGTCTGTACTAGATGCCGTTAATTGGGTACAGCCCTTCTTCATCATTATCGGCCTCCCTTGTGATCACTGGGCTCTGTTTGACCTGATTTCCTTCCCCTGCTCTGCTGTGAATTGACTTTCTAGCCTGACCTTCATCTCCATGAGCCTGTGTGATGATCTAGACCTCAGGTTGACCTTGGCAACTATCTCTGGGCTGCTTTGCTCTCTCACCTGAGTGCTGTGGGATAGGGCTGGCTGGTGAGATCTCCGTCTTGTTGGCTGTCTTACCCTCATGGCTTCTAGCTTTCCGTCCCTCGGGTAACAACTAACTCTCTCTGCTCCTTGATGGTTAGTTGTGGATGTAATTTAATATCTGACATGTCAAAGACATTTTAAGTTCTCTGGCCTGCCACTGGACAGTTGGTGGTGCTAGGCTGGTGCCTGGCAGCATGCCAGACGTAGTTTTCCTTTGCAAAGCTGCAACGAGGTGAAGAACATGAGTAAAGTTACACAGGTCGCTTCCCTTCAGCATACCCCTCCCGTGAGACCCCCAGTTTTCTAAACCCCATGAGCCCCAGCGGGTCTGGCTGGCCTGAGCCTCTGACTTGCCTGAGCTGTGCTGTGGGCAGACCTGGGATTCACTGCTCGCTTCTCCTCTCTCTCCTCCTGCAGCCCTGATGTGGAGTTCTGTGGCTACTGCATCACCCACCCCTCAGAAAGCAAGATCAACTTCCGGATCCAGACCAGAGGTACAGACACGTGCGTTCCCTTTGTGCCTGGGGTTCTTCTGTGGGATTCCCCCTGCTCGGGTCAGGTTTCAGCCGTGGGTTGTTCTAACAAAGAAAAGCACTTTTCTCTCTTTTTTCTGCTAGCCATCTGCAACCGCTGTGCCCTGTTGCTCAGCTGGAGAGGCTGCCCTGGGCTTTATGCTGCAGCTCTTGTGTTTCCCAGCTGTAGAGCTGAGCAGCATCCTGCCAGCTGAGGCCCGAGGAGCCCATGGCCCAGGTGTCTGGGTTGGCTGGCAGCAGGCCCTGAACGGCAGCAAAAGGACAAAATAGATCTGCTGCTCCCTGTCAGGGCTGATCTGCCCGCAAATCGCTATGGGGTTTGGAAACGGGGCTGACATACCTAGCTGCAGCAGGATAGCTTGTTCCTCCTTCTCCCTGCCAGCTATGATACAAGGCTCTCTTGAAAGACTTCCCCTGTCTGTGCTGTCCTGCTGACTTGCCTCCCAAAGAGGATTTTGTCCCCTGGTAACAGGTAGCACTGACAGCTCTGAGCCTCTGGCACTCACTCATTCCTCCCAGCACCCCACCCCCTTTTCTCGCCTGCTGCCTTCCACCCAGGCCCTGCCCGCTCGGCAGCTTTGCCTGCTGCCTGGAGGGATGCTGTTGTTTCATTCCTTCCCCACGGGGCTGTTCCCTTGAGCATCAGATATGTAGAAGCCAGTTCCTGGAAGCAAGTAGTTAGTCTGTACTAGCTGACTCTTTAATTTCTTAAAAATAACTCCTGCTCAGTCTAGCCTTGCCAAAACAACCTCTTCCTCATGGGGCTAACCGC